>NC_140776.1:98022080-98622080 GCF_044657685.1 Stegodyphus dumicola | reverse complement strand
ATATAATTATTATAAGTAGTTACTATTTTTAGGATGGAAAGCTGGAATAAAATTAAAATGGACAGTTAAGGAACTACTGAAAATTAAAGTTGGAATTTTGGTTTACACATTTTTTATCTTAGTTATAAATGTAATAATTTAGATGCAAAAGACACAGACACTTTCACTCATGGCTAATGCTGTAGATGGTGATGGCGTGTAGATGCGCAAATGCGTAGTTGCTATCATTGTAGCCGTCGTGAAGATTTAACTTTATTTCACGGCAACTTTTATTTACTTTATTTCAAGGCAAAACAATTCTGCAAAAGCATATTCGTTTTATGGATAACACATCATAATAGCTTCCTACGGAATAGTAGTTAGTGACTCTGACTACCGTACCGAAGGGCCCAGGTTCTAATCCAAGAAAAGGCATGGATGTTATAAATGTATAGTGTATTTGTGGCATGGCCTAAATACTATATGGTGGGCCGAAAGTACTCTAGTATGGTTTGGTGGTAGGGGGAGAGAGACGGAAGGTACCGGCGCGCTCTTCCTGAAAGCTGTGGTGAAACTGAGCAAAATTCTTACTGCCCCTTGTTTGCCAAACGCTCTTCTCAGACCCTGGGAAGAGCGTTGGGCACATTGCCATGATAAAATTCTTGTATCTCAAGGCTTGTACTTCTTGTCACGATAAAATTCGTGGCCTTGTTCTGATTAGGTCAGACAAGTGTGATTCACAATAACAACAACGATATCATGAAAGGCACAATTTGCATCCATTCTTCAACATATTTGTACCTTTTTATATTATGATTATGAATGCAGAGATGAACGGCGCCGTGTTAACGGTCTGAAAGGCCCGCATTCGATTCTATTTACGTTGAAAAAACTGCAGTAGTAAAGAACCATGTTTGCAAAAATTTTTACCTTAGCTGAAACTAAAATGGTTCTGAAAACGGCTATGGTAAGATTTCTTTCTACCCTCCTTGTCGAGCGATCACCAAGTTCTTTCACTTAATTAATAGATTGGATAATTAGAAAGGACACTAGAATAACGGATAACTAGGAAGTACTAAGCTCCAGTATTCGATAACTAGAACTTGCTTTCTGCACCTCGTCGTAGCTATTGTGGCTTGCAATTGCTCAAAACTCTCTGTAGGGATTTATATTTATGTTAAATAACCGATTTAATTTAAGTTAATGTTTTTTCTATAAGCCTTCATTCCCCTAATTGTCAATGCCAGAATATTTAAATTTGGTAGCGGGCGTGAAGTAATGAAATTCTACCTTGAGGAGAAAAAAAGTTTAAATACCGAGTTCTAGAAGGGAAAGTGAGAGTGTTTTGGGCAGTCGGGTCGTCACCACTGTAGCGTGAGCTTCTATTTCTGCAGTTATTGCTGGTTTACATGGCATAACAGCTATTACTTGCTGCCACTAGATTTCGAAGCGGTTTTAAATAAAACGAGTTTTCTAAGCCCTGTACCGTGATTTCTGCTACTTGTTAACATATTCGAATTTTTATTTTAGTTCTTGTGATTTGAGTTACCGCCCGAGTGAGGCGTAGTGTACTAGCGTCAAGTTGACGCAGTGGGAATATTAAAGAGTTTAATAAAGAGTTCTTTTAACCCTTCTTCTGTGTAGTCGCTACACGTACTTACTACACGGACAGTTGTCAATTAAAAGACAGACAAGTGGTTCTTACATCTCTATGCCGGAAAAGTATAAAAAATGTAAATATTTTGAACTATGTATGGTTTGATTGCGAAGTGAATTATGGCCGTAAATGTCAATTGAAATAAAAATAAATATTTAACCTGCCTCGGCTCTAAGTTTGCTATTCATTATGTATCAACATTTGTACAATCAATATTTCTACAACATAAAATATAAGTCTGCATCATTATATATATATATCTCAACCTCAGAATTAATAACCATAGATCTCATATTAAAAAATTTAAAAATAACAACAATAATCGGACAAAAGATAGTCAGCAAACTGCAATTCTTGAGCATTATCATATACATAATTTTGATAACATAGAAATTAATGTGCTAGATATTGTACCGAATACTAAACTAAGACTGTTTACCATTTACATACTTCAAAAAAAGTCACTATATCCCTACGGACTAAATGCCTATCTAAGTAACACCACCAATAGACAGTCAGAAGTCTCTATGTATGGACAATTCAGATTTTTTAGCAATATTACTACCACAGGATCAAGAGGAGGTGATTCCAAAAACAAAAAAAAATTTTCCTACACAAAATCTGAAATTAATTGTTAAAAATCTCAATTCCTACCTTGAACATAAAGAATTCGCTAAAAATGCCATAAAACTTCTACATACCTTTAAAAATACTACCTTATGGAATCTGATTAAAATAAATGATCAACAATCTCAATGTTTCTAAATAGTTAAAGATTTGATAATTGACTTTTGCAATTTTAAGAATAAGAATAGTAATTCTTTTCACAAAAAACATTTTTGCACTATACAGTTCAAGCACCCTTCTTATGATCAGCTAAAAATTCCAAGCATATTTAAAAAGTATCAACACTTGCTTCCTGATCAACAACTTCAAATTAAGCCCTGTTTTAAATTTGAAAAGACCTTAGGTCAACTAGTTATCAACCACCACGTGATTCAAGAAAATAGCATATGTAATTGCCAACTTCCTACTTACAATAAATATATCGATCCTTTCCCCCAACATGTTATTACTGGAGATCTCAATATCATTGAAGACCTAGAATTGCGAGCCCTTATGCAACTTGGCACCAAATTTCGTCCTACTTTCAGTGTTAATAAGCACTTTTGCCTCAAACAATTCAATAATGATCTTGATAAATTTGTCATTTTAGCTAGTAATAGATCCAATTTACCTACTACTACCTTTCTTGAATGGAAAGCTGCACTAATTAAAGAATTTCAACTTTTACTTTTCAAGTCACCTTATTTCAATTCCTTGTACAGTAAAAAGCAACTAGAAAATCTTATTCAAAAACTGCAAGATAACTTTATCATCACGAAGATTGACAAAGCTAGCAACAATTTTAGTGTTATTTGAAAAAAGTTTTACTTCAACCTTCTACATAATGAATTGAATAACACTTGCACCTACCAAAAAATTACTACGAGCTCTAAGATTCTTCTCAATAAATTTAATGCACTACATAAAAGACTAAAAATACATACCCGGAAAAATATAATAACAGGTTTGCAAATCTCTATGCACTATTAAAATTTCATAAGTCTCCGATCAAATTCAAGTTCATTGCCAATAGTACCAAAAGTTATCTTAAAGAAATCTTATCTATTTGCACAAAAACTTCGCCTAATACGTGACCTCATTAATAACTATGATTTTAAGGATCTGCATTGCAACTGGATGATTTCAAGTAACGAACTAGTTCTAAATACTGTAAATACACTTAAAATAGACCATATCCAATGCTACGACTTTGAAAACCTCTATACTACTTTACTACTTGAAGAAATTTATATAAGTTTACTTGCTATTCCTGATTTATTTCCGCAAATTTCTACATTAATAAATATCGAAAAATGGCAACTTTTTCTCAAGCGTGCTTTTCGATAATTTTATTCAATTTAACAATAACATCTTTAAACCAATCCAGGGAATTCCAATGGGAGGTAATTTTTCAAGTTCGGTCTTTGGATTATTCCTTTTTACAAAAGAATTTACCTTTATCCGTTCACTCAGTAAAGAAGAACACAAATTTTACCAACACATCTATCGATATATTGATGATGTCATTGCCTTTAACAACTACAACAAAATAGAAGTAGCTAATATCTACCCTACATGCTTAAAACTAAATAATACAAATACGGTGCAACATAATGTAGTCTACCTTGATTTACATATTATTGATTACAATTTAGTAAAAGTTTACGACAAAAGAAGAGAATTCAATTTTTCAACACTAAAATTAACCAACTGGAATTCAAATATTTCCAAAAGAGTCATCCTAAACACAATCTATTCACAGCTTCTTAGAATAAAAAGAATATGCAATACATCAAAACACCTTCAAGAAGAAATACTATACTTCGTGACAATCTTGAAAAATAACCTAATTCCTCAAAAAATAATTAAAAATACCTTAAAAAAAGGCTGTCATTAGCCTTACCAATTTTTAGATTTTTTGAGTTGGATAGTGATATTTTATACTTAAAGCCCAATTAGAAGGTATAAAGTGGATGGCTGATTCTGAGAATTTAATGTAAAAATGTACAGATAATTCTTGTCACTACTTTTTCTTTCCTCCAAAAAATTTTGGCACAATACTTTTAATACTATTGTTTAAATAGTTTTAAATTACTTTGATGGCCAATTCTACTCCTGTTATTAACAAACGGGCCTTTTCGTTTTTCGTTGAAGCTTGATCGCCCTCTAACTTGAAGATTTACGACTTTTATTAACAAATGACTGTTTTTCCATTTTACTCTTACTTTTGTGGCCATGTTAAGTAATTTTAGCTGAATTAGCCATTTTCACTTTTTGAAGCAGATCTTCTTAAAACAACTTGACTGACGCCATTTTGAACTTTTTCCACGTCTTTCCAAGTCTTTCGACCCCCTTTTAGTGTTTGGGCGGGTTCCAGCCAAAGGACAGTCTTTAGACATTGGCTATTGCCCAGGGACTTTGTTTCCCCCTTCTTACGTCACACGACGAGTTGGAGAGCGTTGAAAAGCACGGAGGGGAATTACAACCCCCTTTTCAGTTTTTGCTCCACAAGCGAGAAGACAGCATAGCAACAGGTCTGTTTTTTATGTTTCTTTTACAAAAAAATTTTTCTTGGTCTTAGCAAGACCCACACTGTTTGATTTCATTTCAATTTAATTTCAGATCTATAAAATTTATAAAGTTTAATTCTTTAAGCTAGCAGGTCCAGCTCGTACGTTATTGTAGTATATTTTGACTAATAGCAGATTGCTTTTTATTATTATTTTTATTTTTATTTTTTATTGCTGTACATCGCAGTTGCATTTACATTTTTTTACAGCTTAATGTGTCATTTTGTGCGGACGCGTCGGGAAATTGGAACAGAGAATTGAGACTAAAAAAAATTTTTTAGGACAATTTATCTAATTAATTAAAAAATTTCGTAACGCAAAAGTTTCAATTGTCTGTTTCGGCGAAACGCGTAATTGAGTTAGCTTGGTTCGACGTTCAATCAGAAGTTTCCCTTGAAAACCCAGGTTGAACCTGGAATTGAGCTAATTTACCATTTTCCGCCTATTAATTTACTATTTTTTATATGTTTTAACTTTTATTTGTTTTAACTTGTTCCCTCGATTTTTTTTTAAATATGTTTTTACTTGTTACATCGATTGGTATTTTACTATGTTTTATTTATTTATTTATTTTTATTTATTATTATTATTATTATTATTATTATTATTATTATTATTATTATTATTATTATTATTATTATTATTTTCTTTAAATTGTTTCCAACGATAAGTATTTTACGGTGTTTTATGATTTACATTTTATTTCGCATGTAGCTTAATATTTCACCCTTCATTGTCATTGTTTTTTAAAAAAACTGTGTTGAACATTTTCTTGGAGCCACAGCTCCTGATAACCTTTTGGCGAGCTAACTACAATTTTTCTTCTTATTTCCTTAATTTTGCAGTATATTGCGCAAAAGTTTTTGACCAAAATTGGTCTTTTTAGTATGGTACTTACAACCTAGCTTATAATATATATATATATAATGTTGTATGACCTTAAAATATGAAAGAAACTATTAACTTTAATTTGGCCACAGTCCCTTTTATTTCTCATTTTAACTTTGCTATTTCCTCAATCTGCCCTAAAACTGCTAATTGTTTATAATATATAAATCCTAAGTGCATCACGTATCAGGCCATCTTAGGTAATAAGTAGCATTTTTACTAATCACAGATCAAAATTTCAACGCAGTACCGACTCTATATTTCTCGCTGTTGAAGAATGCATACTTACTTTCCTGTTTTGCTTCGTTGTGCTAAGACGTGCCGCTCTTCATTCTGCTTCGTGCATTATCTAAATTTGGCTTTGAGCCCATCTGGCTGCAGTGTGAACATTATATCTATGCAATAAACATCTTTAATTCTACTACAGCTATCGCCCGATCATCAAGATATTTAAAGATAATTTTACTTACATAAATCATACAAATGTCATGGAAAATTTTAAAGGTGCTGATACTTTTATACCAGAACACCCTTTAAATGTTTTATAAGTTGGTGACTGCGTGAGCGTGTCCGTACTCTTATAATAGAACGTTTTGTGGATACAATTCTCTTAATCGGTAGTGCCCGGGTTAAACTGAAAGAAGAAGTAATCATACTTAAGAGCATGTTCATCAGAGGGCAACATAATACAACTATACTATCTTTCATAATTCATCCTGGTATGATGTGATGTGACCGATAGCAACAACAGCAATCTACCTAGGAAGCTATCAAAAAATGATACAACGGAAACATATCATGTAAGTATTAGAAAAAATATTGAATATCATACTATTCCGGGGCCTCAGGAATTGTTCAGATATACACCAGTTTTATGAAAAATTCAAAAAGTATACTAAAAATAAAGTAGAAAAAGTAAAGTCCATTGCAGATGTATATTTCTCATATTTGTCTGTTAGGAGCAAAAAGCAACGCTTTGTCGGCGGAATGGAAGGGAAAAAGAAGCATTCAAGTTTTTAAGATTTCCCTTTCAGTGCAACATCGTATGAATACTTCAAATCAAGGCATTGTACCCTACAGCGTTTGGCCATAAAAGGAAAAATAAACGCACTAACTCGAACACCAATCGAAAACAAGACTTCTCTCTCTCACATCTACGCATTTTATGTTCTCGTCTCATCGGGGAGAGAAACTCAATTACAGACTCGGGGCGACAGGTCCGGACGAGGCAGGGAACGAGCGAGGAGCAGAAATTGCAGGCGCGATAAGTTTTTGTTGAATCCCGAGAAAATATAGAATTCGAAGTTTATCTTGTTTCGCTATTGACTTTAAAGCCAGGATCTGCAGAAAGCGCAATCGCGTCAGCACAGAATACTTACGTAACTATGTTGTTTTTGTGCTGCTTTAGCCCTCAAAAGTTTCTAAATTAGATCCACTTTTGCCGGATTCCCTTGCATTTGAAAAAAAAAAAAAAAAAAAAAGGAGAAGAAAAAGGAGGAAGAGGAGTTCTTGAAGTTCTGATAAAGCCAAAAACGGGTGTTTTTCTAGAAAGCCATTGTTGATATTGTCAAATCTCATTATCCAGTTTTTTTTTTAAATAATTTTGGTCTGAAAAATTTTAAATAACATGTGTTATTTTCCATAAACGTCGTAAATAAAATGCGTTCATTAAAAATTTGTGCAATACTTCTACATGTATTCTTCAAAATTTTTAATATGTCAGTTCTAAAATAATTTAGCGATTCCAAATAATTATCTTACACTATATCAAAAAAATAATGTATCGATAACAAAATTAACACAAAAAAAAATCTGAAAGGATTCAGTTTTAAACGCCCCACCATAGGGTTTGTTTAGATTTCTTATGTTCTAGCTGAGCTCCCAGTTTACCAGCCTGCTCTTGGACTCCCTCCTGCCAACACAACGTTTTTTGTCTTTTTTACTTTATTATTTATTACACATATCTTTCTTCACAATTACGGTACATAAAATTCAACAGTATAAGCATAAAATTCTTAAAAGCCGCTTTTGTTTAAAGTTTCCGATACAGAGCTAAGTGTTGCCATTCATTATTTCCGTTTCGTCAAAGCTCTTTTTTCTTAGTAATATGATTAGCTTAACTTTTTTTGTTATTAACTTGCCTTTTAATGCTATTTGTTAAACATCCCTTTCTTTGAACTTACAAATTATATCCAATATTTGGATCCAAAAATATTAAAAGTGTCATATTTTTAGAATTTCCGAGAGAGTGTTTCACTACATTTTTCATTTTTCTTTCTTTCTCTCTTCCCCCCCCCAGTCTTATCAATTTCCTAATTTTTTCAGTGTTTTCCCAATATATCATATCAATTTTCAATTTTCTTAACAAAATGAACTTACGCAACTATTTTTGTTTCATTTTTTTTAACTTTATTACTAAACATCACTTCCTTCGCGCATTCCACCCACACATAAAAAATTTTTACTTTTGTCATGTTCTATCACCCCCTTAAGTTTGCAATGCGTCTATCAATTCTGTTAAACCATGTATATAAAATATCGACAAAATAATAATTGATATTATAATAATTAATAATCTATCGATAATATATGATTAATATAATCGGTAATACAGAGGTTACAAAATTTCTAGTTGTAAATTATTCCAAAATAAAATCAAATGGCTCTCTAGAAATTTGTATTTAGATGCGGATTGTACTCTTCTGTGTGTATTTTATTTATTCATTAATTTTCTTTCATTTTATTCAAACATTAATAATACCTTTTTTTAAGCATTTCAATATTTTTCTGTTTATATCATTTTAACAGTTCGAAAAGAAATAACAACAGAGCATTTGGTAAAAGTTTACAGTTGTGTGCCCTTGTTTCTTGGCAATTCTTTTTTGACGCTAAGATAGGCGACAGGAAGACACAATTTCAAGATGGCCGCTACACAAAACCAAAATAAGAAGTCAAAGACTTGCACAAACTCTGTCTCCATGTACACATCTCTTTGTTTTCACTTAAAAAAACATCCTAGAATTGCATAAACTAGGCACTGCGTACTGATTTAAATTTGTCTATGTACACATCAATCTATTTTCATTTAAATAAAATCAGGAAGCTAAAACGAAGTTAAAACTATCATGGTAACCAGAAGTGAGGTGTCATCGCCAAAATTAAAAGAAAATTGTCGTTAATGGAAGGGGCACCCAATTCTACACTACAGCCGAGCATTTTTTAATCAAAATTATTTTAGAGCTGAGATTGTACACTTACTAGATTTTTCGGAGCCAGGCGGAGGGCTTTCAAAATCAACTGCGCCGTTATCGAAATTCGACCCACTGGGGTCTTCCAACTGCTTACTTTACGAGAAACGCAAACCAAAACTCGATAATACGTTAGATTCTAATTACTTAAAGGCTAGTTGTGAAGAGGCACTAGGCCCGGTCGACCCAATTCGGGTGATGACATATTATCATCCACCGCCATTGAAGAGGCTTATTAGAATTTTTGAAGCCGAGATCATGGCAAATCAACTGTCCTCTCACTATATTCGAACTACGTATCTTATTACATTTAATTAGCTGGTAATGCTAGCTTATACTAGAAAAACATGGTCGTAGGGATGCAATAATTTCTCGGCAGTAAAGATTTAATTTTATAAGTCGACAACAGTAAATACCATTTTTATTTAACGAGAGAATCGAAGTACGTGTTTAATTTTTTATATACAGTAAAATCCTGCTATATCGAACTTCAAAGGACAGAAAATTTGGTCCTCTATATCCGATTTGATAAAAAAAAAATTGCTGAACAAAACAGTGAACAATTTATTACTGAATTATAAAAAGAAAAATATTGTTTAGCATCCCCGCATCTCTCAAAAGATGTTAATAGAAACTTTAATTTAAAAACAAAAGATATTAAACTCTAATCACGATCATTATTATGTCCAGTTATTAAACCACCTTTTCAATTTCATCATACGTTAATAATTATGCACGAAAAATTACTTAGCATAAAAGTCATGAATTAGAGTTGTCAGTCCACAATTACTATTTCCATCTAAAATATGCATTTACAATCATGAATAAGCATCACTCTTGAACAGAATGTTACCTGAAAGCTCAGTCAAAGAACTATAGTGAATTGAATTAAAGAATAGTTTCAAGCACTTTGTATCAGTGGATCAATGGTTCTTTCTCAATGACACAAAGGCAGGGTTCAAGATTAAAGATCTATATAACTTAAATGTGTTTTTCGTGGTTCTAGTACCCTAAACAGGATTATTTGTAAGAACCAGTATTCAGTTGAAAGCTGCAGAAATTTTGTAAAAACAAAAATGATCGTCTCAAGGTATTTACGAAGTTTGTTATATCCTACTTTTATACTGTTGGGAATTCGCTATAGCAGTATAAAATAACATTAAATGCATTAGACACTGAAGGGGAACCAAAAATTAATTCGTTATATCCGAGAATTCGTTAAAATACGGATTCGCTATAACGGAGTTTGACTGTATTCTTTTAATTTTTTAAATTTTTAGTCCAAAGGAGCTTTGTCCCTGAAGGACTATTGTTTTCGTTTTGCGCTTTTGCGTTGAATCACTATAAATGTCCGTTTCACTTTTCAAAGTGTTGCCACCAAATGTTAGAGTCCTGCATTATGTTTGAAGAAATTAAATAATGAAAAATCTACATAAATGTATGTATATTTCTCGCATTGTAATAAAACAAAGGTACATAGAGCCATCGAATTTTGAATGACGTAATCCTGCTGCGAATATGGGCATGTGGAAGCCCAAATTTGAAATTTGGAATTTGTTTTATGATCGATTTCATATTTTGTTAATCTTTAACGAATTTCTGAGTAACAAATTCAGCGATTTGAAAGCGAGCAATGGCAACAATCTACGGGGGGGATCTTTTTTTATCTCCAGCGCGCGGAAATATATATCGGAAATTCTAAAATAGGCTCATTTTAAAATTATTTTGCGACATTGGTATTGAAGTGAATTTTATGGTTTAAGTGCGAAGAACATGATATTTAATAAATAAAGGTAACACACAAAACGTTAAAAAAAACGCCCCTTTGGACGTAATTTAAAATCTGAAACCTTTCAGATATTTTTTAGTGGTACATTCTGCCAGTTATTAGATTGTAATCTGAAATTTTATGATAGCAATTTTTCCCCTTAGTTGAGATGGGAAATGATCATTGTGAAGCAAATAAAAAGTGATTCCATCACTTAATTTTGCTAAAGGATGTAAAGAGTATAAGTTATATTTTATTTTATGAAAGTTTTAATTTTTAATTTTATTAAAATAAAATACTACGGATATTGAAATTTATAATATTTGACGTAAAATATAATACTAATCCTGTTCGCACATTTTTTAGAGGATTTTCATTGCATTTACAGAAATATTTTACCTAAACGTTTTGTGTCTTAAATGTTCCACATAATAAACCGTATTTTTCACTATCGTTTTACTCCGTAATTTCCAAGACAATAAAGCATTTTCTTCAGTAGACGAAGAGTAAACATTCCTCTTGAACACCTTCAAGTCCAGGGAAAGTTTTAAGTCGGCCTCTGGACAATCCACTTTTAAGTCTGAAAACGCAAAAATCGGTGGATTTTTGGCATTAAGAGATTTAGTAGGAATATGAGTGAAGGGTAAGGCCTTAATACATATTTCTTGTTCCATTTTTTCCAGGAAATTAACAGTGGATCTTGACTTGAGGAAATTAACAGTGGATCTTGACTTGCGGCTGCTTGCTTTGTTTTATGCAGTTCTACTGATTGATGACACTGAGAGTAAACAAAAGGCATTTCATATTTGAAAATGGGTAAAAAATATGTTCCTGATAATATTTGGAGATGACCTTAACAATTTTCTGCACTCTCTTTAATTTTTATTTGTCGTTATATCAAAAACCAACAATAATCATAAATCCCTTTGAAAAACTTTCGTCAGATTCTTTGAACCATATTCTAAGATTTTTTCTTGTCTTTGATGATAATGAATGGCTCTCTTTTTATTGTGGTCATTTGAACATATCCGAGATTTATCTATTGTGATAACATTTTTCCATTTTTGTCGGAATAATATTTTCTCACAGAGAATTCTGCAGCACGTTCTGCTTTCGGCTATATGTCGTGGAGAAAAACGATAAGCATTACGTTTTTTCGCATTTTTAAGATTCAAATCAGCACTAATCACTTTATTTACAGTAGACACTGAGCATTATAATGATTATGCAACTGTCCTTTAACTTCAGATTTTCTTTTAACATTAAAGTTCTTACCCTTTGCAACATTCAAAACATTCCGTTGTTTCCTTAGATATGTATTTTGAACATTTTTTTCTCCTTGAAGTCAAACTTTGACGTTTTTTATTATTTATCGTTAATAATACTGTCAATAAGAGTTATTTTTAACTCTTATTGACAATATTATTTATCGTTGCTTTAGATACTGAAAAATCATAGCTTTCATAGCAGTTTTTAATAATTAAATTCGAATAATTTTCTTCGAAAAAAGCACAAACATAGGCTTCCGTCCATTGCTTCTTTAACAGCGCCATTTTGTAAACGAAATTGTCAAATAACAGGCGAATAATTTACACTTTCAGATATATAGTTGAAGTTAAAAAAATTTTCCTAGTAGGCGACTTTTTTATAGCAAAACAAAATCGTCTAAAATATGCGAACAGTTTCTGTAATATAAAGATTTAACCGACTTCTTCAGTTATCCAGATGGATTGCGATCACAATTAATCTGGATATTTGAAGTTCTGCTGTACAAATATATTTAAGATTTTTCATAAATTCTTTAAACTGGTAATGATATTGTAAATGAAATTCATAATTCAAAGCACGAATTTTTTATCCTCATTTGTTCAGCTTCGTAGCACTTTTTATGGCAGCTTAATAACTGGATTAATTTTTGCTTTTTAAATTAAAGCTGCGACATGTACTTTTTCCATCACTTAAAGAAAATACATTCGTATTAAAAAATTAAATGCAAATAAATTGTCCGCTTTATATCTAAATTCTCGTATACGACAAAGTCAAAGGTAAATTCTTATCTTCCCTTTTAAAGGAAGATATTGCAACAGGTCTTAATACAGTACTTTTTTTCCTTTTCACGTGGTGTCTTTCCGAAGAGGAAATCACATTATCCAAGAAAATGACGTTGATCAGTTAGGATGGTTATGTGCTTTCTGTTGACGTCACGCCATTGTGGGTCTTCGATTGCGCAACTGGTCACGAAAAGCGCCGGGTAAACAAACTATACGAAACGCAATTACACCGCTACAAGAAGAAACTTCCAATTTTGCCTTAATGACATCTCTCTGGGGCGGCGAAGGTTAAGAAGCGAGTGAAATTTCCTTGGGAAACAAAACCCTTCTCCAAGTAAGCTCGGTTGGGGAATGCTGCTACAGCTGCCATTCTTCGCATAATTTAATGAGTAATCAATTTAAAGGAATTCCACGATTTTAAAACCATTTAAATGAAGTCTCCCCTGCTTGAACCCCTAACGCCCCAGGGGAGGAAGCCAAAAGATGAAGCAGACTCCTCATTAGTTAATGAACTTGGAGAGTTCCTAGTCTGCGGGGAATGGACACGTGGGGGCAGACCGAGTCAAGAATTTTCAGTTTGATTAAGAGCACGCGCTGCCAGTGACGGGATCTGACACTCGGGGATCATCAATTATGTTTATCCTCCCTTCTTCCTGCCAGGAAAGTGGATTAGTCGAAAAGCAACGGGGGAGAGGACCCGAGGCTAAATATGGAATTCGGACTTTTAAGCGTAATCATTCACTGGGATCGAGGTGGCTTGTCAGGAATAATGGGAGCAAACAAAGCCTTATGCCGAAACGTTAAGGAGACAGCCTTTACAAACCATGGCAGCATAATATATCTAAGATACCGAAATGTCCATTCCTATATGAGGGATTCTCTGGAATGTTGAAAGATTATATGTTTCAAGAAAGGAAAGCAAAATATCTTTTTTATGCCTCTTCGAATGAAAATTAAATAAAAGGTAAAGAAAGTAACTATTCTGAAAAGTAGTTTGAGAAAGGTTTGACGCATGTCCAGGTTTCTGGGTTATTTTTTTTATTCGTCGAAATTCCGTTTCTTTTCTACGTAGATAGAGGTACAAGTTGAAGCAAGGCCGGCATCTGTGCCTTTGTCTAGGTATATTAGGTATCGCCGGACCTTGCTATTTGCTAAGTTTCCACCCGGATGGAATTCCGAAGGGGAATACTTCAAGGGAAAGGTCGCTGCAGTCCAGCAGTCTCTCATCTCTCTTCCCCTATCATCAACCTCTTGAAAGGATTTTGGTAGGCCTAGTATAGTGTATGCGCCCTTGTCGCACAGACACTGTACACTTACTAACATCCATGCCGTCTTCGAGATTCGGACCCGGGCCCTTCGGTACAGCAGTCAGTGACACTAACCAGAATCCCATCTCGACGGCCTTTCTTAGAACAATATAAGTTAACACTGCAGGCGCTTAACAGACCACTGCGCCTCAGATCTAGGATTGCCGCATAAATATCGATTTAGGAGATTACAACAAAGTATAGTAGGATTTTCATGGAGGACATTCTAAGAGAAACTACCGCGTATTCTTTAAAACACAGGGAAAACTTGTAAGGAATTTTCGCCTGTCTTAATGCTTGCCTTCATGGTATTATTGGAAGCACGTCCAGCTAACAATCGAAAGATCTGCAGTTCGAATCCCGGAGGCTTCTCTCAATTCTTCGGTTTCCTGTCCTTTAAAAATTCTGTGAACTCTAAACGGATGTCCTATCTAAAATATGGTAGACGAAAACTCGTCACCACCTGGAGTTGTTTATTGGGTACCCAGCCGTCCTTTCAGTGGGGAGTGGGCGGAATATAAGGAGTTTTTCTCCTTCCTTGCTGCGTGCCCTTCGTGGGGAAATTACAGACGTCACTCCTTCCTTCGGTTCTTTAGGTTTTAATAATTCAATTAACTCTACAAACTCCTTTGCAGCCAACTTATTCCTTGGGATCTGAACCCCAAACAAACTAGTAGTATTCAGCCATCTATTCATCTCAGTCGATGGTTTATTACAATTTTCTCTTCTTTGAAGTGTATATAACCTAAAACTGGAATGTGAAATTTGTTTAGGTATTAAAGGCCAGTTAGGTTATTGATATACTGGATGTCTCTTTGTTCGAAGTCCAGTAATCATTGTCAGTTGTCAACTGATTTTAACCTTTAATTGGAATAATATATTTCAACAATTTTTCTTACTGATTTTTTTCTCTCTTAACAAATTAAATTCTATGCAGTTCCCCCTTTCCATTACATCTCTTCTATTTAACTATAATACTTTTAAACTGTCTTCTAACAGTATATTATTAAAAATCACTTCTTAATTGTCATTGAATTATCCCCCTAACTACAATCACCTTAATTAAGCATAGATTTTTAATATTCAATAAATTTTCATTTACCCGCTCGTGCTTGTTTATAACTAAAGCGAGGATTTACAGACTAACAGTTCAATTACTTATCGACAAGAACTTGTAACACTTTATGGACTTGCCTTGAAGTTTACAATCATCAAAATCTAATTCTCTCAAGATACCTAGATTTTTATCTTTAGTTAATTATCGCAGAAAGGTGGCACTTAACCGGCATGAAACCTCAGCGAGTTCTCTAACGAGGCTTCGGCGATATGCATCGAAGCTAGATTTAATAAATCTCTTAACAGTATCTCATTATCACTAAGAATATGACGTTGAGATAAGTGGGAACTGATCTTGGCCGGTCATCCACTAGATCCTTTCCAATACACGATCGCTGGAGATCCATTGTAGAGTAATCCGAACCAAACTCTGTAGAAGCCGGACATCGTCTTATAATTAGAGATTATCTAATGTAATATAATTAAAAAGAGAGACCTGAGTATTGGATCTTACGAGAAAAAATAGTAAGTATGAGAATGGTTACTAAATTTGAGTACAATGATCACTAAAATGATCCAGCAGAAGAGTAACAAAATATTTTTTCGAATAGTTTCTCATAAATCTTGCATAAAACTACATATAAACGACTACGATAATTTTCGCTCTGAAAATACAATATATATATACATATAATTTCTGCATTTAGAATATCTTCCTATAAGGCCCATTTAAAAGGTTGACGGCAAAGTGGCACGCTTCAGACTGATGGGATTCTCTTGCTTCGGTGCGAGCTGAAGAAAAAATTAAGGGAAAAAATATTCCCTAGTGTCAAGTGGCATACCCAAGATGAATAGAACGTCAAAAAGCTGTCAAATCTGACATCCACTATCGTCCGAAAAACACAGCACCCACGAGCGAGGAGTTAAAAAAAAGCTGATTCCCAATTAACGTCAGGAAGGCTGCGGAGTGAGTTAGCTCACCGCTGAATGCAGGTCTGAGGCTTCCACGTGGTTCATCATCTCTCAGCCAATCAGAGCTCGGGAAATCTCTACAGGCTACTTTTTCTTCCCCGTCATCTTCCGCCTCTCGCAGTTGTTTTTATCTTTTATTTTCTTTTCTGGTTCTTATTTTTTTATGGTCCTCGTCATGGCAGTTCAAGTGGTAAGGGTCAGGAAGTCAAATACGTTTCGTAAAGAGTCGGTGAGGGAGTTTTTCCGTCTGTCAAAATTGTCATCAAATAAACACCTTTCCATCATACGAGCCTTTTTTTTTTTTTTTTTTAGTTTTTATCTTTTGAAAAAGGCGTCGTGTTCACTGTTATTTGCTTTTATATCATCCACTCTTCATTTTCAAATATCATTTCTTACTCCCTGTTGTGTGGCGGGAAAAAATAAATAAAACGTATAGCGTCTTGGAAAGAAAACCCGCGACACTGTGTCCGGTTTTGCTTTTGAAAACTCATTCTTTGTGAAGTATCTTTTATAGTAATATTGATATTTTAATACTGTAAAATGTTACCGATGCCTTATGTTATTATCTTTAAAATGACTTCACGTTTATAACGGCCAGAATTTAAATTTAGTTGGAGCCTTGTTCCGTTACATCTCAGTTTTCCACTAAAATCGCAATTCCAGCCAATGCGTTCCGGGATTACAAAATGAACTGTGGCACTTTGTTGTGTAACTGATACGCAATAAAGAAAATTCTGCTAGTAATGCAGCATTTTTTTTAGCTATTAGTGAAACTGATATTGATAATAGCTACTAGAAATATGCCTTACTCTTACATAGGTTAGGTTAATTTAGATTATTTGAATGCGGAAAAGAACATAAATGCCATTTGCATCCATGAAAAACTTTCTAAGGGAAACTGACTCATATTCGCGTTACACGTGAGAAAAAACACAAAAACCAACCATGCAACATGCCCATTCACATAGGTTCGAACTATCAATGTTCAGGGGACTTAACTATTCGGACAGCAACGAACCTCTTTACCACCATAGTTAGTTCCCACATTTTTAGGAAAATTTCCATAAGAATATTTTTTAACCAAAACGTTTCGGAATAAACATTTTTGGCAAAGCTTGTTATTCGAAATGAGAAATATCGTCCGCTACTTTTAAAGTTACTCTTCTTTTAAAATATTGCATGTGAAGAAGCGGTGGATTAAAAGATAATTTTTTTGCTTTCCGAAGAGAAATATTTCTATTCCATAATTTAAAAACGTTGCAAAATGCACGGTATTAAAATTTCTAAGTTCAAAATAAGCATTATTATTAATCGGAAATGGAAATACTGTTCGTCATTATTTCTATATGGAAAGAACACTCCAAACGAATACCTAGAAAAGATACACTGCGCAAAAAAGGGGGGAAGAAATAGAAAAAAAAATGGTATGTTATTTCGGAAAAAGTCTGTGTTTGTGTCAAAATACCTATGTTAGAACAATGTTATGTATAAATCTAATATATATCCTAAGTCGCGCTTTCGTGACATGAAAAACGCAATTTGAATTTCGTCAATCGGCTCAGTAGAACGGGAGATACAGAACTGCCCCTTCTTTTTTTTCGCAGTGTACATACTGTTTCTAATGTTTTTAAAGTTAAATCTTTGCTAACAAGAGAGAATCCGCCGACGCAGAAATCAGTTTCAAAGTCTTTAAATACGTCTGCAACAAAAATAAATAAACTAATATTTATAACTTAAAAAACGTCAAGTCCGCATTTTTCACCAGCTTTTGCCCACGCATCTAGCTCAACGCAGAATATTTTGTAGAATCCTGTATGAAAATTATTTAGTAGGAGATAAATGTATATCTCCTACTAAATAATTTTCATACAGGATTATGAAGCATGGGTTTACTTAAATAACTGCGATAAATAAAAGGTCTGTTTATTATCGGAAAAGAAGAGAAAAAAAGATACACACCTAATTCGTTCAATGCAAAGAAAGTTTCAGTAAGCAGTTTGTTATTGTAGCAGAATTCTCTTAAAATGAGTAATTAAAAAGTGAAGTAAAGTGTTAAAATCAACTCAGCATGCTATCTATCAAGAGAAGGATTTGCATCCAATATTTACAGAAAAAAATTGCATTTTTTTACCTCACTGACTTTCAGAGAACAAAATTGTATCAAGACAAAGCAATAAGTCGTACTTCGAAAAGCATTGTTGCGTTCTGACGGGTTCGCGGATTTGAAGTAATTAACAACACTTGGTAAAGAATGAAAACACAATTTATTAACCAGTATTTCTCAGGACAGCTACAAAAACAGGTTTACAGTCGTCGAGAAACTACGACAAGCACACTGAACCAATGAGCAATAGGTTATCAGGCTATAACGGTGAGAGCAGCTTCACGGCAAAGCACTTGAATACAGCTCCCGACTCGATTCGGTGATTCTCGGAACTCCATGTACTCTCGAGACTCTTCACGCTACAGCTTGCGATGCACTCGATAGCCTCAACGATGCACTAGCAACGACACTAGGCTGACAATCAACTCGACAGACTGCGATACATTCAATAGACTCGAAATTGACTCGCTAGACGAGACGCTGACTGATGAGACACACTGATATTCCGCGTTCAGGCAGGTTTATATAGCTTTTGGCCTGCGTTCGAGAACATTCTGGGTCAAACCGTTAAGAACTCGATTTAGAAAGTTCTCCATCCGTCTATGGCATATCGCCAATTTTGTCGCCTAATGGGCGATTTCTTGCCAGATATGATAATCTTGCGTTCTCTTGCCATTTTCTAGCAACCCTAAACCTGCTTTGTGGGAAATCTATCTTACCGCAGCTGGACATTTCTTAACAGTGTCATTACATTCCTTGAAAAAAAAAATAATAAATAAATAAATAAATAAATAAAGATTCAAACACGTACTGCATATGTACTTCTTGAATATATTCCTAGGAAGTCCCCCGAAGTTATATTAACTATTGTGCCTTGAAATGTTTGCGGGGGTGGGGGGCGAACTGTATCTGTTCGTTTGAGAGACTTTGAAATGGAAATAAAAAATATCAGTTTTTTTTAAATCGTCAAATATATGCGCAAATTTTAGATTTCTCCCTGCCCTTTTCTAAGTTCTATTATTGCTACATTTATCATTGTAGGATAGTATTTTCTTTGGCCACATAAACTCTACTAGATCCTACTATGGAATCTGGTGACTTCTCGCAAAGGCGTAAAGAAACCAACACAGAAAAAGAGTAAAAATAACCCTTTATTATTATTCGCCTTCTTCAGAAAAGCACGTACTTCGTGCTTACAATAACATGGACAACCTGAGGTGGAATTTAAGAATCGTTATACAGTAAATTCAAGGCTAAAGAGTAGTGCTGGATTAGCATTTTAAGTTAAGGCTAACTAGGTTGACTCGACAACCTATCCCTCGTGATAATTACTTAAATCGCTAAAAGGGCATATTCGCAACTCCGTGTAACAGCAAGGACAGACTCGTAACGTGCGCTGGCTAGCGAAAACACGCTCTGAATAAACTTCAAGATTCATCCGTTTAAATTCTCCTCTTAACTTTAAATTTGCATCCTGGCGAGGAAATGCGAGGGGAAGTTGAGGAATTCAGAAAAGATAACAAAAATGTGAATAATTCGTTAATTGAACTATGGGAAACCCTACATCATCATTGTTACGTTTTTAGTATTTAAAAATTGAATTAATAATAATTTACATCAACAAGTACTACAAGTTAAACCCAATGCAAACTCGAAACAGAAATTCGAAATGAAATTCCGAGTACCAGAAACTGATGTCGCATTAAATAAAAAAAATCAATTTTTTTTAAAAATAAACTTAATTTACAAGTCACAAAATAAATAAACTAGAAGTGTGAATTTGAATGAAATTTTAAAATAATAAACGTTTCATAATGGAAAAAATGGAATTATTTTCAAAAATTCAGAAATTAAGTTAAAAATTTCATACAAATTCCATTTAGAAGATTTTTCTCCGTGCCATCCGATGGCAGAAACATTACAATTTTAATATTTTTAGTTTATTCGTTAAACGACAACATGCGTGAAAAATCGTTTAAACATCAAATTTAAAAAAAATATATCTAAATCGAATTTTGAAAACTTTGCTTGTGCACACACACACATTCTCACTTAGCGTGTTATCATTGGCCACAGTCGTGTTTTCTTTCGCCACATAAACTCTACTAGATCCTACTAAGGAAATACTTATCAGGAAGTAGTTGAGAAAACGATGAAAAATGTTTGACCAAAGCGACAAACACGAGTGAATTAAATAAAAGCTTATAAAAAAGAGCACATTAAAAAAGGTTTAGGCATATGTACGATAAAAAGTTTAAAACTTCGATATTCTTAACTAAATCTATCTCATGCAATTGTGATTATAACTTTGGCAACTCTCATTTATAAATATCTATATAAATATTATTTAAAAATATGTAACGTAATCTTCGTTTATTTAGCACTAGTTATGTGCATTGCTATATTGTATATAAGAGACTTTATAACAAAAACGTGTTCAGAGAAGTTAATTACAAATTTGAAAAGCATATAAAAACTGGGATAAAATCTTTGTTATATTTTTATATTTTTGTCTAGCTCCATGCATTCAAAAGTGCTTAAAAATAGATAAAGAATGAATGCTGAAATATTTTATGACTACAAGCCTGTATCATTTGGATAAAGTAAAGCAGATATTGAATAAAATGCCAAAGATCACACTGGGGAGCAGTAGGTTTTAACTTTCTTTGAAAATTTGATAAATGATGATTATATTCCTGAAAGTAATTTTGAGATAGCTGTTAAATACTCGAAAGTCTTAATACAGAAAGAGGACGATATACAGCGAAAAGTGCTGGCCAATTTATTTTGGAGCAAATGAAACTATTCATAAAACCTGGCAAAGGAAAACGATACACCAGTTATCTGACAGCATTTTTATGCATACTCTTTACATATGAAATTCACTTAGTAATTCTTCCATGTAACTGAAGAACAGCATACAAGAACAGCAGAAATTTTCTGGTTTTCCTGGAAGTAAGTCAATGCAGAAAAGGCAACAATTCAAGCTTTGATTATATGTTCATTATTTTCAAAATACAAAGAAATTATTGTAATAATACCAGTATTTAATATGACTGTTGAAGATTTATTTTATTTCACAAAGAAAGATTTTCTATTATTAAGGGATCCTGGCTTTAATACTGTGTGTTTGATGTCAGACTATAATAAAATTAATCGAGGTATGTTCTCTAAGTAGTCGTCTTTGCAGAGTTTGAATAGTAATTTTTGTGTAGCTAATCCAGCTGATGAATCTAAAGTTTGATTTGGTTCATATAATAATATCTGGGCACAATAATTGGTGAAATCAAAATAATTTGCAGAAAATATTTATTTTCCTTAAACTCGAAAATCCAAAGAAAATATCAAAAGCTAATTTTTCTCTTTTTCTAAAAGTATTTAACATTGAAAGAGCCTTTGCAAAAATAGGGTATAAACTAAATTTTAAAGCTGTGTATCCTACTAAACTTTAAAAATAAAATGTCAGTTTAAAACATTTTAGTGATACAACTATAGAATTACTATATAATTATAAAGCCAGCAGCTATAGAATTGTACGGCCAGCAGGATTCATCTTTTGCAGTGGGGAAATAGCAGCAACTTTTATAAAAGTTATCAAAATGTGGTGGATCTTAATGAATGCTAAGCATCCAGGACAAGGAATATTTATAAATAACCCAGATAGTTCTGTGTGGAAATAAATATCAGATCAATGTTTTAGGATTTTAAACTCTATATTATGGCTGGAAGTATGGCAGAATATGAAACTAAAACCACGTTCTGGATATTAATTGAAGAGATACGTTTTGCTTTGATATACACTACAAAATGCATGGTATCTGTAATTAAGCATCTTCTGTCAAACAGAATACACTATGTATTGACAGAAAAATTTCACACTGATTGTTTGGAATTCCGATTTGGGTTTGCAATAATCAAATATCAGATAGCACAGTTCCTACACTTTATAACATCATGAGACAAAACTTAAAATGTCTAACAGACTCTCTTCTTTACCTTACCTTTACTGCAATAGGCAGTCATATCAGTGATCCTTTCATTGACTTATTTTCTTCGATCCAGGGCTTGACTACAGTCGCAGTTTTTACAGACTACAATTTTAGTGGGCATTTTGGCTCACTCTCAGACTTTTTCAAAGATTGTAAGAGCTGCTTCACAGTTTGAAATGCAACTACTAGTGAAATTCTTGTGTCTAGCTTGTTTTTGAAGCTTTCTGGCTGCTACGCCCTCCGCATCAAAGTCTGATTCAATCAGTAGCTTCCTAATTCTCTGAAGTGTCCTTTCAATGGCAACTTCAACTTGGCAGCAACGTTGTTGTTGATATGGCACGCATGTAGTAGATTGTCACTTTCCTGTTTCATTCCTTTGACCATTCACAATTGCCTGATCTGTTTTGGAGCTGCATTGTTCCAAGTTATCAGTAAGGTAACTGAAAACCTAGAATGAAAAACATGAATCTGTAAGAAATGGTATATTATTTGTAATGCACCCTTTATTTGTTCCGATAATTGAGGTAATACCAAATAATTCATTGAATTTTCAATGGAAATGGTAAGCCCAAATGGCTGCCAAATGGTTTCGAATTCTTGATGTCCTACAGTGCTAAAAAAAGCACACAGTGAACTGTATATTCTTTTATTACGACTTCTGAATGAAAGTTTTAAAGAGTCCGGAAAGTATCATTTGGATTATAGATGTTCGATAATTTAGTGTTTACTAAACAACTCTTTATTGAAATTTCAGTGGAAATGTTAAAGAGGGCTATCAAATAGTGTTAAATTCAGAATGTCAGATAGCGGTCGCATAAAAGCGAAATTGTTTTCATTGTAATAAAAGCGCGAAACAAATTTTTTGTCCAAATGTTTGGTTATTTTTTCCATATGTGGTTCATCGTAGATGCAGTCAGAATCTGTAAAAAATGCGCAGGAAACACTTGTCTTTCCACCTTCCTTTTCCCTAATCTATGCAGACTCCCATCCGTTCATTGCAACTCAAATGAATCAAAAAATAAATAAGTGAATGCGGAGAAGGAACTAGAAGCCTCAACTCTTCTCGACTTTTTACGGCTGCTTGATTCGTCGCAATAGCGGTTTATTCAAGAAGTTTATTTGATTTCCTCTCTTCCGCATTTTCTGTCTGAGGGGGAAAAAAGAAACTTTCATTTTATTTTCCTTATCTACTTATTTTTCCGTTTGCGAAGCATTTAAAATGCTTTTTTTTCTTCTTCTTTCCTGAACCTATTTCGCTCCAAATACGAATTGGAAAGATCTTGTAGGGAAACACGGACTATAACCGCTTTTAATTTACCCAAAATGTCCCACGAGAAGGAAAAGGAAGAAAGGGAATTTTTAAAATGCTTTTCAATTGACCGGACGTAAACTTCGAGGGAAATTTGATGTAAAGAACTAACTATTCTTACTTTTCAGCTTGAAGACATTAAAGTTTTCTCCATGCAGAATGAATAAAAACACAAAATGTCAAACAGATGTCATTTCATTTGCTGTGGAGTTAAGATTTGGTTATTGCCTAGGTCACGAGAACCTGAACTTAAATTTTTTGGACCAAAATATCAACCGATACCATCTCATTCTATTATTCGAATTTCCTTTTTAAAAATAAAACAAACATTTTGGGTATTTTGGAGATAATAAAGAAAGCATAACTGGTGGAGTTATACCTTCTTTAATACCCAAGGCTAGAAGATTCCGAAAGCAAATTTTAAAGAGCCAGAAAAAAGCAATATAAATATTCTACTTTCCTAATCAAAATGCGTTGTTCGTAAGATCTCAGACTGTAGAATAATACTCTATGTAGAGCCTTAGAGTTTAAAATGCTTGGGCCTAGACTGTAGTATGTTGTGCATTCATTTTATTATAAAGTGGCTTCTGTTTAGATCTGCAAGACTCGAAAAGCAGGTTCTTAAAAAAATTGTTAAAAATTACCCAAATACTTCTAATTTTCTTTATAAAAAGATGAAAAATGGGTACAACGGTTTCAAATAATATTGATCCTAGGAGCCTAGTCTGTTGAATATTGGGCTAAGGGCCTGTATAATGTTACGTCTGAACTCTGACATATTGTATACTAAGTTTAACTAGTGCCTGAACTATTACATACTTTCCTCAGTCTATGAACAAGTTAAATCCTGGCAAAACTGTCCAAGACTCAGAATGCAGATTTTAAAGAGCAAAATCTTTATCCTATAATATTCTCCCCCCCCTCCCCATAAAAACTAGAAAACACTAATAAACCTACCTAATAATCATCACTGAAACTCATCGAATTATTACTAAACTACTGCTTACTTACATGAATTAAAATGAAAAGAAAATAAAAATAATAAAAACTGTTACATCACGAATCTTCATTTGTCATTGTTTACGTCTCATCTACGCGCTCAACTATGTAGATGATGTTTTACACAACTCAGTTACAGTCCCAGTTGCACGACCTTTTTCCATATAATTCGGGCACCCTATATCGTCAGATGCCCTCAAATGACAAAAGCAAAAGGTGAAATTTAACATGTAAAATTTATAAAATTGAAAATAAAGTAATGCAAGTAAATGAAAATGATATTAAATCAGGATCTTCTAGTAACGACACCTGTAAAAATAAAAAAATACAAGTTTATTCATTATTAAAGAAAAAATTGATAGGATAAAGTCAGATGTTGATCAGTTCATATGAGAAAATATGCATAAAATAAAGGTGTTGATCAGTTCATATGAGAAAATATGCATAAAATAAAGGTGTTGATCAGTTCATATGAGAAAATATGCATAAAATAAAGGTGTTGATCAGTTCATATGAGAAAATATGCATAAAATAAAGGTGTTGATCAGTTCATATGAGAAAATATGCATAAAATAGTACATTTCAGGTAACATATTTTAACGAACCAGTCCAAAATTTCCTAAATTTGTCACAAGTGCTTATTTTCATAGTTCGGTCAAAGAAACCACATTTTTTTTAACATCAAAAATGTCATTTGGCTTGATTTTCATGATCTCGTACGGTTCGAGAAATTTGGGTTTCAGTTTAAGACCAAGTTCATATTTTATACGTGTGATTGCCACTACATCATGAAGCTGGAACTTGCGGGATGTTTTGTGTTGTAGATTGTAGGTTTTACGATTTTTAGCCTGCAATTTCAAAATCTGTTGCTTAGCTTCCTGTCGAAGACCATCATGAGCGTTGCGAAATCTAACTAAACTTCTGTACTTAACAAATCTGTAATTTTGTCATAATTAGCTGATTTCATTTTAATTCCAAACATGAGTTCGAATGGGGTAGTACTGGTGTTGTATTCATACTTCGCTCGTATTCTGAATTAATTACTTGCTGAACTTCACCAAAGTGTGCATACCATTTTGTCAGATTCTGAACCAATAATATGGATAGAATAGAAATTATGACAGAATTCAATTTCTTAATTTGTTCATTGGCACCAGGCAGTCCTGTAGTAATTTGAACATAGTGTCGGTTGATCAATAATCTTTAAAAGTGGTTTTTACCCCGCCCAATTGGCGGGGCTATAACTGTTCGTAGGCACTGGCCACTACTGAGACCGGAAGCGGTGGTCTCTTTATTATACAGGCACCTAACAGGTGGGCCACCATAGCCTCATATGATGGGAAAGACAAATTACATCCATGCCTTCTCTGGGACTCGAACTTTGGTAAGGCAGACAGTGTCACTAACAACTTTCCCGTTTGGGGAGCAAATCTTTAAGTTTTTAATGGAAATTATATCCGAAGGATTTCCAAAGACAAATTTTTGATTTTCCAATTTAGATATTGCTTTGGGGCTATCAGTTGATGTTGTTGGATAAAGTCATACAAACTTTGCAAAAGTGTCAATAACTCCAAATATATACTTGTAATTTTTATGAGTACTTTCGAGTGGTCCTAAATGATCATTGTGATATGTATGAAGTTGGGTTGTATGTTGGGTTGTTGACTTCGTACATTGTGATATGTATGAAGTCGAACTGGAGTATGGAAATATGAAATTAATCTAAAATGTATTTTATAATATTGCATTATTTATACGAGTGTTACCTGAATTTTTTTTTTTTTTTTTTTTTTTTTTTGAGATACGCACTAAAGATAAGTAGCAGAAAAAAAAAAACAAATTAATGGTTAAATTTTGAAAATATGAACTATTTTAACTTAGCAGACGGTTTTGTATTGGCCAATTATAAGTAGTTTAGTGCAGAATAAATTTTTTGGCAGAAGGAAAAATGGATTGAGGCGAGAACATTATCGCTCTATGATTTTCTACGATTTTAATCTACGCTATGATTTTCTACGATTTCAATCTACGCTATGCGCTATGATTTTTCTACGATTTTAATTCAATGGCATTAAATCTAGAAGAATGCGTTCAACGTCTATAGTTAACATTTGGAAATGAAGATTCAACTTCTCCTACTATATTCAGTTGATTGAGAGAATCACAGGTTGCAACTTTCTTCAGAATGAGGAACACACAATAAAGCAGTTTTCAGCATTAATTCCGGTTAATGTGTCTGCCATATGGAAAATGTCAATCGATGATAATCGCTGCACCAATCAGATGATACAGAAGGAAGTTAATATTGAATCCGCCGCCATACATAAAATTATTCGTGAAGAGCTGCATATGAAAAACTAGTTTGCCGTTGGGTTCCCCATAGTTTAACTAACTGTCAAAAAGAGGAGCGCCTGAGGATCTGTAAAGAAACCCTTAAATTACTTAAAGATGGTGGCCACCGTATTATTTCTAAACTCGTAACTAGCGACGAAACGTACATACGATTTTTTGACGTTCCAACCCGAAGCTGATCCATGCCCAAAATGCTGAAAAGACAACGTGCCTTGAAAAAAGTAATTTATGCCGTTTTCTAAAGCTGAAAGGACAGAAAACAGTCACAAATAACTGATTCACCACCAAGCGTCTTCCAGAAATTCTTCATGAAGTGAACGTTAAAAGGACTTATACTTCACCATGACAATGCATCTACTCATTCAGCAAGATTGGCAGTTGAGTTTCTTAAATAAAAACACATCAAAATGATAGAACATATACCCTATTCACCCGATCTAGCTATATGCGACTTTCGGCTATTTTTTAATCTAGAACGAACTTACATGGACAAAGTTCTCATTCCGAAGATGAGCTTGATGAGGCTATAAGTGAATTTTTTTCATCGATTCCAAGAAATGAATGGTTCAAGACATTTAATCTTTGAAAAATTCGCCTTTAGAAGTGCACTGATGCTGGAGGAGACTACTTTTAACGCTCTTAAAATTTCGTAAGTGTAACTTTAAAAAACCCATGTGTATCTCCAAAATTTCAAAGTGACCTTCATAAGTCCACTTTAAATAAACATTTCTTTTTCCAAAATAATATGGGATCGTCTAACCTTTTTCTTTATGTTTTTAAAATTTAACAGGTTTATTTTAATGCAATTTTGGAATTTTCCTAGGAAGGTTTAATATACTAAACTATTTGTTTAAGTTTTTGATTTATTTGAAAATCGATGTGCAAATAATCCGACTGACTGATGAGCATCTGCAGCCCGTAATGAAGATAATTTCCATAAATTTCTCTCTGAAGCTAGGAACTTTCTTAAAATGTTAATGCTGTCAAATATCAAGATATCATATAGATAAAGAGGTTTGTTATTATTATTTACATACAAGCATATGTAATTTTATTTACGCACCGAAGGAAATTTAAATAAATAAGAGAAAACTAGATTGTCGTTGTTTATTCTCAAATTTGTCCCATTTAGGAGAGTTCCTCTCTGAAAACTTAGTTTTCATAACTTGTTTATTTGTTAGGAAAAAGTTTTCATAATTTGCTTACTTTAAATTTCATTAATTTAATGATTAAACATGCCAAAATTATTTTTAAAATGTTTATCTGAAAGTTTAACATTTAGCTGTCAATGTACTTAAACTACAAAGCGTAACTAACAAAATTTCTTTCAGGTACCAAATTTTATATTTCAAACATCAGAAAATAAATATCGATTTGAGTTCCTTTACTTTATTATTATGATATTATTGCTTATATAATGTTTCGATAAATTTTTAGTGAGAGAAATTCCAAATTTATATCAAATTTTCTATTTTGTTAATAATTTTTTTTCATTTTGTTTAAAAAAAAGTCTGATTCGTCAGCTGTTTTCAGATCGTACATGCTGCGAGCATGCAATCTGAGTTTGAGACCATTGCTGCAAATCCCTGCAGAACGCGAATTTATGGAACGTTGTTTTCATTTATTTTAGAAAGTTTTAAAGATTTGAAAAGTCCTTCGTTTAAGAAGGCAAACTTCTCTTAATCTCACCAGCGGTCGAGCAGGAAAAGCGTTCAATACTGGTAGTCTGGCATTTTTCATCAAGGTGAGAACACTCTTTTTTATAAGGGCGCATGCAGATTTATAACAGCGTCTTTCACAAACGTAGAGCAAAGCTCCCGTCATGAAGTTGTCGAAGATTTATTTCCTCCACTGCTTAATTAATTAACCTGTAACTGAAACTCTTATGTTTGTGCACTGCCCCTAATGCAGTGACATCCTTATGCAAGTAAGATATATAGCCAAAAATCGGACTTTGGTATAGTAGTAATTGCACTAAAAATTGTTCTATAATAGAAATTGCATTTAAAGATTCTCGTTTCTTACGTTAATAATAAGTAAAATACCTAGTTTCATTATAGTATATATATATATATATATATTATTCTGTTTGTGTATTAAATTTATGGCAACAGAAATTGGTACGCGTTGCTTCTATTTATGTGCCACATAAATAAATAATTACGAATTCTATTCATTTCGTATTGATTTCAAATGCTTTCTGAAGTCTACAGTAAATTCCTCCACAATATCGGGAACTGGTAGCTTCTCGTTGGATACTAAAGCTAAGTGAGAATTATCGGTTAAGTACAACTGTCGACATTATGAACAAGGTCGCAAGTAACAAGGCCCTACTATTTATTATCCGATAAGGGTGATATGGGAAGCGGGACAGCGCTTAAAAGCGAACGAAAACCACAGAGGTTGCTATTAATACAAACAACCTGAGGGGCGTAGTCATGGCAACCGCGGGGGCGAAAGTCTAAATAGATAGTGAGACAATGGCTCGGGAAACGTGAATATGACCATGTTCTATTGGATCAGGTGATGACCAAAATAAACTTCAGAATATAGTATCTCCGTAGAGAATGCGAGCGAAATCGCTTATCACCTTGCACTGAGGTAAATGCACTTTCAAAGTAGTGAATATGTTGGAATTTTGTAATAAAATATGCTTTTTCTTTGATGTGCAATTCGCCTATTACTATAGTTGGATAGAAATGAAAATGTTTTAATTTTCTATAAAGAATAGAAATTCAGTTCTGTTGCCTTTTGCAATCCAGAACTATACTTATGCGGATTACGTTTCTTTCTTTCTTCCTTTTTTTAAGTAAAAATTTTAAGTTTATATTTATTAATACATTATTTTTAGTATCCCTATAGTGCTAATAGTCTCGATCCTCACTTGTTTTTGCCCGTATCACTTTTCAAGTAAAAAGATGTTGCCAACAAATGTTATCGCCATGTCTTATATGCTGCTTTTAAAAATTTTTGATTTTACTGTTGAATTTTGTTTGTAGTAAGTGCGAAGAAGGCGATGTTTAATAATAAAATTAAAAAGACAAAAAAGAGTTTTGCGATTAGAGACGACTTCAGGAACAGTTTGGTAAGCTGCGAGCTGAACGGGTGATGTGACACTTGCTCGCATGACAGCCTCGCACAAACGACATTTGCCCACAACATCGCTGTGCGGACATGACATTTTCTGGTTTGAATGCAGGATTAATTAAAAAAAAATGGGATCAACGTATTATTAAATCCTAAGTGAGTTTAAATAGCGCAACTACTATGCCAAAATTTTAGAAAGTACTTTTAATTATGTTAAAAAATAATTGATTTTGAAGCTTCAAAAATAAAATAAATAAATAAAAAGATACTTTTTAAGAAAATACAATTCTATTATTTTTAATGTAAAGCATGTCAACTATATATTGTTTTCCTGCTTTGAAAAAACATCAGTTAAAAATACTCATTTGTTTATATAATGCTTCGAGTATTAGAATACATATTAGACTATTATGTGGATGATAAAATATTCTTATATTTAGAATAATAAAAGTAGTAAATACATTTTTAATAAAGTGTATAAAATAAATATGCAAATTGTATAGTAAAGTATTCCAAATATATTACAAAAAATATACCAAATAAATATATAAAATTTCACACTGAGTCGTTCTCAGGGGCAGTCAAAAGAGCAGTTTATAGGTTTTTCAATGGATTTGTTAAAAGCATTGTTGCATTCTACGGGTTCGTGGGTTCCGAGTAATTGACGACAACATTTGATGAAAAATCAAAACACAATTTATTCGCCAATATTACACAGGAGATTTCCAAAAACACGTTTATAGTCATTGGAAAACTACGATAAACACATTGAAACAATCAGCAACACAGCCTTCAGGCTATAATGGTGAGGACAGCTTCACGGCAAAGCACTAAAGTACAATCAAACTACAGCTCCCGACTCAGTCGACCGCTCTTAAGCTAATTTCTGAACTCAACACACTTTCCCTCCCAGAAAGTGTGTTGAGTTCAGAAATTAGCTTAAGAGCGGTCAACACACTCTCCCAGGCGGGGTATATATATAGCTTTAGCCTACCTTCGAGATTACTCTCGAGAAAATAGCTAAAAATGTGTTCTAGAATATTCTCGCTCCGTTTGTGACATAGCGCCAATTTTGTCGCCATACATGCATACATAGCTACACTCATATATGTATACGTACGTATAGACGTCACAGGAAAAAAATCCACATTTGAATCCACTTTACAGTCCGCTTTGAAAGAAACATTCCTTTATTCTGTAAGTACGTACAGACGTCATGAAAACAAAATGTCCAAAAGGATTTAGGAACAGTTGAAATATGATACCCGAAATTTTAAGCGGTTACAAAGTTTTGTTTCTTCATACAAGGAACTAAAACGAAAGAACATCAGCAATTATCGCTTGATTTATCATTTGATTTTAGCTTTAAACAAAGCTGTCAGAACACAAAAGACAATCAACAATCCAGTTAAAATATGTTTACCAAATAACATATAAATGAAGCTTCTCAAAAGGAAATATATGGGAATAAAGCCAGAACCAGAATAATAATCTTAAAAAATACAAAATGCAAACTTGTCTGGTCAGCAAACCATACCGTATATTATAACCCCTACAAGAGATTTTCCATCAGCCAAATTGGAAACCCTGTACTGTATGTGACAAAAAATATTAAAGATCGGGAGAAAACGATATACAACCCAAGTTATGCGTCTTATAGATGAAATGTTTTGCTATTAACATGAATAAGAACGAATAATGAAATAACGTATAAAATGTATTGTTATTTTGTTGTGACTTATCTCACCTGTCTGGCAGTAACATCAGCACAAGCCCACGAAATTCATCGTGGCAAGGAGTGCAAGCTTGCGCCTGTGTTTGGGAAGAGAATCATACAGATGACAGAACGACTCTACTCAGTACTACTCCAATTTTGATGGGTTACCGGAGGAACGGGTCCGTGGGTTTCCCACCACTGTTTCCCTACCAATCAATCTCTGGAGAGGACTTTCCGCTCGCCGCGTATTCAGAGTGCCCCCACACGCTCAGACACTATATATTTACAAACATCCATGCCTTCGCCGGGATTCGAACCCAGGCCCTTCGGTACGGCAGTCATCGTCGCAAACTACTACTCCGCTTGGGCGACACGTATAAATGTAACAAATGTATAAATGTGAATCGTATAAATGGTATATTTTAGTGAATAAATGTACAGATTTAAGTCTTCATCTTTTATAATTTTTATAGATAAAATGCTTCTATTTAAAAGTGAATTGACAGTAAACCTGCAATAAACTACGTCATGAAAAACACACTTTTCTTGATATATACAACAGATTACGTTAATATGCATCCTTTCCCTAAACTTTTAACTGTAATTTAATATCCAACAAACTCTTTAGCAAAAAGTATTAAACAAGTCACGAGTTTTCCTGCAACTCGAGTTTAAAATCTTCATTAACTTAATGTCAATATACATTTAAATAATTTTTTATATACATAAACACAGAACGGGTTCCATAAATTTAATTAGAACAAAGCAACTAATTAGGAATGCGATCGTATTTTTTAAAATATTTATCTTCCAATGGAAAAATTAAACCCGTCTTTTCTTTCTTTCTGTCGTACTTTTCTCAAACAAAATGATATAATTTCTTGAAAGAAGGCCTGGCCAATATCCAGTAGTTTTCTTAAAACCCTCAAATCGAATTAATCGGAGAAAGTTTCTTTTTTTAATTTTTATTATCTCCCGGTAAATACGCTCGAATAGGTTGCGAAATGTTTTTTAGGTTTCGAGTAATTATTGCGATGAATCCCAGAAGTTTGCGTCCGCCTTAATAAAATTACTTTTAAGGCACATAAAAATGGATGCTAAAAGTGAAGAAAGAAGAGTTGGGATTTTTCAATCTCGGCATATGCTTTCTAAAGGCACTTAAAAATTACGTGTGCTAGGGTTAATTTAGTCAATGCGCTAATGTGCGTAAAGGAACTACAAAAGCAGTCACGCGAAGTTAATTCTGGGGGAATGTATGTTCGTTTTGAAAGAATAATGCAACTGCGGAACAAATTGGTAGAGTTATGCCATCGGTGTGAATCTTCGCTGAAAACTGATAACGTGTGTTAATTTCCGTCTTCATGTGTTTGATTCACTTGATCGCAATGTTGTTATTGTGTTTTGTTGTTATATATTATGTATCGTTTTATTGCCTCATAACGGTGCCGTACCTTTATGCAAGTCAGTCGTTCTTCGAAACAACAGAAATCCTCATAACAGTGTCGTGGAGTGCGGGAGCATGAAGAAACCTAAGATAATTTTCTGGCTTGAAACTGATTCTCAGCACCCTTATGTCAATGCGGTATTTTTTATAAAAATGTGCGCACCTTTATGCACGTCCTACTTTCTTTTCAATTACTGTTTAATTAATTAAGCGGAAGATGAAAAATCTTAACATCGGTATGAAAAATACTCAATTGTTATGAAGCTGCCAGCACCTTTACGAAAACGCTGGATTAGCTTAAAGATGCCGAAGCTCTCGTCAATCAATTTTTCAGGTTGTGCTTCTTGGAAGAGGCCACGGGCATTACAATATATTAAATTATATTTTCCTTGAAATGACAAACTATATGCATAAGAGGTAAAAATGATGTACACTTGTTTTATAATCTTATCTTCTTTCTGTAAATCTGGAAAAAATATAGACCATAAATTAAAAAAAAAAAATGCTCTTCTACTAAATCTTTTATATTCTATCATATATTCAATTTTTTATACCTTCTATCTAATATTTTAAATATCTATGTGATTCCCCTTCGGCCATCAATGTACACAGCGATTTCAAATTTCAAATAGTCATTGGAATGCTTAGAATTCTCACCTCCCTTTAATATTTTCTTTTTTCTATTATGTCCCCAATTTTTTAGCATCACGATCTATGAGTCTATAGACAAAAAGGCAGTTGCTTTCTAGAAAAAATTGTCTGTATGAAATGGAAGGAAGGTATTTAGAAGAAAATAATGTTATAACGGATTAATAATAAATAAATAAATATTAACAATTAACTAAATTGATTAATAATTAAAAATTATATTTTAAATAAATATGACTGTAAAATAAAACCATAAATGTTCAAATATCTTTTCATCCCTCGACGAAAATTATTTCCTGACGTAAACCATGTTTTGGGGAACAGCTGTTCTAATTAATTCGGTGTTTGAAATCAGAAAACAAGGCAGCTATTTCTGTAAAGGAACGCAGATGAGTACTTACATGAAAAACGCAGGATCGACATCAGGGTGCCGATAGTCAGTTTCAACTGAGAAACTGATCTTCAGTTTATGCACGCTCCCTTATGCCGCGACACATTAAAAAGATTTCACTCTTTTCGAATTATGGCCAGCTTATATAAGGTTACCTGACTGTTATGTCAGGGCACTGTTTTAAAGCGGTCAGGATTTATTTTGTTATTTGTTTGTTGGTTAATTTTAGGATAATGGTTTTAGGGTTTATTCCGCTTAAATTGAATTTGTAGCAACTTTTCTTTTCCTTTTGTGTATAAGTATTTACAACTAATTAAATTGATTAACAACTCCTTATAAAACTTTATATATATTAATAACTCTTTATATATATTAAAAACTCCTAATAATTATCCTTTAATTTCGATGACTACTGTCATCAAAATTAAAGGATAATGACAGAAATAAAACGTAACTCATACTTAATGAAAAATTATTAATAGAAATTTTTACAAAAGTATTACCTAACATAAATTACAATGTTTGCAATTGATTATTCGTAAAATATTGAAATTAAAACCAAATATATGACACTGGAAAATGATGGAAAAATTAGGTGACCTCTTGTGTAAAAAAATTAATATGGTGTATGGTTACCTCGTCCAGATATGCATATCTCATATCTTCAAAGACTTTTTAAGTGTTGATCAAGTCTTGTGGTTGTCAAAGTGTTGATCAAGCATACCACGCTTCTAAAAGCGCCCTTTTTAGCACCTGGATGGCTGGAAAGGAATTTGAAGTTCAAATTCGGCTCCTAAGGTATCCCGCACATCCTCAATTGGTTTCGAGTCGGGTGAGTAAGATGGCCAATATATTCGAGTGATATCTTCTGTCTCTGACACCACATATGCTCAATGAGGCCGAGCATTGTCATCCATTAGCAAAACCTCTGGGCCAACAGCACCCCTAAACATTCGAACTTGGCATTCCAGTACCTCATTCATGTATCTCCGAGAGGTTACAGAGCCTCCTTGAAAGACATGCAGCTCGGTGCAGCCATATGTCATGATTCCTCCCCAAACCATTAAACCACGACCCCGAAACGGGATGTTTCAAGGACAAGGGAAGGCAAGTTGTGTGTTCCTTTCTCCCTCCAGATCAAAACACCTCTAGTATCACTGTTCAGACTATATCTGAACTCGTCAGTAAACTCACATTCAGTCATCTTGGCTCCACTGAACATGACGACGGCACCAGTTTAAACGTACCCCTCTGGAAGCTGTAGTGAGTGGGACGGAAACCATTGGTTTTCTCGCATATTGTCCAATCTCATTAAGATTTCACATAAGAGTATAACGGCTAATTCGAGTTCTTGTGGCAACCTGAAGGTGTAAAACCAAATCTCTTACAGTGGCTTCGCGGTTTTTCGATCGACAGTGTTAGAAAACGGTCTTTCGATGCAACTGCTGCTCTTGGTCGCCCTTGACCAGACTATCTGTCAACTGATCCAGTGCTTAAAAAGCGGTTCCAAACCCTTGATATGACACTTTCAAGGATATTCAAAACATGGGCGGCCTTCATTTGTGTTTGATCTCCCTCGATTCTATCAATTATTCGCCACTTTTGAACTTCACTTAAATGATGCCTTTGAGCCATAACTACTGAATATTAATAACTCTCAGAAACCACATTCACTTTAAAAACGCAACATACACTACCACTTTGGTTTTGTCGGGGCTATTGGATGTTGTTGTTTCTGGCTTATTCCGATGCAGCGCATGAAAAGAACATAGGGCTATGTGACGTCTGTCAGGAGGGTCGAGCTTCGCCCTCTATATCACCTACATCACACACTACAGACCGGAATTCCAAAATGCAGCCATTGCGCACCACATTATCAATCACCGAATTTGCATATTTCCTGCTCTATTGTATACGCGGAAGTGCAGTTTTGTGTTCAACTTTATTTAATTAACATAAATAATTACAGCATCGGGCGTTGGTTGCAACATTAACTTAGTAGGCATATTTTTACTCATTATCTTTTAATTTTGATAAGCATTGTATTTCTTGGAAGGAATCGTAAATATTTCAATTCTGAATTCAACAATTTTTAAATTTAAAAAATAGCCGAACGAGAACCTGAGATATGGGTAAAAACACTCCTCGGCAACCCTGACCAGCTTGCCTACTTTTCTAAAGTATTGCAAAGGACACATTTTTGAAACTGTGGAAGTGACTTTTTTTTTCGAAACGTTCAAGAAGTCTGGAACACCACATAAAAGATTCAGCTTGCGTCAGTTGTTAATCAGTTCTGATTCAATTCAGGTTACTTGCTGTTCAAAGCGTTAGGTTATTTGCGTGACGAGCCTTCAAGTCAATTTTTCTCTCCAAGTGAACAATATCTGGCGATTTCTTGCCAATTTGGTGACTTTTTGAGAGATATTGGAAAAAGTGTTTTCGGTTCTGTACGAGCGATTTTTCCAGAAGCTTTTTGAAGCCCATTGCAGATCCATATAAATACGGCTCGGATAGTCAACTGATAATCAGCTCACAGGGTTTGTGGCTCAAAGAGACTTGGTTAAATTGCGTTTCAGAGTTTACTAAGCTATTTGGAGAATTTTTTATATTTCTCGAGCAGTAAAGAATAATTGTTTAATAATCGAGTTCTCCTTGCTCTGTTTACAGTTGTTTAGTTTGCTGTGTGTTATTATCATTTATAATAAATAGTCAACTTCATTCTGCTAATCCTGAACATGCAACAATACTGTAGTTCGCAACAGTGTTGAATAACAAAAAGCATCTAGCTCGTTAAGAATTAACCCTTTGTTGTATCAAGTCCACTCTAGTAGACAAAAGTTCAAATTTGTTTATTCTTCTGTAAATGACTTAACAGATTCCATTCCTGTGTTTATTTATTCTATATTATTAGAACTTTCAACTGTCGATCATAGATGGCTGTATAGCATCACTAAGTAAAGCATTGCTATTTGGAAAATGGGCTGCTACTTCTGTTTCCAAGTTAGTATGATTTCCTCATAATAAACATTATATAATATTGCATACATTTTCATATACTGCCATTTTTTATTCATAATTAGTAATTCAACACATTTTATTTTAAATGTCAGTTTGAGAAAATTGTGGAGTGGGTAGATAAAGATCTACCGAAAAGAGTGAATTAAAACCCAAATGTACTGCTTATCAAGCCAAAGCACCACTGAAAATGTTTATGTTTGGCAAGGAATTTCTAGAACATTTGACATTTGAATCCAATAGGTACAGATTACAAAATTGTAGCAAAATGAATTCAATCACAGCCGACGAAATGAAGGTATTTTGAGGGATCTGTATGTACATGTCAGTTGTAGATTTACCATTTAGAAGATGGTAATGATCACTGCAAACAAGGCAGGAAATGATTTCAAATGCAATGACCGTAAATCGTTGGGAAGAGATTTGTATGCATGTACGTATATGCATGCTGTCCACCATAGTGATCAAACTGTAGCAATTATTTAAAACGAAATTTGAATAAAATCAATTTTTTTATTATTACTAAGATTATTTTAGGTAGAAAAAAATACAAATAGCAGTAAAGCAGATAGGTACAAAATACCTATCTGCTTTACAAAGGAAACTGCTAGGGGTCTCTCTCCTTTAAGAAACACAAATATCATGTGCCATTTCTCCAAAAATGTATCATTTAAATAAAGGAAATAAAAGTAGACGTGTAAAAAAATTGAAGCTTCATCTGTTGAGCATATTGGAGTTGAAAGAACTAAAATTATACAAAAAAGGCTTTTTAATAGTTTATGAAGCATGATAGTGAAATTAAAGTCATTACTTAAAACTCATTAATTTTTGTTAATGACTTTACTTTTAGTTTTCTTCTTCCACTGCCGTTCTTTTAGGTAATTAATCTCATTTACTAATTAGAAATGTTTTTATGAATGTTTTCAGTGAATTTAAAGAACTTGAAAAAGAATGGTCAAGGGAACAATGTCAATTACCATATTAATTACTCCTTTTTCTAATATAAATTTGGTTTTTTTAATAAAAAATTATCAAATTCTTTTAAGATAATTGTTAAACGATACTGACAATAAATTTTATAATGCTCCTAAGAATTAAAAGTCTGATATTGTATCATTAAGGACTGAACTAAAAACATTATTAGAAAGAGAGGAAAAAAATGGAATTACAGAACTTACAGAAAATCTGGGAAACTTTTGCAATTGATGCAACTAACAGAATTAGAAAATTAAAAGGCTGAGAATTTTTTAACATCTCGAAAGACGTGTACTGTTTCCAGTTTTCATGTAATATCATGTATTGGTAAAATAAATTCCGAAGACACAGACGATTATGTTTCGGTAATTGTCGTTTTTCTGCGTGTTGCCATTTTTAAAAACGTAAGATCTTCAGTTTATCTTCGAAATATATTTAATGTATTTTTGATTAAAACCAATTAGCTATTTAAAAGTAATAAATGGTTTTCTAAATAATTTAAATATTTATTTTGCCTTTTTAATAGTATTTAATTTAAAATATATCTGATTTTTACAAGCACTCGGAACTTCATTATCTAGATTAGTTTTATTTATATCTTCATGAAATTTGTGACACTAGATTTTCAAAACAAGAAGATCACTGCCTATGTAAGATTAGGTGTAGCACCCAACGCTCTCCTATCCCACGCCACCAAAAACCACACCACTTTGCCCTTAGTTTTCATATACGTATATTTTACGCTAATTTAACGATTTAACGATAAAAAACACAGTAATTTAAAAGCTTCGTAATGCCACTTTGCAAAGCGTAAGATATTTATGTTTTAAATTTTCTCTTTCGAATTTAATAAAAAAACTCGGGGATTTAGAAAACTAAGAGAAATGTGTTGCCACTGCCCAAATTAAATTTTTAAGAGTGTTATCTTCCAGCAAAGTGTAAGATATTTAAATTTTTCTCACAAATTTATTATATTATTAATCCAAAAACTGATAAAAAAGCAATAAACGCACATTCATTTCAGTTACTACTAATTTACTAGCTGGTACCTTTAATTTACACTATAGCCAGATTCATTAAAATCATATATAAAGTATATATAAAATATCCGTTTGTTTGTTTATATGTGTGTAAGTCATACACATTTACAGTTTTATAAGGATCTTGATGAAATTTTTAAACTTGACCTTCAAAGCAAGAGGAAGGTCACTGTCTACATACGATACCTCAAAAACTACTCTACAGATGCCACACTTTCTTAGACATATATTTAAAGAATTTTTGATTAAAAACTCGGCGATTCTTGTGTTGCCACTGTATAAAGTGTAAGATATTTAGGTTTCACGTTTATATTTAAAGAATAATTGATTAAAAACTCAGCAATTTAAAAGCCTTGTGTTGCCACTGTGTAAAGTGTAAGATATTTAGGTGTCACGTTTAATCAAAAAACTCAGCGCTGTAAAAGAAGTGTATTACTAGTTCGCAAAATGCAGTGTATTTATTTCTCTTTCGAATTTAATAAACAGACTCAGAGATTTAAGAAAAATGCATTGCCATTTCCAGAATTAAAATATTTTTACTTTCCACGCAACAATTCGTTGTCTTTCAGTAAAGTATAAGCTATTTAATTTTTCTTTCAAATTTATTCTGTTATTAAAGAGCAAACCAAGTAATTTAAAAACAATAAAAACACATTCTTTTCTATTTATTATTGTTAAATACTAGCTGCGCCCATGAAACTACACTAGCTGAATTTCTTAAAATCATCTATATATATGTAGTATTTTAGATGCGTAAGAGGAATTGGATACTTTAAAAGCTTGCAGTATTAGATGGCTGTGTGGAAAGATGGAAAGATGACGCTGACATAAATGAATTTGAAGAATTCTAAATTTTTATTTTCACGCATACTAAATCATTCCTTAGTAGATAAAATACTTCTGGATCATAAGCAATTACAGTAAGTTTTATATACACAGGTAAAGGGATACGACGTCATTTTAAGCAAGCGTGCATATGTTGGGAGGCGGAAGCCAGGAAAGGAAGATGATGTAGTTAACTTGCGAGCGGTATTTACACAGAGTATATGCAAAAAGTATTCTAAGCTGTGTTTGGTTAACTTTAGTTTGAGTTACCTTTTTCAAGCAGCGTTATGTAACATGGAAAGATCTTGAATTCGGGAGAAAGGATGAATATGCTGCTGAAAATTGATCTTGTTTAGACAAAAAGTAAGAAATTTAGAACCAGTTTTACACAAAGACCCAAAAGAAGTGAAATTCAGTACCAATAAATTTCAAAATATCCTATAAATATACAAATTAAGAATTAAAGAAATGTGAATTAAGAAACTAAAACCTAAAAATAACACACACACATACACAAAAAAAGTAGTGGAATTCAGTCAAATCTAATATAATTTTATAAAGAGGAGGATACACCGGAATTACAACACCATTTTCACTTGAAAACCACTGCGCTTCTATACCCAAAATTAGCTGATGAAGCATTCACAAGTACTTAATTATAACAGTTCATCTTAAAATCTTGAAGTCCTCCCCGACGCAGGGTAAAACTTCTAATGTCAAATCATGCAAAAGAATTTAATTAAGCATTTTTTGTTGAATTTAAAATTGAAATTCAACAAACACATTTAAATGTGTAATGTGCAGAAACTAAAAAATTCAAAATAAAAATGCAAATAAATATTCCAAGAACATGAATTTAAAACTAACTCAGAGGACGAAGAAGAAATCCGGTAGTGAAAAATATTAAACACATCCAAATAAAAAAATGAAAAAATAAGAAATTGGAATAAAGTAAATAATTAAGTATATTTTTTCACAAAATGTAAGAATAAAGTTGAAAAAAAATTGAAATTAAAATGTAGAAATACAAAATCTACTAGAAATTAATCTGTCATCAAAGCACTTCTTTTGGATCATTGTGTAAAACTGTTCCTAAATTTCTTTTAAAAAAAGGCACTTTTGACCACTTTATTATATCTTCTTATATATCTATCTATCAAGAATAGTGTCTACATAAGTTTTCAAAAAACCACACTACGAGGTCCACATCAGAACGTTTATATTAGAAAATTGCTCTCACGACACTTCTCTTCCGTACATGTCACCCATTTTAGGTTCATGCCGCCTTTGTTTCGTTCCCGCTATTAGCTGAATTTTAAAACGGAATTTAAACGCGTTCTCCATGAGGCTCTCCATATTTCGAAAATATTACCACCATTTTCCTATATGAAGCCTCTTCACTTTGCTTTAAAGCCCGGGAACCGCCGAGTACTTCAGTTAGTAATTAATAAAAAGTGTTTCTAGCGCTCCTTGTTAAGTAATCAACATGTAATCACTTTTAAAAATTTACGTGTTTTTTAATTAATATTCTTTTTAATAACAGTTTTATTTTTTAAACATTTTAGCAGTAAATTAGCCTTTGAGATGTTATAAACTGTAATCTGAAATTTTCAGATTCAAATTCACCCTCTTTACTACAAAGCAAGAAAGAACATTTATAAAACATTGCAAATTACAAAATAGTAAAACTTCTAACAACGATTAGGGATTAAAAATAATTCTGCGTCTATATAGCTATACCAGATTTAATAATATCCTTGATGTTTACATTATTAATATTCCTTAATGTTTGTTTACATTGGCTTTAAGTGAAATATACAAAATCAGTGTCAGATTAATTTAATCCCAGTTTAATGGTAAATTTCCTTGATTTAATGATAGTGTTTTAAAAATTAATATTTTCTAAAAGCATATAATGATATTTTACTCAAACTTTATTTCAATTTGTCTTTAGAAGTTTTTATCGTCTTGGTTCTAGGAGAAAGATGGTGAACACTTTCTAACTGGCTAATATTAAATTATGTAAATTATTATTATATATAATATTATTATATATAATAATTTACGATATATAATATATATATAAGAATATTTAGTCTGCGATTTGCTGAAAGAGTATGGTGTTTTGAAACTTTTGAAGAAGTTTATGAGGAACAGAAAGTGAATTTGGAATCATTGGGTTTCAAAGGTAGGTACAAACCATAAAACACGTGCGCCATTTCTGAAGCAAAAGAACCCCGAAACGTGTAAAAAATATATTACGCGCCGTATATGCAATATATTTGAAAAATATGATAGATACTTCGAGCTCCTAAAATAAATGAAGCTGTTATTATTCATAAAGCTTTACTGCTGTAACTCATTTAAAATACACACGAGCAAAAAATCGCTTGCGAAGTTTTTCGGAAGTTGAAATACGTCCATCGACACTTGACGACAATCCGTACTTCATTTCCTTTTATCGTGTGCAAATAGATTCATTTCTAATGATATTTTGCTTTCATGATTTTTTTTCAAAATTTAGAATGTTATTGAGGAAATAACGTGTTTCAATTTTTGTTTTCTCCACAGAACCTCTCCTAAAAAACATTTGAAATTTTTCAAAAAAGCTTCTGAAGACCAAGTTGTATTCAAAATAAGAAATCCTGATTAATACAAGATATTTAAGCGTTCGAAGATGAATTATTCCTTCGCAGAGCTTTTCCAACAGATAAATGAATAACACCTTAAAAAAGACAAAAATCTGGTCCGTAGCAATCATCATTTTAAAATTAGAAATATTACTAAACAAATTTCTGGATCATTTGGACCGCGTCAAAGAATTTTGAAAGATATTTGGGGCTTGGAGCGCTGAAATTAATCCAAAAGCGCGGAACCTTTTCCAAAATTAGCATATTTAAGTGACCCATGAGATGATTTCCTAAGACAATACTTTCTTGAATTGTATAATTATTAGTGTTGAAATATATATCAATCCTTTGGATACAGAAACAGCTCAACAACGTAGTGACTGGCACTTTAAATGTAAAACGGGACCAAAAAGCCAATGTCAAAATCTTCCAAAAATCAATACAATGTTGACTATTGTCTTGGATTATGGTAATGGTCGTAAATTTCTAATAAATGGCCAACGTTTAAGTTAAGAATATTAGTTAAGTACTATTTTGTGGCATTTCTTGCGAAGCAGTTCTAGAAAACAACCTGAACTGTTGTCAGATTACTCACAGATTTTGCACCGGGACATTGCCCATAATGATCTGGTTGTTTGTAACATTTTAGCTATAAATTCAACAAATGAAGATTTGCAGACTTCGCATTTATCTAATATCGCGACCGTATTAGAGGCCGAGTAGTTAAGCCAGATGAATACTGCTAGTTCGACCCAATTTCAATCCCAACTGAAGGACTGGCTACATGGTTGTTTTTCGTGTATTGTGTCACGTGTAATATGAATACAAGCCTGTTTCCCTCAGACAATCTTCACGAAGGCATCTCTACCTCAGGCAGATAGCTCTAGAGGACTTTGCTGTATTCAAATTACCTAAACCTTACCTGATATGACACGTGTAACTTTTCCTTATTTCGCGATTAAAATTTCCATTTCGTGGTCACAGTTTTAAGGCAAAAAGGGGAAAAAAATAGAAAAAAATAAAAAAGAAAATGGAAAAAGCAAAAATTTCCTGCATGTCCTAAAAATATTCTAAGACAGCGACTTTGAAGCGTATTTCACAGAAAATAAAAGGAGCTGGCACAATTTACGTGTTATCTTATTTCAATTTACGTCATAATTTGTTGATGCACGACATAAATGTAGCATTCATAACATTAATATCTTTAATAGCTAACATTCATATTAGTTAGAACGGCTGTTAAACGAAATCATGCATGAACTACATATTTTTCGCATAATGGGATGATTCAGTTCAGTAACAAAGTAACCTAAGATTCCGGCTGGAATTACGATTTGTCTTAAAAACTGAAAATGACCGGGTACGAGATCTTAAACCTTAATACTATACAACAAAAAAAAAAAATGGAAAACAAATGGTACAAGTTTTCCATATTTGTCAACAGTTCCAGAAATATTGGAAAAAAAAACTGTATAGTTTTTTTTTTTTTTTTTTTTTTTTTTTTAATATTTCTGGAAAGTTATTTATTTCCTAGCGAAATCCTTATTGGAATGGATAGAGACAAAATAATTGATATTTCATTCAACTATGTTATTAAGGAATGAACGCCTAAAATTTGTAAAAAGTATTCTATTCAGATTAGAAAAGACTGAATTTAATTTCCTTCAGCTACATTAATCATAAACAACAGAACTGATAAAGAACATTACAGCCTTGACATTAATTGCAGACTGCCATTGTTTCCTATTTGCTTGCGGGGTTAAAAAGTGACAACGCTTAGATTTAAACCCCAAAACAGCTAGCCAGTTGTGCATAATCATCAAAAGACGATTAGCTAATTTTAATCAGGAATGAAAAAATCGATCCCAAAGCGAATGCCGAAGGCAGGAAAGAAAAAAAAAGAAGGGGGATAGAGATATTCAGCAGCAGCTCGTGCAGCTTCCCCCCCCCTCAAAAACTTCCTTTTGCATGCGTCACATTCGGAACAGACGTCACTGTTTGATCGGGGGACAAGGATTCTCCTGGGAACCTCCTCCTCCCCTCGTAAAACCCACCTGACTCTTGGCCAAATGTACCAATTATAAGAGTAATAGTAGTAGCCAGGATAGGGTAAGGGGTGTTATAGGAAAGTGGGGGAGGGCAAGGGTGTTCCCGGCCACCCTCTGGGAAGAGCGAAACGGGCAGCGTTTAATTAGTAGATGTAGCGGGAAATGGGCCAATTAATGGGCCTCCCTCGAATGAGGCGTTATAGATGCACTGAGATCGGCCGGAGGACATTTCATACACTATATTCGGTATCTCTCCTTGTTTAACAAACAGAACACTTAAGAACACGCTGAAAGAAGAATACAAGCCTTTTGCATAATAAATGAACTGCGGGCAAACATGTGTATAAAAACTACGCTCGAAAATACGTGGTGTTTCTCGTTTATCAGTACCTTGGGGTTTTCGGAAACATGTTATTGGTAGGATGATTTGAAATGAAACAAGTTTATTAATTGTGTTCTTACTTATTCCTTTTGCAGGCCATGCTATGTTATGCCTGTTCTGTCTGGGCGTATTCTTATAAAACAATTAAAAACACTTGCAAACTGTCCAAAACTGCGTTATGCGGCAGATTACGAACTCTCTTTGCTATGCTCGTAACAACAGAATTAAAAATGGTCCAATTACGGATATATTATTGTTGTTTAATCAAGAATTTTCACAATAACCAAGGCAAAATTAATAATTCAGAAATCTGAATTTGTAGCTACAACTACAATAAATCTGTAAAATAGCAAGAAGCCGAAGGCCATTTTAAATTTCAAAACAATTGTTTAATATACTTCTTTCTTAATGTTCTTCATTTTCATTATTATTTTGCATTTGTAATTTATTATATATTTTAATTACTTGAGGGCATCATCTGATCGCATTGTACCGTTAATTCCCGTAACACCTTATGTTTTTTGCTTTTCACCCTATCTGCTCATCACCAACTCGATTGCTTTTACTGTTATGGTATTTGCACAACCTTTTGACATTCTAAATTCACGGCTTGTATGCTGCGTAAGTTATTCATCGTTAATAATTTGCGGGTCAAATTGTGTTTCTTTTGGTACCCCAGTCGGCCCAGCCAGTTTAGCGTGCCCAGTCATGTAGTTTTTTAATGCCATTTCTACTCCCCCCTCTTTAATTTTAAGTTCAACATCTTAAAGAAGCAGAACGAAAATGTGAATCGAAATCTTTGAATTCGATTCAAACTGCTATCAGACAATAGTTTTCCTCAACACTTCATCAAATTCGATAGATCTTTGCTTATAGGAAAGTTACCTAGTTGTGTTACATAGTCAGATCTCGTGTCTCTTCCTCCCTTTGATTGGTTGATCTACGCGAAGCACAGCACTGAAATGAAGCTTTTAACTCTTTGTATTCGATCGAAAAGGATCGGGCGAACCAGCAACACGAGACGATTTTCCGCAGTCACATATATAACAATAAATCTAAAAAATTATTTAGGATTAAAGATTGACAGTTGTTTTATTCGCATGTATTGTTAAGTAGACTCGCGAAGCGATATTACCCAAACAAACCTAAATAACATAACAACCACCCGAATTATCGAGTCAAATTGAGTGGTGATCGAGAGTCACCTCTCGAGTTACCACGTCAAATTAATGGGTGATCGAAAATCATCTCTCGAGTTACCACAGCAAATCAAATTGTGACTGAGAATCACCTTCCAGTGCAAAGTGTTGACTACCATTTTAAAGTACTGCAGCTAGAAAGCTATCGTGTAAATTATTTCTCTGCAAGGAGATGACGGGAACATTTCCAGAAAAAGCTGCCGATTGCATTCGCGTTTGTAAATATGATACTTGTTGAAAACTCGAGTTGGAACTCGCGAAATTTAAGACAAAAAAAGCATTTTCTCTATTTCTTTATGTCAATAGTAGGTCAAAATAACAACTTCACATTCCTATTTTAAAATCAGAACCAGGGTACGCCATACCCCCTCACAGGTTGCCTGCCGCCCGATTTCCAATTTCAATGACAATATTTTTTTAAGTAGACGACAATTTGATAATAATAATTCATGAAATCCCGTCTATACTTCATACGAAGATTCTTAAACTGTGGTGTATGGACTTCCGGAGGATCTACAATTAATAGTCGAGTATCTGCAAGTGATTTTTTAAGATATAATTTAATTTGATAAATAATTAAAAATAGCAAAATAATAATTAAAGTAATTAAAAATTATAAAAGATGTCATTATCAAAATCTCACACAATCCAAACCTTGTAGGCTTCAGAACAAGATAACCTTGCAGTTATAATGCGATGATTCCATATAAAGTAGGATACTTTCCTTAAATTTTATTTGTGCACAGAATTGGTAGAAATATCAAGACTCTGGTCGTATTTTACCCGACATTATTTGTGGGAAAACACTTTCTAGTCTCGCAAGCATAAAAAGCAGAATTCAAAACAAATTCAGAGTCAGTTGAATTCAGCGTAGAGTTTTTAAACATTGAGCTAGATTAAATGAGAAAAGAAAAAAAAAATGTTGATTAAATTGGGTTTTACTTTAATACAAGTGTTTCTGGCGAAAGAATTATTGAATACTATTCTTTTCTACGCTTGGGATTAAATGAATAACAACAATTACAAACGGAAAGAGATTCGACTACAGCAGATTTTCGAAACCTTACTGGTAGTTAACAGTGACGCCTTGTATGATGAAAGGGAAAAAAAAAGAACGAAAAGAACTAGGTCAATTCTCGAAAACTATTAGCTGCTGGTATATTCTCTAAAATTTATTGATGGCATTTTGGTTTTATATTACTTGCCTTTTATCTAAATGCAGATGAAAAAAGCGTTAATATTCAATAACTGAAAGGGCCTCTGCTGAAATAAAACTTAAATTAATATATGTTGTTTTTCTTGGGCTCAGTTTTACTAGGTATATATCATTCATTCTCTTTTTCCAATGAACTAGGCATTCAGATCGGCAAAAAGTAGTTCCCTGGGAAAAAAAGATATTAATATAAATAGAGATAAATATAGTAGCAAATTCCTGTAAATATTTACAGGTATTTAATGTCATTGCCCTTTTTGTGTATTTATTATTCTTTTATTTATTAGCCCAAAAGGGCTTTAACCCGAATGGGCTGTTATTCTCGAAACGGGATTTTGCCTCGTTCACTATAAAGGGTTGTTCAAATTATTGCTACTAAACATTATGGCCCTGTATTATTTTTAAAGAAATCAAATAATGAAGAATCTGTATGTATTCATGCATGTATGTCTCAAAAGCGTAGAAAAACAACGGTGCCTAAGGCCATCAAATTTTGAATAATGTTTTGCACAGGCACTACACTATAATTCAATAAACTCAGGAACAATGGACTGTATTATATCTCGCTTTAATTCTCATTAATGTACATAGTTCATGGCCACTCGAAGCCACGAATTCTCTCACACGCTCTTAGCTCACAATCTCATGTCACAAACTCCAAGAACTCAAGACGCATGCGCCGACGCTAGTAATGAAATGCGCGCGCAGGCGCAACATACCGCCCGCCTTGACATGATGTAATCATTCAAATTAAATCTTACAATAAAATATTACAGAGAGTGACAATACGAAATACAGGTACATAATTGTAAACATCAAATAATAACATCAACAAATCAAGCTACTATAATAAGAAAATACAATAATTAATTACAAACATACTTTTTGTTTAATTTGGCATAGGTAAAAGACAAATTTTATTAATTGATCTTTTAAAAATGCCTCCTTTCGTTTTCACTGAAACTACTCTAACCTTATTGTCTTTACCTAAGAATATCTCTACGATTCTGCCAAGAGGCCAGTTACATACAGGAACATTATCAGTCTTCAAAATTACCATAGTTCCAACCTTGATATTGTCTTTTTCAAAGAACCATTTAGTTCTTCCTTGAATTGCACTCAAATAGTTATTTCTCCAATACTTCCAAATTGTTTGTACTATTTTAGTCAATTTTTGTCAGCTCTTTAATCTATTATCGTTAACGTTTAAAATATTAGGTTCTGCAATAGCCGTGATAGGTCTGCCTATCAGGAAGTGGCCTGGTGTCAAGATATCAAAATCCTGTGGATGATAAAGGTTGCAAGGGCCTAGAATTCAAAATGCCTTCAATTAGAGCAATCACTGTAAGAAACTCCTCATAGGTTAGTTTCAAATTGCCTACTACGCGTTTCAAATGAAACTTAACAGATTTGACACTTGCCTCCCAAAGACCTCCATGATTGGGAGCTCTAGGGGGAATGAACGATCAATCAATACTCTCACTCGATAAATAATTACCTAATTCATCATCTGGTTTGCTGACTAGCCTATTCAATTTCTTTAATTCTGCGTTACTACCAACAAAATTGGTTGCGTTATCTGAAAATATGCGTGCACACTTGCCTCTCCTGCTGAAAAAACGCTTTAAGGTTGCAATAAATGCTTGACTAGACAGCTCTGTTACCAACTCAAGATGACAAGCTTTGGTAACAAAACAAACGAAAATGCACACATACACCTTGTTAAGGCAACCTTTTCTCTGATGTGGGTATTTTATAAAATAAGGACCAAAAAAATCAACTCCAACACAATTGAATGGAAAATTCGGGCTGACTCTTTCTTGAGGGAGTTGACCCATAAGTTGTTGACAGGGCACTGGTTTTGCTTTGAAACATACGACACACTCATGTACTATTTTTCTACAAGTGTTGCGCCCGTTTAAGGGCCAAAACCCTTGTCTGACAGTAAGCCTTGTGGACCAATATGCATGTATTTCTTATGAAACATCACAATAATTAGATTAGTCAACTTATGATTCTTTGGTAAGATTATAGGAAATTTTCTATCAAAATTCAACTTACAATTAGCTAATCTGCCTCCAACTCTTAAAATTCCATATTGATCTAAAAATGGAAAAACACTTCTTACCTTGCTATCTGGAGGTACCTTACCCTCCTTTTCAAGACTTGAGATTTCTTTTTTAAATTCACTATCTTGAATTAGCTTAATCAGTTTAAGTTCAGCTAATTTTAATTCTGAGCTCTGAAGAGGACCTGAAACCTTGTCCTTTCCCTTGCAGTTGTTTACAAACCTAAAAATAAAACTTAAAACACGAATAATTTTAGTGTAATTGTTACTTAAATTTAAGAAATCCTCAATGAAAGGGTTAGCTTTCACATTAAGAAAAATATTAGAGTCACTAAGGATTTTAAGTTCGTCTGGAAAGTCCTTCACAATGACTTCCACCGGAATCTCTCTATTTGGGTAGTCGTTGTATCTCAGGAACAGAGGGCCTTTCCACCACATATCATTTTGTAGAAGTTTACTGGGATCCAAGCCTCGGGATATAAGGTCACTCGGATTCTCCTTTGATGACACATGACGCCATTGATGACCATTAGTCAACTCTTGAATTGTTGCCACTCGATTTGCAACAAATGTCTTCAACTGGTAAGGCTCCTTTTGTATCCATGAAAGCACGATCATGGAGTTACTCCACAGATAAACGTTGTTCACAGAAATCTCTAATGCAGATATTACTCTAACCATCAACCTTGCAAGTAGGACTGCCGCACAAAGCTCCAGTCTCGGAATAGTAACTCGTTTAATAGGCGAGACTCTGGATTTACTCGTCACTAGCCTTGTCTTCACTTCTCCATCTCTCGAACGGCACTTGCAATATATGGTTGCTCCGTATGCTACCTCAGAGGCATCTGCAAATCCATGAAGTTCCACATAGTCTACTTCTGCAATAAGAATAAACCTTTCAATTTCTATTTTACTTAAAACTTCCAGTTCAGTAGAGAACTTCTTCCACTCATCAGCTTCCTTTTTTGGTAGTGATTCATCCCAATTCAGCTTTAACAACCACAACCGTTGGAGGAATATTTTGGCTTTACTTATGATTGGCCCTAGTAAACCAAGAGGGTCAAACAATCTTGCAATTGTGGACAATATTTGTCGTTTGGTAACAACTATGTCATTAATTAAGACACTATGTCATTATCGAGTTTCACTCTAAAACAGAAACAGTCTCTTCTAGACCTCCAAGACACTCCAAGTGTTGTAGATTCTGCTTCATTAGGAAAGGAATAGGAGTGATCTTCTTCCGCAAGTTCAGCATGATTACTGCACCACTTGTGCAGTGTCATTCCTGCACTCTTCAGTATTGCAGTTAACTGAGATTTAAGTTCCTTAGCTGTACTCAAAGATTCCGCTCCACTAAGCACATCATCCATATAAAAGTTAAGTAAGACTGGCGCAGCTAATGGAAATTTTGGACCTTCATCAATCAACAATTGTTTAAGAGTTCTCATAGCTAAGTATGGCGCATTAACTGTACCGTAAGTCACAGTATTAAGCTCGTAGATTTTCACAGGTGCATCATTTTCTTTTTTCCACAGGATTCGCTGCAAGCATCTCTGTTCAGGGTTAATTTTAATCATTCTATACATTCTTCTAATATCCGCCGTAAATGCGAATGGGTACTTTCTAAATCTAAGCATGATTGAAAAGAGATCATCTTGAATAACCCCTCCATTACGTTGTAAAGAATTTAGCGAAATTCCATTTGATGTTAAACATGATGCATTAAACACTGTTCTCAATTTAGTTGTTGTTTTTTGAGGTCGGTATATCCCATGATGTGGCATATAGTACACTACCCTAGGCTCATTTTTCTCTTCAACCTCAGTCATATGCCCTAGCTCTTCATATTCCTTTAAAAAATCCTGATACAGACTCAAACATTCAGGGTCTTTGACTAATCTTTTCCATAGGGAATTTAATCTCTCAAGGGCAACATCCTTTGAATTTCCTAAACCCTTCTTCATTCCGCTTATGAGTTTGCACATAATGTTCTTCACATATTGCTGCTTCTTTATTTTTTGGAATGGCTATTTCAACATTCTCTATTTCCCAAAATTTTCTCATTGTTTGTTCTAAGTCATTAGATGTTTTCATTAACCCACAATATACGCGGCTCTGTTCTTCTGATGTAACGCTTCCCGACACTATAAACCCGAACACGCTGTTTTGTAAAATAAGAGTCGAGTTTTCATATCGAATTTGTTCAGATTTTAATATCTCAAAGAAAACCTCAGTTCCTAAAAGCATCTCTATACGTTCTGGAACATTAAAATTCTCATCAGCTAATTTTATGTTACAAAAATCCTGCATTTTAATATCAATTTTCCTTGAAGGAATCAAATCTTGCGTGATTTTTGGTACTACTAATAAGTCTAAATGTCTCACGTAACTTTTATCTTTATTGCTAATGCATGCCGAAACTCTTTTTCGAATTGTAAACAAGGAATCATTTAATCCGGAAATCGCAATGTTTACCTTCTCAGAATCAAAGTTGAATTTATTCGCACAGTCTCTGCTTATAAACGACGAAGTACTGCCGCCATCAAGTAATGTTTTGACTGGATGTAGCTTACCCATACTATCACTAATAAAGCAAATATCCGTGCTCAAAAGAACACTTTTTTTGGATCTGTTTACACTAGTCGCTGTTAGTAGAGTATTACCGCTGTTAGGCAGAAAGTCTGGCGCTAGGGGGGAAAGCACACTGGAACTACTCGCTGTTTCGTTTTTATTTTTTTCCTTCTCTTTCGATGATTTATTTTCTACTGGAAAATGCAATGTCATTTGGTGTCTTTTCCCACAAACGGAACACGAAAACTTTGATTTGCAGTTTTTGACGGAATGGTTTAATGCTAGGCAATTAAAGCATAATTTTCGACTTTTGATGATTTCAACCCGATCATTCACCGGTTGTTTCAAGAAATTTGGGCATTTTGCCAAAAAATGATTTTCCTCACAAAGAACACACTTTAAACCTTCTGCATCGGCAAGGAATACCTTTGAAACATTTTTCGACGTTTTGCAATTGCTGCGAGATTTCTTAAAACTGTGCACACTTGCGGCAAGGGACTTTCCACGAGATGTGAAAAATAAATCTGCTTCCTTTGCCATTTGTTGCGGCGGAAACCAACTTTCAGCTTGCCTTATAGAAATATGGGCTGACGTTTCTCGATCTAATGTTTCAAACAATTTGTTTGATATTATTAACTGCTTCAGAGTTTCAAAATCAGACACTTTCCTCAATTTTAAGTAATATTCGAAATTTGTGGTTAATCGCGACACGAACTGCACATGGGACTCATTTAGGCGTTGAGCCTTTTTAAAATTTTCTAAAACAATTTGTGGTGTAGGTTCGAATTCTTTTAGAATAATAGCTTTTACTTTTTCATAGTCACTTAGCTCCTCATCTTTAATATACACGATAATGTTCGAAGCCCGTTCCCCTAACAAGTTTAACAATATTTCCGCTTTAGATTTCTCAGGCACATTTTTTGCCGCGAAAGCTCTTTCTAAAGACGAGAAAAAATAACTCCAGTTTTCAGGTTTACTCGGAACCTTCAATGTTAGTGTTCTTATACTTTTAATAAGAGAATCTAAGGAATCGGAACTTTCTCCTTTAGTTTCATTTTGATCGTTATTAACACTTTTGGTTTCAGCTCGCAATCGAGCAATTTCCAGTTCTGTTTTACATCTCACTAATTTAATTTGTTCTAACTGTAATACTTTAGCTTCTTCAGATTTACGATGCTCTACTATGGAATTACCCAACTCTATTACCGAATTTGGATCGGATTTAAAAGCTTCACTACTTTTAATCGCTAAATTTAAATCTGTAACAGTTATCTTTTCACTTAATTCTATATTCAGTTCTAAAGCCAATAGCTTTAAATCCTCTTTAAGTGCACCTTTTATCAACATTGTACTCTTAATGAAATAACACAAGATAATAAGTAATTCTTCTCAATTACTTAAAAAAGAAACAGTTTTATTACATACTGCTATCATTCATATTCAAAATTAAACGTGAACATGCTGTGGTTGTAATTCTTGACTCAGCCTCTCATTAAGTGCTGAATTAAGTTATTATTATTCAGCACATTAAGTGCTGAATGTATTAATTTATTACGATTAAAAAAGCAAAAGATTTTTGCTCCTATTTCAGGAATAACGGTTCCATCCTAAATATTAAATCAAAAATAAAAGGGGAATTAACAGATTTAAAGGGTGTTTGTAAATGGAATTTAGATTTTTTGGTCCTAACAAAATCACTAATTTTAGTCCATCTAAATGAATTAACATTTCGGAATTAAAAATTCCTAACATTGTTTAGCAGACACTGAATGTTTCAAACATAAGAAAATTGATTTATTACTTTATAATAAGACCGAGTTATGTTTTGAGTTTATTAAAAGTGGGAAGATTCACACAAAGATAACAACTGTTTCAAGAAACTGTCTGTGATTATTTGCCGTTGGGCTCAACTGAAACTAAGCTCAGTAGAAAACAATTCATTTATTGATCATTGTTACTTATTTGTGAATATATACATGTTAAATCAAGTACTTAAGTCTTTTTGGAAAACAGAAAATGCAGAAAGTTACAGTCTACCCTTAAGGGAAGAGTTGAAGTGTTGTGAACAGTTTGCTCGGACTCACCGTCGAAAACGCGATGATCGCTTTGCCGTATATAGATGTCAATTAACCTGATGCTGCGAAAAATATAATTTTGGGCAGTTCCATAGAGCTCACTTCAAAATACTTAAATGAGCTTCGAAGACGTCTGGAAATACAAAGATGAAAGCATTATATGCTGAGTTCCTGAAAGACGGTAGAAGCTTGAGTCGTATGGTTGAGACTGAAAGGGAAGCTACTAGCTCGGAGGTACTTGCACTCGACTGAGCGTGGTCTTCAACGCTAGCGCAAAAAGTAGTTAGCAGTCAGTTCCTCTATAACATTTTTCTGAAGGGAGGTGTAACATGAAAAAAACCTTTTTCTTCTTTACCTTTTATTAAGGTTTAGTAAACACCCTATGTCTTTAACGGGTACATAATGTTTCGACATATTGAAATTGACAAGTCCTAAGTTGATCTCAAAGAATTCTCTGGAAGAAAGGTATTGACCCTCCGATAAAGTCTTCAAATGGTTACGTATGGAACAGCTATGTGCTTCGGTTCTTTATCCAGCGGACATTTCGTCTAATAGCTCCCTTCAGCTTTTGAGAAAGGAAAAGACTTTCCTCTACCCTCAACTGTAGTTTTAAACGACTTCTGCACGGACAATACCGCGTTGGAAGCTTCAGACTTCATCAAGCCATGAATCTTCAGACAGAGGTGAGCCAGCTACTTGAACGTGGCGGAATGAAACTAGAAAAATGGCATGGTAATAATACTGTGCTAAATGAAGAGAAGTTCTGAAATTATCCGTTCCATCATACAGTCGAAGAAAAGGCTGTGAAAACTCTAAGAGTGCAGTGAGACACACACGATGTTTCTTCCCTTTTCCAAACATTCACTAAATCTGGTAGCAGATACATCAAATGAGTAGTGTTGTCGAATACAGCTCGCATTTAAGACCCCCTGGGGTTGTTTGAACCAGTCATTACCAGAACTAAAAAAAAAAATTAATTCAAAAGTTATGGTTACTTCAGACTAATTGGCACGAATCACTATCCGGACCAATATCCTTTGAATGGCATAACTTTGTCTCAACGCTTTCCGTAATCGAAGATCTACGTATTCCGAGATGCGTGTAAGACAGCGATATAGAAAAAAAATTGTTATTCACATATTTGATGATGACTCAGAGGCTGTGGTTTATCTTCGAGCTATATCAAAAGCAAAGCTTGTATCCAGCTATCTTTTACGCAGTAAGTGAAGGGTTGCCTAGTCAAGATAATGACGATTTCCAGATTTGAGTTGTCAACCTGCTCATACTTCTATACCAACTGGTTACTACGGCTGTGTCATCATTGAAATTACAATTTGACCTGGTGTATCTATTGTCAGACTCTACTATCGTTATTGCTTGGATTAATATGTCTCCTCATCGAATTAAGACATTTGTAAACAACAGGTTTTCAAGCATTCAGGAACTCACCCGCAACTTTAAATGCTATTATGCACACTCGGAAAGCAATGCAGCAAACTAAATCTCGCGTGGACTGGATGCTAGCGACATAATATCATCGAAGTGGATGTGCTGGCAAGGACCACAGGTTTTATAACAAGAGACATACAGGCTATAAGCCCAGGTTAAACATGACAAGTTGTACAGATGATCTTTATCTGAAGGAACTACGACCTTCTGTGAATACTGTATTGACTTTGACTGTAGATAATGATGTTTTAGACAATCTCATGAACTAGACTAACAATCATTAGAAAATAATCAGAATTTTTGGTTTTCAGTTTCATATATAATATAAGAAAGCATAGGTGACCAGCACAGAGAACCACTAACATCAAAAGAATTAAATAATTAGATGGCACAACGGTGTCTCCTTTTTCGTTTTATTTCGCAACTCTAATTAATAAAACAAACGAAAATGCTGTCTGCGTAGCGGAAGTAGATCTTTTATAAAGATTGTTTTTTTTTTCAAATAATAAACTGGTTTAATAGAGGTTCGAACCCTTTTCGAGTTTTGCCCTGATAAACGGTAGCTGAAGGCCATAAACGTGCCGGCATTTTTACATGTAATAGAACTGGGAGATTGTTTTATAAATGTGCCCTGGCATAATGGTGTCGCATCCTTAAGCAAGTGCCCGCTTTTCGGAAAAACAGATATCTTTATAACGATACCGCGGCATAAGGGAGCGTGCACACACTCGTACGGTATAAGGGAGTGCGAAAATCTGTTTCAAGACTGAAAGTGATCATTAGCACCCCGATATAAATTAGCTGTTTTTCATAAAGGTGAGCATCTGCGTTCTTTTACAGAAATAGCCGGCCTTGCTTTCTGAAAACGCAGATTTCAAACATTGGATAAATCAGAAAATATATATTCATTCCCTAAACATCGGTTGTGTCGTGAAATAATTTTCGTCGAGGAGTGAAAAGATTTTTGAAAATTTTTTGGTTTCAATGTTAAAGGTATAATTATTTAAAATATAATATAATTTATAATTATTAATGAATTTAATTAATTGTTAATATTTAATGTTATTTATTTATTCTTAATCCGTTATGATATTATTTTCTTCTGAATACCTTCTTTTCCTTTCATACAGAGCAATTTGTTTCTAGATAATTTCTACAAAACAACTTTCTTTTTACTAAACAGCTCGTAGACCGTGATGCTAAAAAATTTGGAAAACACTAGAAAAAAGAAAATATTGAAGAGAGGTAGGGGATTCTAAACATTCCATGACTAATAGTAAAAATGCTTTTTTAAATTTGAAATCGTCAGCACGTTGATAGCCGAAAGAAAATCAGATAGTATATTTAAATTAGTAGATGGAACATATAAAAAATTGAATATATGACACTATATTAAAGATTTAGTGTAAGAATATATAATATTTTTTTATTTGCGGTCCATATATTTTTCTAGATATAAAAAAGAGAGATTAGGTTATAAAAAAAGATATACATTATTTTTAGCCCTTATATGTAGTTTGTCGTTTCAATGAAAATAAAGATTAATTTATTGAAATACTTGAAACTTTTCCCAAGAATCACAACTTAAAAAGTTGTTCTGATTGACGAAAACTTCAGCATTATTATACCAATCCGGCGTTATTCATAAAGGTATCGGCATCTTTATGTCAAGCTACCGTTTTTCATAAAGATGTCTGCTGCTTTATAACAATTCAGCGTTTTCCTGAAAGGTGCCTAAGATTTATTTCATCCCCTGTTTAATTAATTATTCAGTAATTGAAAGGAAAATCATATTTGCTTAAGGATGCGCGCAGCTCTAAGAGTTTTAAGAGAGAAAGGGATTTTCACTTTGGGATCAGTGACGTTATAAAGACTGCTATCTTTTTAAATAACGGTCGACTTACATAAAGTTACCACACCATTATGAAAGCTTACTGGAACTGATATCTAGCGGTAGCTAATTAAGATACACTTGAATTTATGATCAATTATTTGTAGTTATAGAAATTCAGTTGTTAATTAAATAAAAACAATGCTAGTATGATTAATTAGCAACTTATTTTTTGAAAGTATGTTTAATTTTATCCGTAGTTAATTTAGCAGATTTAGATTAGTACAGTTTATTTAGACATATTAAAAAACCATTATAGTTATGGCCATTTAGCGATTTAATTACGCTCTTTATACATCAGTATTACAAATCAGATGCAATTAAGTTCAGTGTGTTCATAACTTAACTCGAGCATGACAGCATGATAAATCCTGGTTCGAGATAAATTCTAAATAACTAAGATTATATGAAGTTAGGGATTTTAGTTAATAAATTTACATGCGTTCATTAACGTTGATTTTCAAGAAATCGATTGAATCTTTAACCATGAAATTAATTGCGCATTTTAATGTTAATTACGTTGAATTTGCAGCAAAGTAATTTAAATCGTTCCTGCAGAATAAACAGGTAATATACGTAAATGTAGTGTTAGCGCTCCTTATATTAGTACTTATAAATTTTACTGCAAGTATTTAATCGTTCTGTAGATTCATAATAGCCCTTACAGTCTGCTGTAGTTTTTGGTTACCATAAACAAAACTCTTAATATTTTATAAGATTAAACTCAGTTTGATTTAATCTAAAGAATAATCGGAATATAAAGAGTAGTTAGATTATTTGATGAAATGTCGTCTCGTCTTTCAGTATCATAACACTGAACTGTAATAATAATAATTATATTATTAATACTTTAGTTATTATAATTATTATATATCTACTATTAAATAATGAAGAATTTGTATGATTGTTTACGTATTCCTTGCACTGGAGAAAAACTATAGCACCTACACATGCCACATTTTGTATATACTTAGTCTTCCATCCGAACATGTGCACCTCAAAGTCCGAATTCATTTATGATTCATTTCATATTTTGTACAAATTGAATGAATTTTTGATAAACATATCCGATGATTTAAATGCGAGAAGTGGCAACACTGTTCGAAATAAAACATTTTTATTACCAGACTACTGCTATTCAGGAAAATGCAGATAGATATTTATATTTTAATTTATTTTATTTTATTACAGGCTCCTGGGAAAGTACCCGATACTGTGTAGAGCGATTTATTACGCACAGTCACACTAACTATAACTGTGAGCAATGATAAATTGTAGTGAAAGTAAAGCTGTAGAGGCAGCGTGTTAAATGCCTATGGAGTATGCTCCTATGCTGGTAAGAGGAGCCAAGGTGGCGTTGTAAATCCTCAGAGAAAACATGATCGAGTGGGAGTAAGGAGACAATTCAGAATGCTGAAAATTCAGAATTCACATAAATGGTTCTTTTAAAAGGCAAACTGATGGGTGTAAGGAAATCAGTTTTTGGATGGCATACCTTTAGTTAGAATTACATAATTATAAAGGCAGTAACCCGTTTGGTCCTACAATCCAAAAACCTAAGCTTAAATACTCTCTAATTTCTTTTATATTATGGTGAGAAAACACAAAATTATAATAAAGGCTGAACTTATAAAATAACTTCTTAATATAAATAATAATCTTATAATCCGAATAACTATTGAAACAAGTTGTAAAGCATCTGGAATATTTCATGGTTATTATTAGTATTGTTACGTGCGTACGGGTTCATAGTGGATTGAATGCACGCAAAACCGATGATAGCTTGATGAAATTTATTTTCCCCAAAGAAATACTTTACAATTTTGGAACTTTTCACAAAAGTATTCAAGCAGCTCTTCTGGGCATGACACAACACAATTAGTAGTTACCACTTCAAACTACTAAGAACGTTGAACAAGAGCCAAGACAGAAATCCTCAAATGCTTGATCTCGCACAGTTATGTATCAGTACTCTGAGTTAAGTTCTGAGCTCAGCTTGGAATTAAACCGAAAACTAATGATGTCTCCGACTTTATATAGTTCCCCCCCCCCCGTCTGTCGAGAAATTTTTAGTACCTTGGATTTCTTAAAATTTCTGGAAGACATACACTGCTAGTCTCATAGTACGGGATACTGTTACAGTTACATGAGGATCGAGCTAGGTACATTTACGTGGATGTAGGATGTAGGACGATGTAGAAGTATTGTCAAGTTTGGCAAATCTTTCTCTAAATTTGGATACAAATTAGTTGGAAAAACCATCGCTAACTTGGTACTATCTCGCCATACAACTGTAACTCTGTTTTCCAGCGATGCTTCACAGTCTTGAGGCATTATACAGCATATATTAAAAATTACACATGTATATAACATATGTGTTTTATATATTTTGTATATATTTTACATATGTGTATATTTTGTATATATGTTAACAAGTTTACTGAACTTATTAACATATATACAAAATTCATAAAAGTATTTTGGGTCTGGTCCAGATATTTTCTCAGGAGCTTGAAAAATTTAAAAATATTTATGTCATTAAATATTTCACGAATTTATTTAATTACAGTAAGTTGATCAGAGGTGAATCTGAAATAATTAGAGATAAATGTATTAATAATATTAGCATTTTGATAGGGACATTTGCAACTGAGTTTTCATATTATATTGAGGGTTCTTTTCCGTGTGTGTAGATTTAACCACTGAGGCATAAACATTAATCGGGGGTCGGTTTTAATAGCTTTTTGCGCTTAAGGTATGTTTCTTAAAGCTGACGCACCTAAGATAAGAACATGGTTTCCTTGGCATCTACAACATGTAAAGGAATCTGCTTGTTTCAAATCACATTGTAAGGTTATTATTTGGAACTAGCCAGTAATTTATAATTTCAGCCTTTACTCTAACTTCTCCTTTCCGTTTTCTTACCATAATGTAAATGAATGTAGCTAATATTTAAACTGAGGTTTTGGGAAGGTAAGACATAGCGTGTTTCTGCACGCTACGTTGAGTTCCTGCCAGCTCTTATGAGTTGTCATTATTCAGCTGTGTGTTATCGCTGCTGACTCTTCAATTTAATTCTTCTGTAGAATTACTGAGCCAACTTAGAGTAAAATCTAAAAAATTGTGTAGTTTTTGGGTGCTAATCCACCTTTTAACTTGAGACTGACTATTCTGTTCAATTACATCACTGTGGTTCATATTGTTAACACAATCGCGTCGCTTCACGCCTGTTAGAGGTTTTGGACTGATTTACTTTTACTAGATCAACGAGTACCTTCATAACGTGTACCAGAAAGATGCAATTGTCTATACTTGACGGAACGTGGTTGAAGCCTACAATTCTCTTGAGAAATGAATGATATTAGGCATTGCACTACAGTATAAGGTTTTTAGTTTCAAACGTTTCAATTTTGACAACAAAATGTAACATAGTATAAACTATGTAGACTTCATTAATATTCTGAGTGGTTATCAACTGAGCTTGAAAGATCGATAAATTTTAATTGTACAACTTTAAGCCCTTTAAGATTTTTAAAGTAGTACAATTTAAGCACTTTAGGATGACGGTATAAAGTAGCAGGCCTCTTCGTGGTGCACTCTGGTTAACACTAAATCTACTACAGCTTTGCAGCTCTCTCCTGTCTTCTTTTTGATGATGACTTCAAATATGAGGACATTATTAAAAAGTACTGGAGAGACCATGAATTAAAGGTGTTAATGTTTGGCATTTGTAAAATAAATAACTAAATATAAAGCACTTTAAGATTTAGTGAAACGAGTTCGGCGACAATCTGGTCGACAACAGACTAGAGCCACAAAATTTTGAGCACGCGTAGTTCATATAGCGATATAAAAATAATATATGTGCACATCGAAGCCCGAAGTTCGAATTTGTTTTTTATTTATTCCATATTTTGTGCGAATTTTAATAAATTTTTGATTAAATAGGTCAGCGATATAAAAATTCTGTGCTGCCACTCAACGGTGCATAAGATATTTATGATTCAAATTTAATCATAAAACTCAGCTATATAAAAGAACTGAGTTGCCCCTAGGCGAAACATAAGATATTTTTCTTTCAAATTTAATAAAAGAACTCAGCGATTTAAAAGAAATTTATTGCCATTACCCAAGATAAATTATTCATATTTTCCACTCACCAGTTCGTTATCATTTGGCGAAGCTTAAGCTATTTAATGTTTCTTTCGGGTTTATTCTTTTATTAATTAACAAACTAAGCGATCTGAAAGCAATAACGCAGATTCATTTCAATAATTATTAATTACTAGCTAGGCCCGTGAAATTCAATTAACTGGATTTATTAAAATTACGTATATTTTTCTGTTTCAAATAATCATTTTAGGGGTGAAGCGCACAATCGGCTAGTTATATTTAAATAATGTGTTTTGTTATTAACTGCAACTATTAATCATGCCAAAACACTAAAATGTAATAAAAAACAATAACATTCATAAATAACTAAAAGATTTCTTTGAATTTCAGATTGAAGTTATAGAAATAATTTACCGAATTGATGTCCATTTCTTCTGGATCGAATACACAACAATGACTAAAATTATTTTCAAGTGAACGTTTAAATTTGAATTTTAACGACCTGGCTTTGCTACACCGCGATTTCTAACGTAAATTTTGTGAAGGGCAAATTCACAAAATGATGGCAAACAATAAGAGAAGAGTTTCACCACAGCAAACTGATGTTATCAATCCTTTCTCTTAATTCAGATTCTCATTCTTAGTTAAAATTAACTTCATTTATATATTCTGTCGAAGTACACAAAACTGTTGCAGGAAAAATTTAAAGTAACAAATAATGTATTGTTTCACATAAACATTAACATTTCATACCAAGTTTAATTTCTTTGAAACGACTATACTTGTCTCACATTTCAAAATGTTGTTTTAAATTCTAAGAAAGTGTGTAAAAGTGTTTATTTGCAAACCACAGAAAAGAAAGGGAAAAAAAGGCAGGAGAAAAGGTTCATTGATGTAAATATTACTCTTCCCAGATATCCGAGTTCGAAGTATTAATCGTAAGTATTTTAATTAATCTCCCAACCTAACCTCTGCAACATAAGTTTACATTTAGCAGTTTCTGCATTTTCAACAATATTTATATGGACGTTCAAACAGAACGAAAGATTATTCTCGAATAAGAAGAAAGATATTCCTTAAATTCAAAATTCAACAAAAATCAACTGCAGATTTGCACTAGTGTCCTAGAAGAATTTTGCGCATTTTCAGGAACCTCGCCAGGCCTCCTCTACGAGCTTAAGAGACCATTAAGTCTTATAATTTTGTCTAAAACAGTCTTATAATTTTGTCTAAAAGTCAATTAAAATTTGCTTTTTGACCGGTTTGCATTGATTGATTAGAGCAAAGATCGAGATACTTTATATTGACAGAAATCCTCTTGTAGCATTTTCTGAAGCACACTGCATTTGGAAAACATGAAAAATTCCTTGCAACCACTAGGAATATAGCATAGGATCGACAAGGTATCCCAAAAAACGTTAGAAAAGTAATAATAATAAGGTATTTCCTCGATAGTTTCCCTCATAGCTTTTTAGCGCCAGATTCTGAAAATTTCAGAAATATTTGCGTAACATTTTTACTTTCTTAGTGTGTTCAGAAAACGAGCTAATTTAAATGTTAAAATGGACTCGTCCGAGTAGTGATTGTTTCCGTCTTATTAGAAAAACAAACCCTCGCAAACTATTTAGTAAGGTGACGCCGAATCTTTCCCTTCAAACTTTGAAATTTATGCCAGCATATTATGAGAATTAAGAAGGTTAGAATCAAGGAGGTGAGTTCTAACCTCCTTGATGAGAATGGATCCACTACAACGAAGCAAACGCGAACTGGTATTCAGTTAACAATATCGCCTAGTCAGTGCCCATTCCCCTTCTCTAATTATTTTAGATTTGAGGCCTAAGTAGTAGAAGACACAACAATAAGAACGGGCGTGATAACACGTTACAAGGTATTCTATCAAATTTTAACGGTGACCTAAAAAACATGTTAAGGTTTTTCTTTTTTTTTTTTTTTTTCTCTGTCTCTGAGCCCGTAGTTTACCAGCTTGCTGTTGCACTCACTGCTGAGAACCCATTTCTTTTTGTCTTTTTAGCTTTATTATTAAACATATTTTCTTCGCACTTACACCACATAAAATTCGATTCAACAGCTAAATCACAAAATATTTAGAAACATCATATCTTTAGAATTTAACACGTGCTCTGGAAGTTTTACAAAATATGAAATATAAAATTCGAAATTCAAAAGTTGGGCTTCCAGCTACACATGTTCGGGTGGAGGTTACGTTATTTGTTGCGCCTGCGCGCGCATTTCATTACTAGCGTCGGCGCATGCGTCTTGAGTTCTTGGAGTTTGTGACATGAGATTGTGAGCTAAGAGCGTGTGAGAGAATTCGTGGCTTCGAGTGGCCATGAACTATGTAAATTAATGAGAATTAAAGAGAGATATAATACAGTCCATTGTTCCTGAGTTTATTGAATTATAGTGTAGTGCCTGTGCAAAACATCGTGGTCCGTCATGGGCCAGAGTTCTATGGATTAAGAATTATTTACAAGTAACAAGTAAGTCAGCAGTTTCGATTTAAGAATAAAGTGCCATTTTGCTATTTTGAGATACTGTGTAAGAGTTTTGAGAAAATTTATATACTGTGTTACTGTGTTTAAGACTAGCTGACGAAGACGGGGTTAAGACGTTGGCGGTCATTTACGGTTATCATTAAAACTTTTCTTTAGGATGTAATTAAATCCTGTTTCTTTTATGTGTCAATCGTTTCTGAGTGATTTCTACGATTATGATTAACATTTTATCACTTTTAAACCATCGATATAAGGTACTAAATCAACGTCACAGGCACCGAAGCTTCGGAATTTTCTCGAATTTCTGATAGCCAAATCCGCCTGTGCTCGAAGCTGATGAATGCAAATAGTGAAATAATAAATGATTACTTTCATTGGTTAAACGATCCTAGACACAACGGTGTACCCAGCGAGTTATAGGGATTACAAGTGCATCGTGCTATATAAAAGTTAACTCACACATTCCTTTTGTTAAATTTTAACCAATAGCCTGACGAAAAGTTTGCACTTCTTTATTCTTTTTACATGTTGAATGAGAAACCTAGACAGGCAGAATAATTTGGCGCCAAGAATGCGTAACCGGTATTAAGGTTAATAGCTGGAAGAAAATAGCAGCGTGCACTCACAACAACGAAATTACTCTGTGACTAAAATTTTCGCTCCAACAGTTCAAATACTCTCGTTCATCTTAATTCATGTACATCCTGGCGAAGAAATGCAAGAAAAATAAGAGGAATCAGGAAACGCTCACAAATTAAAATAGCTATTAGTAAAAATATACAATCTTAACATTTATAGTAAAACTTGTAAGGTATTTCTCCCGCCTTCCTAGCGTGCCTTTGTGGTGTAGTGGTCAGCACACTGCGTCGGTATTTCAGAGGTCCGTGGTTCGATTCCGGCGAAGGCGTTGCTAATTTTTCATCTCTCCGGCTTTTCCAAAAAAAAAAAAAAAATCCTAATGTCTTTCCAGTGGCGCCCGAACTAAAAGGTTTGTGGATGATAACTCTCCACACCCAGAATTTGGCAAATGGGTCCCCTAAAAACCCCAGTCGCCCTTTAAAAGGCTGAGTATGTAAGGTATTTCTGCCGCCTTCCTTAGCCCGAATTTTAAATTTCAAATTGCTTCCTATTTATTTAACATTTTGAGCTACTTTAATAAACTTTTGATTAAAAACTCAGAAATTTAAAATCCTTGTGTTATAACTTTGTAAAGCGGAAGATATTTATACTTCAAAACTTTAATTAGAAAAGACGAAAAGAAAAAAAATGTGCGTAGCGAGGGCACACTAGGCTGATTAATGTTTATTAATGCCTAGCAATGTTTCTTCCGAAGCATTGCATACATTGGAGTTTTTGATTGATTTCATGAGCTAGCTAATTTCGAAATTAGCTAGCTCATGAAATCAATCAAATCAAAACTTTTACTGCTCATTTATTGCTTAAAGTTTCAATTATGTTGTAAAATAAAACAATAAAATAATTAATTAATCTTCATTTAATCTTTTTTTATTACGGAATTTTGTTGTCTCACCGTTATGTCTCAAATGTCTATACAATTTTGATAAATTAGATTTATTCTCTATTTTACTTCTCTCATGCTCATTCCATGCAATTCATATCATAGCGAGTTTCACGTTTACCTATTCGATTCGTTAGAGAACCGGAGGCTTATTAGTTTATTCAGAAAATTCAGTGATATAAAAACTATTTTCTCACATAGCAAAATGCAATGCTTTCGAGTTTAATCAGCGATTTACAAGTATGTGTTGTCACTGTCCGAATTAAAATAATTTTATCTTCCCCGTGGTAGTCTGTTGTCGTTAAGTACAGCGTATTTAACTTTTCTTCCAAATTTATTCTGGTATTAGTTAGCGAACAAAGCGCTTGAAAAGCAGTAAAAGCAGATTCATATCTGTTATCGTTAATTACTAGCTGGACCCACGAAATTGCATTAGTTGGATTCATTAAAATATGTAGTTTTCTTTCTTATAATAACTGTTTTAGGCGAATGGATGCCCATGAAGCTACTACAGAAAATAAATTAGACAGATTATGTACACAAACTAAAGAATTTATTTGCGAATTATTTGCAAGAGTCTAACTAAAAATCTATAAATAGCACCACACTTTGCAATCAATCTGCATTAGATGCCTAAAGATATTCATCGTGTTTTACCACACAATTTAAGCCTTTACTCAAAGGTCAGGCTTGTAAAAGTGATAAAATATTTTTATGGAGGATCACTGATGATACTCATGGCTGGGAATGTACTAATTGAAACTATGAACAATAGAAACACAGTTCCTGTTGGATTAATAGGAGATGACTTACCCCGATGAGGCAGTGATTGAGGAATCCTTCCATACTAGATCGTTACTGCGTTGGGTCCCAAGTGGCCGGCTCGCCCACGCGTGTTTAATTGCCCTGTTATGTCCAGGTCTCTAATTAAAAGTCACCCTTCTTATTACCGCTTGGCAGCTACAAGTTCCTCTTCTCTTTCCAACCCCAGTTACAGCCATTTCAATGACGACTGTAATTGGTGAGGTTGATGCATTTAGGTATACCTACAATAGAAAGCGAAGAAAGATCTTCGTTGACTAGAACACAGGATGTCACCAACATCACTGATGAAAGGAAAGATTATTGTTGCATTGTCATGCATGAGAGACGAGTGGGTAACAGAGAGACACACGCAAATAGAAACAGAGGGGAAGATATAGGAAGGAAAAGAGATAGATATGGGAAAACCCAAAGAAACAGACAAAGAGAAACAGAGACACAAGCAAAGACACGAAGAAAGAGAGAGAAAGAGGCTTTGTTTAAATCATTAGGCTGCTTGCAAGCAAACAAATATCTTGTAAAATCAGCACTAATCTAGCCGAGAACGGAATCCAATACTTGCCACTGTGCTAGTTGGATAAGTTGGTACTTTGATGACAGTGTAGAAGATCATTACAATGCTTATTTTAAAAGTTACGATAAAAGGTTTGCTTTTCAAAATTGACAACTGCGGTGCAAATTCTAAAGATGTAATGGTGACTTGTGTTTTATTATTATTCCAGTAGCCTCTGATTTGCAGCTTTAACTCTTATAAAATAAATTAGTTCACAGATTTTATTGCTACTAGTAGCATTGTATTCCTCTTAATTTGTTATATTTTGTCCTAGCAGCAGAAGAATGGCTTTCACTATTTTGAACAGGCAGAGAACTCCTTTGAAAACTAAGCCTATTCATACAAAAAAGTTTACAGAAACTACAATACAGGGATTCTCATTGGCCGTTTCAGATACTGCTGAAAAATTTGTAATACTACAAGAACTGCAGTAGAAGCTACACTCCTTGAAAACTCTACTTCAAGATTTGAATGAGCTTGATAATGGATATTACGAAAAAGCTAAAAGACGAGAAATTAGACGAAATGATGTTCGTTTAGAAGAACTTGGAGTGCGTCGTGAGACAGATGAGGCAAGCATTTTAAACCTCATTACTGTGTATTCAAACAGAAGCTCGAAAAATGACTAAAAGGTGATGATTCTTGTGCCCTGAATTTGAAAACTCCTAACACTGCTCTTCTCCTTATTTCGCTACCGGAATTTTCTGGTTTGTACGAGGACTAGAGTAATTTCAAAGCTATATTTAATAACCTAATATCTAAAAATACCCATTTAACATATTCTTAAAAAAGGTTTTATTAAAATTGTTTTTATGTTCTCCGAGGTCACGTAAGATTAATTCAAACCTCGGACAATACTCATGAGTCATTATTTACAGCAGCAGAAAACGTTACAGAAACAAAGAATAATCGTAGATCTTAAGAATGTTATAAACTATCCTATAAACTTAGTTAAGAATCGGCTAGAGAATTTCGAGAAATGCTAGATCGTGTAAATGAGAATATATAAGCACTGAAATTATTAGATTTTGATAGAGATGAACTTTCGAATGTATTGTAAATAAATTTCATTGTTCAGAAACTTGATTGAGAGTCTAGAAAACAATTTGAAATAACTTTCACGTCAAACAGCGTTCCAGGATTTGATGCATTTTTACAGTTTATTGAAAAACGAAATCAGATGTTAGAAAGCTTATCCCAAAATATGCCGTTTAAGTACGTAAACAAATTTTTAACCTCGGAAAATTCATCTGATTGGCCAAACAATCTCATATTTAGTTCGAATAACCTTTCAAAATCATCTTGGGCTGAATGCAAGAAAGCGCACTCTATATATAAATAATCGACATTTCAGGGATATGAGTCATACCGAGAGATTTTATATCATTAAGAAACATAGACTATACTTAATTTGCTTATTCCCATCTCAGAAAGTACCTGATTGTAGGTCAAAGATTACGTGTTCGATTTGTAAACTTAAGCAACACACCATATTACACAGAGAATTAAGATTCCACATCCGCTTTGACTGAATCGAAAACTGAAAAGCTTCGGACAGACGCCGAGGTATTGTCCGTTAATAATGACTGTTAGCCTGTTCACGACCAGCGCCACGTATAACGCAGCGATTCCACTCCTACGAGCCCAGCATTAACATTACAACATTATTACAGAAGGAGAAAAACTATCAGCTTTCTCGACGCGTAATACGTCTTACTCGCTCGCATTTCTCAGGAAAGAGCCACTCGATTTAATATGCCATTATATATAATGACTCAGGCATTATATTTTGGTATAGTATAATGTGTGTACTTTACATATAATGTTATTATATATAATGTATATATTGACGTGATCAGTAACGGATATCCCACCAGTGGGAGTCATTCCTTGATCACTTTCCGGTCATCGTGGACAGTTTCTAATGTAAACCCGATGTCACACAGGGTTTGAGGCTGAAGTATTTCTGAGTGTCTTTTGAAGAAGTTTTGGGACATGTTTTGGGGTTATATTCAGTTTCATTCCGTTAGCCATGGCTAAGAGACCTAAAAGCTTAAAAATTTGTCCAAATTCACCGGACACTCGACCTTTTCGTCTAACTGGAAGACAGTTTCCGAACATTTACGTTGACGGAAAAGGTAATAAAAGTAGGAGAAAATGCGTTGTGTGCGCTAAAACCAAGGAAAAGCGAAAGCAAACAACGTATTTTGAATGCAAAATATGCAATGTAGGACTGTGTGTCGATCCTTGTTTTGAATTCTTTCATACACAGCAGAATTTTTAAATTGGAATTTAATTATCTACAGATAATTCTTGTTTAGTTTTAAGTTTCCCATTTGTAATTTTTTTTCATGTTTATAGTATTCAATTCTGTGTGTATAGTTACGATTTTAGTATTTTGCTTTTTAATTTATTTCTATTAATATGATATTCTTTATATTAAAACACATTAAAAACAAGTACATTAAATACGCAACTTCAAAAAATTGAAGTCATAATATCAAAATGCTGATTTTATACGATTTTTTTGGTAAAATTAGGCTTAACTGCTAAAAATGCACGTGCCGGTGGCGACAATCCATTTCACCGGGTCCGGTCCCGTGACTGCGCTTCGTTTTCCCGGCGCTGGTCCTTGAGGGGTTAAATGCATAATTGCTGGATCTCTCTTACTCTAGTAGTCTCAAACTGGCGTTTCACTGGCGACCTCTGAAGCAATTTTACTCGGCCTGCCAATACAGTTCATTTATGTATTTGTTTCAATATCGTGCTTATAGATTTCAATATAGCATGCATTCATTAAGTAATATAGTTTTTATTAAGAAAATTAGAAAAGTACTAGAAAACATTTCAGCAGTCATTACATTCTAATTCAGTTTGAAGGTAGCGATGGCACACAGCCAAAAGTATATATGTAATTTATATATAGTAGCGCTCTGACAGACCCACAAAAGAAGCTAAGGAACGGAAAGGACACTAATAATCGCATCTCAAGAAATGGCAGTTTAAAATATAGATACAAACAACATTAGAAACATATGGATTGTGTTTGTATGCGTCACTATTATGGAATGAAAAAAAAAAATAAAATGGATAAATTTACGATGTTAGTTAAATGAAAAAATTATAGACTTTATATGCTTGCGTGCCAGGCCGCAATACTAGTCTAAGGTGGGACGTAGGTACGATCAAATAAATTTATTCCTCAGACAACAGTTGGTAGAACTTTTATATTCTGGTCTGTCCGTTCCCCCCCTCCCTGCTCAATAAGTTAATACTTTTATTTTCCTTGAGTGAGTCACTAGTTGGTAAGCTGGATCTACGCAATTGATATTGCTAAGCAGATGGAGCCGAACTACCGTAGGCTTGGTAAAACCTGTAGTTTCTGCCTGCCATTTCATCTATCTAACAGTATTAATCATTTTAAACTATGCAAAACGTTTGAGTGCTGCTTTCGTATGAGAATTCATCTTGTTGAATTAAATTTGAAAACAAAGATAGTCGAAGATCTGAATTAAAAGTTTTTTCGATTTAATAAATGAAATTAAAGTTTCCATGACAAAAAAAATTAAAACCGACTATAAGCTATATAATGATGCATAGAAAATAGATTGAGAATTTCATGGTTAATTTAACCGGCCATTTAAATATTCTCAATGAAGAGCTGCAAGGAAAGAGTAAACTTTTATGTATGCTTCTATTACAGTTTTTAAAGTTAAACTGCAAATATGGGAAACACAATTGAAATTTAAAAAAAAAATTCGCCTGTTTGTGTTTTAAGTCCTACCCTATTATTCCAAACGAAAATTCTCAAGAATACGCAAGGAAAATGGCATTATTAGAAAAGAATTTTAAGGCAGATTTGAGGAATTTAATCACTTGGAGTCCGATATTAAATAATACTCTTCACAATTGACAACGTACTTAAATAACTTAACCAAAAAGTCTACAATAGAACTAATTGATTTACAGCGTGATACAAACCTTATTTAAAGATCTGGAGATATAGATCTGATTAACTTTTATTCCTACTTTTCAAAAGATAAATACCCTCCTACGAATTTTTGCAATAAGAATAACCACTTTGTTTTAAAGTACATTTATATGTGAACAATATTTTTTCGTAGCTGAAAAGTAACAAGTTTAATATGGTCTATTATGATTATAGTTTCCAGTAACTTTTCTCTGAGGCTACAAACGTTATCAAACTCAAAACGCCATCAGGTGTAAAGCTGTAGTAAAAGCTAGACAAATGGATAATTGTGTACATACAATAACGTTTTTTATGAATGTGCCGATAAAAATTTTATGCATGAAAGAAAGGGAATAGTTTGTAGTTATTTATTCTCAAATTTCTCCACAAAATTACACAAGTTTTTAGTGAAAACAGGCAACAGTTCGGCAAGATTAAGACGTTTATGTAGGTGTTCCGGCAGACTTGATTAGGTTTGCTTTCTTTATGATACCGAAAGTCATAAAGACCCTGAAATATTTTTGCCTTTATATCAGACTATCCTTGTGGATGGGTGAGCGAAGGTAAACTTGAAAAAGGTGCTGTGACTTTCCTGAAAATTTCCGACTGCTCGTTAAAGTAAAGAGTGTTGGTTCCTTCGCGATACTGAGCTTCGTGTTTGTATAGGAAACAATTTCTTCACCTAAAGTTTGCGCCTTGGCGAACAATGGGTAACTTGGAAAAGGTTTTGGCACCTTTTCACGTTTTAGACCACCGGTTCTGGCTTCGGGGATTCGATAACATTGAAATTCCAGTGAGATTATTTAGGAATTTCTTTTATAAATTCTCCTGAATTGCTAAATTGCTAAGTTATCTTAAATCCCTGATATTTCAAAATATTTCCACTATTGTATAATTATCAAAATCAAACTAAATTTATAATTCTTATACCTACTGTTTAGCCTATGCTTTAAGTTTTTTTTTTTTAAATAAATTTCCAACGGTGGGCACAAGCGGTTATAGACTTTGGCCATTACTAAGGCCGGAAGCGGTGGTCACTTTGTTATGGAGGCACCTAATAGGTGGGCCACCGTTGCCTCCCATGAACGGCAGATAATTTACATCCATTCTTTCTCCGGAATTCGAGCCCGGGCCCTTCGATACGGCAGTCGGATTCAATAACCACTTTACCTTCTGGATGTTCACCTAAAGGTGCTTCACGCAAAGTTACTTGACGGCAAATTTTATTGATGGTACTTGATACAAAGTTCACCTAATGATACTTGACGTAAAAGCAATCAATTTCGATTAGATATAGATTTAATTTTCAACAGAACTTTACTTCTCATTGAATGGTGAATGTACCAACTAAAAAAAATCGGTAACCCATCGGCAAAACTGTTTAATACATAAGCGACTACCCTAGGAACATTATATTTGTTAAAATTAGTTATTATATTCTCTCAAAACCTCAGCTTATCATTATAAAGGTACTTTCCAGCCTCGAGTTGGAAAACAGGGATCTCTGCAGTATAATATACTCTTGCTAGTAGTAGTTCTCTAGTCAGCATGGTGGCTTTCACTGAGCAAGACACAGGTGGTGATAATTTTATTAGCTTTTAAACACTTTTTCGAATGTCTTAATTTGCATAACGTCTGTGCGAATATATGTGACGTGAATTAAAGAAAGACAGGACAGTGTTTAAGTTGAGCTTAACTGTTAGTAAGCTTTAAATAATTGTCCGTCGCTGTGTAACTGTTCAGTCGCTGTGTAGGCCTTTTAATTAATAGTTTATTAATCAGTTGATGATAGTCTTATGTAAAATAAAAAGTGAAAAAAATAATCTCTTCACATACTAAGGTAACCACAGAATGTATTAGACTTATTCGATTTCTAATACTTTATTTTCTATTTCGGTCTTTTAAACCTTTTGCCATTCCTATCGTTCTAGAAATAGGAGATATTTGTAAGTTATTCGAATCTCAGAAAAGAACAGGGAGAAGGTAGAAGAAGCTTATTTGTTTCCATTTTTTCTTTTTCTTTCCGTGCCCATGTATAAGATATTTTGTTTCAATTTTCTTCGAAATTCTCTAACGTGCTTTTACCGTGTAACATCTGATCTGTTTTCCTCTTGGAAAAATTCACTTGCGGTAAGGTTCATAAATATGGCTTTGCAGATGCAACGTTTAAGATTTATTCAGGAGGGATTTGATAAATATTGTATTTCTTATCGGTACAGAGCGAATCGATTAGCATATTAGAATGCCACTTGATATTTTGTATGCTTGTCCGACACTGAAATATTTAAAAATACAGAATATCTGTTGTTAGGAAATATTGATTTTCGTCCAATCTTTAAGAATTAAAGTTTTAATATCATATCTAATAAAATTCGTTCACTTATAGGGGCTACTGAGTTTTGCGAAACCAAGGAATAAGAAAAACTAACTGTGACTTTACCGGGATTCGAACCATGGATCCTCCAACAGTTACCTGGTCGTGCTAACCATTTACACTACAAGAGCACAAGCTGCTGAAATGCGACAGTTCTTTGTATATTTCTTCTTTCCTTCAAGAGCGACTGGAGAGCGACTTGAGATCCAGTTGGCCAAATCTAGGTGATGAAGAATTATCGTCCGCTCTATTTTAGTTCAGGCGTCACTGCAGAGCTTATTAATTTTTTATCATTAAGTTTTAAACGTTATGACACAAAGCATTAAAAATCATATATCTATATTTCGCCAGCATTCGAACTACGGATCTTACAATTGCTAATTGGATGTGTTTCTATGTTCAGCACAAAAGGATACATAGGGGAATGATGTAATTTGTTGGATATCTGCATATTTTGTTTGTTTTCTCTGTATGCGAAACTGTATAAAAAATTATAATAATCTACTTAGGAAAAATATTTTAAGCATTTATGCTAGCTCCTAAGAAGTGAAATGAAGTGGATTTCTTTCATCAGGTATAAGTATTACAAGTATTTCCCTATGCCTGTTGAAGAGAGGCTCATTTTGATTATCTTTTGAAGTGCATAATCGTTTCCGTTTGAAATCTGAGCCTATAAACATTACTGCCTCCTGTGCGTACCGTTACAGTGCATTATTTAGCACCTCCATATAGTATACTGGAGATCCGTGCTTCGATTCCAGGCGATGACACAGTTGAATTTTGACATTTCCCATTCCAGAATACACTCATTGTCTCTGCATCCTACATGCAACTTCATACGAAACGTTTACTAATAAAACAGAATGCACTTTTTCAAAGTGCGCCACTTTAAAAAAGTCATTTCAGGGTCGCATTGACCTTTCCCTCATTTACGAATTTACGATTGTAATAACTCTTGTCAGCACCAGACAGAGGGAATGAGTGTATTTTAGGATGTCGATTCATCAAGGGCTAAGCTGAACGCAATACAGTTCTTCAAATCATTTTTTAAATTATATTCAAGAGATATATTAATTGCCGTTATCCGTCGTTCGGTTGTGTCTCGAGATAGGAATTTGCGAAACAACTTTGTGCAATGCTGCATTATTTGCATCTAAAACTTTAAGTACATCTTCCAAAGCTTTTTTAATAAACTCCCCCTCTCCATACAGGTGTTTTGTACAAGCAATATTCCAGGCAATAACAAAACTGGATTCACATTATTAGCTTGATTATTAAAAAGGTCATCAAAATTGACTGTTGTGTATTTAAATTTGATTTTAAGGAAGCAAGTTTATCTGATCTTAATTTGGAATTTGGTGGATAATGATTAGAAAACTGGGGATGATTAGTTTCATAATGTCGACGTAAATTGCTAGCTTTATAATCTTTGACCGTAGAATTATAAATAACACATAATGCTTTTCCGTTATTGTAAATAAAAAAGAAATTCTCCTCATTATTAAAACTTCTATTCTCTTGATCGTATTTTCTTTCTTTATTTTTGTTCTCTATCGTCATCATTTTAAAAGAACTGGAAATAAATAAAGAAATTTAGAAAATACAAGTTTTGTGTTATTAACACAATAACAGCAAGTGTTACATACTACGAAACAAATTATAGTTAACTTACCAAAAATTTCAGATTACAAATTATAAAGGTAGCAAGAGTAATACAAATTGTTTCCTCGGGAGCACAATGATAACTGTCCGTCGCGATTAAAGTTTACAAATTCAAAATCGGTCTGGAGTCGGTCGATTACGTAGATCGTAGATCGTCATTCGTCGAGAAGCAATCGGCCTGACAAGGCCTTAACTCTCATATGTTTCTCATACTTCACGAGGCAATCGAAGGGCAAGAAAATCCGATGAACAGAACTGTTACGCCACTTTTATGCTCGTTCGAGCAGTTTTCGATAAGTCATATACACTCATGCCCATAAATTAAGGATAATTCGGAGTCACGCGGAAATCGAACTCTAAAATAAATATATCACCTGTAAAATCACTACACACATCTTCAAGAATCATATGCAAATTTCAGGAAGTAACCAGATGACACCGATGGTACGTCACAATGACGAGAGTGTAAGAAAGTGATATATAAAAAATACAGGCAAAGAAGTAAAATTGTTCGCAGGCGCTTCATAAGCATTGCAGTGCAATAACCGAATCGTTATGACACAAAGGACGCATTTGGATGATTTTTTAGCAGTAGAATTATCGGCCATCTGGAATGTGGGCCTACCCAACTGGAAGTATCAGACTAACTTGGAATTGCCCAGAGTGTCATCTCCAGGCTTTGGCAACGATTCCAAGATGATGGTAATGTGAGTAGACGTTACAGCACAGGTCGCCCCAGAGTTACAACGCCGAATGAGGACTGGTACTTGGCAGTTACTGCCAAAAGAAACAGGCGGGGCATAGCCTAAGACCTGTCTCGTCAGCTCTCTTCAGCCACTGGTACGACAATTTCAAAGCAGACCGTGTACAGACGCTTAGGGCAGATTGGTCTATATGCTCATAGACCTGTCAGATGCGTTCCACTTACTGCAACTCACTGTCGCCTGCGGTTAGCCTGGAGTAGAAAACATGCATTGTGGGCACCGCAACAGTGGGCTTGTGTGATGTTTTCCGACGAGTCCAGGTTTAGCTTGCAGTCTGATTTTCGCCGGACTTTCATATGGAGAGCTCCAGGTACCCGTTACCACCAAGAAAACATCATTGAACGACACCGTTACGGTGGTGCAGGAGTGCTCGTAAGGGGCGGAATTATTCTGGGTTCCAGAACTGACCTGCATGCTCAAATTGGAAGACAAGCCAAATCTATCGGGACGTCATTCTGGAACAACATGTACGTTTATTTTGGGGCGCCGTGGGCGCACAATTTGTGTTTATGGATGACAACGGCCTTCCTCACCATGCAAACATCGTAAGCGAATGCCTTGAATCGGAGGATATCATCCGTATGGACTGGCCAGCATTCTCACCGGACTTGAATCCAGTAGAGCACGTGTGGGACATGCTTGGCCGACGAGTTCCAGCCCGTCAACCTCCTCCTACATGTCTACCGAAATTTCGGAGAGCATTGCTTTATGAGTGGTGTAATATCTCCCAAGATCAGATTGATAATTTGATACTGAGCAGGCCTACGCATTGTACGGACTGTATTGCATCGTCTGGGAGACATACAATGTATTAATAATCATACCAACCATGTAATATTGGTTTATTGTAAATAGGTTTTTTTTTTGTAATCGCTAATTTTTTTAATAATATCAAACATATAGCATCTTTTTTTGCTCTTTACCTTTTGTTTAATAAATAAGCTTTACAAATAAGTCAAATTTGTTTTGCTTCTAACTCTTCCTTTGCCTGATTTTGCATTATCCTTAATTTATGGACATGAGTGTAATTCTTAACTTGGACGGAAATGAAATTTGTGACAACGTTGCACTTAGTCTTTCATAATGGTTGTCAGTAATTTAAAAGACATTTTGAAACACATACGGAACGATCAAAATTTTTTTTAAATATAATAACACAAAAATGAAAAGGAAACTGGAAACTTGGGTACATTTATCGAGAGTCACAAGTAATCCTTCAAAGAGCCGCATATGGCTCGCGAGCCGCAGGTTGGCCACTCCTGGACTATAGACTATTTCCGCTTAACTGAGAGTACAGACTATTTCCGCTTAACTTGAGAGTATAGACTATTTCCGCTTAACTGAGATTACAAACTATTTCCGCTTAACTGAGAGTACAGATTACTTCCGCTTAACTGAGATTCCATATTACCCAAGTAAAATCAGTAAATATATAATATACTACTTTTCCTATAGGTAAATAAATAATAAAACAGATAAATAGCTTAAATATATTATAAATAAATACAAACTATAACGTAATAAGTTATTAAAAATTTTTCCTGCGAATGAAGTTATGTCCCATAGAAAATTAATATTAATATTCTCTTGTTTTTGAAGAGAGAAAAATGTTTCATATCAGATATTAGAAGCAAGAAAACCTACCATTTTCTTGATGCTAAGGCGACGACTATATATAATGCGATGGCAAAGAAATGAGGAAATGTTGCAAAATGTAAAAACTCTAAAGGACATTTAAAAAAAAATGATGAAATGTATAGTGTGAGTTAATAATAATAGTGATAATGATAATAAGAAGAAAGAAAGAAAATCTGAATGGATTCAGATTTTAAGAACATGCCAGAGGGTTTTGTTATAGTTTTATATGTTCTTTTTGAGTTAACAGTTTACTAATCTGCTCTTGGACTCATTCCTGCTAGCACAACTTATTTATGCTTTTTATTTGATTATTAAAAATCGCTTCGCACTTGCGACCATAAACTTCAACAGTAAAATCTCCAAATTTTTAAAGTCAGCATATTTTTAGAATTCTTGACAGAGTGCTGCCATATATTTTTCTATTTTTTATTATTAAACATACTTTCTTTACATTTATGCATCAGAATTTGACTTAATCCACTGGTATTAAACCAAAATAAAATGCGTAAAATGGAAAGGAAATATTTATTTCGAATTCGTATTAAATCAAATTCTTATAAAAACAGAATTAAGTGTACTTATTGAATTGAAGACTATACTTAAATCACATTAGGAAAAATTGCTAGTTAAAGTAAATTTTTTCAATATTTTTACTATTCTGTTCTATATTTGGTCTAATAACAGTAGATTATGCAATGAAAGAAGTGGCTAAATTTATAGCCATTTCCGATATCATTTTACACATTTGTCAGTTTTTTTTTTTTTTTTTTTGTAAACTTCAAAAGAAAGGTATTTATAAAATCCCTGACCCGAGTGTAGTTTTACTTATTTATTAGTTAAAACGGGCTATTAGTCTGGAAACGCGATTTTGCGGGGTCAACTGTAAGTGTTATTTCACTTTTCGTTCGAATTGTTTGCCATTCGGAAAAACGCGATGTATTTTTATTTCATATTTAATCTGTCTGCTACTACAAGATGTTTCTAAACAATAAATACGTTTCTTAAAAATATTGTTGCGTGCGTACGGGTTTGTAATAGAATGAATGCCGATGATAGGTTGATAAAATTTATTTTATCCGAAGAAACTCTTCACAGTTCTGGAACTTTCTACAAAAATACTCGTACAGCTCTCCACAGTATCACAGAGCACAATCAGTTACAGTTCAAAGTTAGTTACAGTTCAAACTACTAAGAATGTTAAACACAATGCAATGCAAAATGCATCTAAAAGGCAAAGCTCCTATGATTATCTCTATACTCCGAAGTCGCTCTGAACTAAAAAGTACTGAAAACAAATGCTATCTCTCGCCTCATTTATTTTTCATCCGGCCGCCGAGAATTCTCTAGTAAATTCCATTTTTCGAAACATAGTAGGGCCACCGAACTATAACCGTATGATCGCCTAGTGACGAGACTTTTGCCGATTTGTCGCCAAATTTGGAAAAAAAATTAGGCGCCAAAACCATTTTCAGCTTTGCGATATCTCGCCAATTTAGCGATATAACCATTTACTCAATGTTAAATAGACTGGCGCCTGTATCTTACTTTTCCGGCAAAGCTTCATTAGATTTTCATGTTACATTATACCCCCCGCCCCCCCAAAAAAAATACTACAGTTTCACATATAATTTCGCTAAAAGTATTTATACATGTACAAAATTGGTAGCAATATTTTTTTTAAATTTTTAATCAGATTGATTTATATAAAAATGCATTTAATTCATGATACTGTAAGGATCTTAAGTTTTACTAACGTTTATTTTATTTTAAATCTTTACTATCACTTCTTGTTTTCTACTTCCGGCCAGAATTATAAGCGTGAAGGTATTTATGCAAAGTTTGTCTGGCGAACGCCAAGTATTTAAGTTGTGGCTTGTTTGCCAAGCGAGGGAGAGGAAGCAGTGAGTCGAAGCAGGCCGCTTACCTTAGAAGTTACGCAGTTGCTTGTTGCCTTCCAGGCCAGAGGTTTTAATCCTCTTGATAAATTTTAAACGTATTGTAGTGTTCACAGTTCTCTGTACTACATACGCTTCCTGTTAATATAAGGCCAATCTTCCACGTTTATTATTCTAAAGTTAAATTAGAGTTTAGTTTTATTTTTATACTTTTACGTTTTGACCCCAAGTAGCGGGTCGGTGTATTCCGAAGTACGGAAGTCATTGTAAATAGAGAAAAATAAAGGGTTTTGTATACCCTTCTTGTGTATCCTGTTTATTTCCCACAGCTTTGAACATAGCTTTAGTAAGCTCTCTGTTCCGAGTCAGGTCCTTGTATGTTCCCGAAGAAGGTTAGAAGGAACATTGAACCTGATAATACATCTAATTAAAACTTTCAATGCTATTATAAAATTACATTAATAATTTTTCTCTTTTTAAATATACAAAGGATAGATAAAGTTCCCATGTTAGACTGAATGCATATTTAAGTAATATCCTATAAAATGTTTCTTTATTTGACCTGGGACACCTCTATTCATAATCTCTACGTATAAACCATATTAAACTTTAAAGCAGCCCTTTTTGGCTTAAAATCTAAACTATTTTAGGTTTTAATATTATTACTGTTATTGTTATATTTATTGATTTACTTAAGCTTTTGTTGAGGCCCTCTATATTACAAAATTACTTCTTTTCCTTTTTTTCTATTTTGTATTTATCTTCAGCACAATCTAAAGCATGCATATAAAGATATTAACAAATAAAAGCCACTATGAAAAAAGTGAAAATGGATCTAGAGCAGATTTACATTTTTTTAAACTTTGAATATTTATTACCATATGAAACATATAAGTAAATACATTCCGATTCTAGCTATAAAGAAATCTTTGCTTCCTCGCCGCTTGCCTTCGTTGGTGTGATTGGAAGCACTACGGCGAGTAGTCGCGCAAGATCCAGGAGTTTGAATCGGAGATCCTGACGAGGACATATTCTTTACTTTTCCTGGTTTAAAAAAATTCTAAAACGTGGTAAATGATAATTTATTCCAACCTGGATTTTGCGACTGGGAATCCCCTTCTTTTCCAGTCTCCTTTCAAGTAAGGGGAGCGTACTCGGAATTTTCTCATTTTTTCCTGCTTGTCTTCGTGATGTAATTGAAGGCACTGTAACGATATTCACACCTCTAATAAACATTCGGTTCATTAGAAAACTTCCTGTTTTCCAGAGATTAATTGTCACTTAAGAACATTATCTAGGGGTTCTTCTTTATTTTTATTGCTTACGTAGATCTGTAATAATAAGCATACAGGCTTTTTAATGTGCTTAATGCATTTGTTTTGTTAATGATTTACGAATACTATATTTAATGAAAGTGACGGCGCGTAACGCTACTTTCCTCGCTTGTACTTCAAACTGTTTCGTGCCACCGAGCTATATTAAAAGCAACCTAGACACGCAATGGTTCAAAATGTTCTCATGGATCATGCGAACGCGACCCGATAAAGTGAACGAAATATTTCAATATTAATATTCGTGTGTTGGCAACGACGGGTGTCCCAAGCGGTTTTATATATATATGTGTGTGTGTGTGCAACGTAGTCATGAACAAGTAGCACAACATTGGCACAAGTCTGCCAGGTCATGAGGATTACAACAGCTAAAAATAACAGCCGTGTGTGCATGCAAACAACCGGAAAAATTCGATCTCCTTATCTAAACAAATTTCAGGCTTTAATTTTATGAATAATTACAGTTACTATAAAGTTTTCTTAATTTCTTTATTTTTAGTTTAAATTAAAATGCCGCCCAAACGGGAAAGTGATACTGAAAGGCTCGGGTACAAGTCGCGGAGAAGACATGGATGTAATTTGTCCATCCCCTTCATATGAAGCAAAGGTGGCCCACCTATTAGGTGCCTGTACAGTAAAGAGACCGCCACATCTTCCTTAGTAGTGGCAAACATTTATAAAAGGCTATAGCCCGCCATTTGAATACAAAAAAGTTTTAATTATTTAATGATTACCTAAATATGTTTGAAGTATCTGAAAGAAATGTCAGATAAGAATTCAATATTCAGTTGTCAATATACTGGAATTACAAAGTGTAACCAACAACAACGCGTTTTGATAAACATATAAGAAGTAAAATTTTAATTTGTACATGATACTTTTTATTTTGTTAATAAAATTTTTCATTTTGTAAATAATAACAATAAGAATAATAATATGGCTCGTCAGGGTTTGTTTTTAGATTATGCATTAGTCCCCGTACAAATTGAATCTGAGACCTCTGCTCTAAGGAACTGAAAATGATTTTTCCACTTCCAGTCCAAGAGATGACAGGACAGCTGTAGTAATTCGGTTTCCGGGCAACCAGCCTGACTATACAATGTTTACGTGGTTTTTCTCTTGTGTTGCAAGCCACCAGTGGCCCAGTGAATAAGATCACTGAACAGTGGTAATTTGACCCAGTTTCAGATCTCAGCGAAAGTGCTGCCTGCATAGGTATTGGTGGTTTTTAGTCACGAGTCACGTAAATATCACCAGTTTCTCTCAGAAAGACCTCCACAAAGTTATCCTTTCCATTTAAAGAGATAGACTTCTTCTGCTTTGCCATTTTCCAATAAATACCAACCAGGTTCTCTTAGAAACTCCTCATCCAAAGAATCCATCGCCTAGAATCGAACCCAAACCAGGTGGAACTACCAATAATCAAATGTCGTAGCCACTTAGCAAACTGCCGAGCTCTCCAGCTCTAAAGGAAATTGTGAAAAATAACCTGTTGTATATTTTCCCAATTATCTCTATGTTCTAAGCAAAGGCTGTGCAAGACAAGAATGACACTAAGATAACAAGGATACAATAAGCCATATCTTAGGATCTTAGGACACCATATGATGTGCATGATTGTTGAACTCAAAACATGAATCAGTTCTTTTCTTCAAATCCTTTGACTGAGCTACCAGATGGAAATTTTGAAATTTTCTTTATTCAAGGAAAGAGAAAGTGAATCGAATAAGGCTGCAGTTTTATAATTTATTCTTCTTGTCGCGTTTGCTTACTAGAACTTTACTTCCACGAACGCCCTCTGGCGAAAGAGACTAAAAGTAGTCAGTTGAACGGCTGACGCGTCTAACAGATGTATAACGATAGACCGTCTCCGTATAAATTATGCTTGTAATCATTATAACTTGTAAATATTTTGTAGATATCTTTCCTACGAATTAAAATTTCTTAAAAAGTTTATAGCTGTGTTGCGCAGTGAATCGAAGTTCATCATAGAGACGGATATCGACAAGAAGGAAAGAAGGCAGTTCAGGGCAGCCCTATTTAGAAGGTAAGTGAACTTTCACTTATCTATTTAATGATCAAAAAATTTTAATAGTGCAAAGTTGATAAAATTTTTTAACATGGCGCCCGAACAGGGACTGCCAGTAACTGCTGTTTTCCAAACTATTGAAACTGTCTAAATTGATATCAGTTATATAGATAATACATAAGCATAAATAATTAGTGAATTGCTGATACTTGTTGAATTGTTGAATATTAAATAATGACGGAATTCATCTGTACATTGAAAAGGAAACGCGGCCACATAAGGGCTGCCGTTACAAAATTAATTGGCCGAACCGAAACTGAATTACCAAAACCAGAAGTGAATGCAGAGGAACTAGAAATTTCTTTAGAACTCTTAAATGAAAAATCGAACGAGTTAAAACAAATAGATGCCGATATAGAAAATTTAATAAACATAAAGGATCTAGACCAGGAATTAAACGGTGTTGACGAATATCGTGAAAGAATAACTACATTTAAATACAAAGCTAACAAAAAATTGAAAGAAATTAATATAGAACAACAAAAATTTAATGTGTTACGAAGCACTGAACAGTTAAGTGAAAGTATTATAGAAAACGTTAAAATCGAAAGTCATAATGTGAAGCTTCCTAAACTTACGATTCCGAAGTTTTATGGCGAGAGCTGCGAATGGCTGACATTTTGGAACACTTTTTCATCAGCCATACACCAAAATAAAACGCTTGACGCTATAAGCAAATTTAAATATTTGAAATCCTTTTTGGGAGGCACTGCTTATAACACCATTGACGGTTTCGATTTAACCGAAGAAAATTACGAAACTTCAGTTAAACTCCTCACAGAAAGATTTGGAAATAAAGATGTACTGATAAACGCCCATATAGATAAATTACTGAAAATAAGACCTCTAAAAGATTGTAATGACATTCAAAATTTCCGTAAGTTATTCAATTATATACAGAAACATATCGATGTCTTGAATCATTAAATATGACCTCAGAAACATATGGAGCTTTATTAACACCTATTTTGCTTAAAACATTGCCCGCAGATTTGGTTTTGGAGTATAATAAAACAGTTCGGAAATCAAATTACGATTTGAGTCACCTAGTGGAATTTCTTTCTGAACAGTTAGTTGCGCGGGAACGTACATTCCAGACGGTCCAGCCAAAGGCGGCGCCGCAAAAGCATAACAAACTGAGTGAACCCAGACCTATTGCGAAACACACAGCTTCGGAGTTAACGAACGCAAGTTTGCGGGGGGGACAAACACCATGTGTTTTCTGCGACTCTTCTGATCACGAGTCTATAACGTGTAAACAAGCATCTTTATGGTCTACTGAGAAAAAAAGGGAGAAATGCAAAGCGAAAGGGATCTGTTATCGCTGTTTACGCCCACGGCATCTTAGTTTTATTTGCACTTCTAGAATAAGGTGTGAATTATGTAAACAACGACATGCCACTATAATGTGTTTTAAAACCGAAAACGGAGAAATTAAGGAAGAACAAATTGAAAATAAGGCCTTAACGAATAATTCATCCTACGAAAGTGTAGTCTTGCAAACTTTAATTGTCAATGTTGACGGAGATGGTGAAAGCAATTTTATACGAATAATTCTGGATACCGGAAGTAGCAGATCATATATCAGCACATTTCTTGCGGAGAAATTAAAACTAAAATCTTTAGGTCAGGAAAGTGTGACTCATGGGCTTTTTGGAGGAATAGAAAAAAGGGAAAATCACAACAAGTATCTGATTAAGTTAAATAATCCAGAAACAGGATTCACATGCGAAATGGAGGTTTTGAGCCAAAAAACCATATGCTCACATATTCCAAAATTGGAGGATAGGGAATGCTTAAAGAAACTAAGAGGTTACAAAATTTTTCCCAGTGATGTAATTAATGAGAATTCTTGTTTATTTGAAAAACACCCTAACGAAATACACATGCTTGTAGGAGCAGATTATGCCGGAAAACTCTTTACAGGGGAAATAATACACGTAACGGAGAGTTTAGTAGCGATGAATACACACCTTGGTTGGACAATATTAGGGAGAACGAAGGTAAAGGGAAAAAATTTTAATGAAGTTCTTTTATCACTACACATTAGTGACAGAAAAATTTGTGACTTGTGGTCTCTTGATTCTATCGGAATAACTGAACCAGCTCTTTCGCAAACAAAACAAGAAATACAAAAGGCTACAGAAAATTATTTTATCCGTACTTTAGAAAGAGATGACGCTGGAAGATATCAGGTATCACTGCCATGGCTTCAAATTCATCCTGAGTTGCCGGATAATAGAATCCTTGCAGAAAAGCGTCTGAAGTCTTGCGTGAAAACCCTTCAGACTAAGAATTCCTTAGAAGCCTACGAAACTGTTTTAAAAGATTGGGTAGAAGAGGGAATAATTGAACCTATCGATATTTCGGAGGCAGAAAAGATCAAAGGGCATTATCTGCCACATAGAGCAGTGTTTCGGGAAAATTCGACTACCAAAATTCGACCAGTGTTCGACGCATCTGCAAAGGAGAAAAATTCGATGTCTCTGAACGACTGCTTGGAAAAGGGTCCTAATTATCTTGAATTGATCCCCAAAATTTTGATAAAATTTCGAGAAGGGAAGTATGGAGTAATTTCGAATATAAAAAGAGCATTTCTTCAGATAGGTGTGAATCCAGCGGATCGAGATTTTCTCCGATTCCTATGGTGGGAGAAAGGACAGCCTGAAAAACTGACTATATATCGGCACCAAAGGGTTGTATTCGGCGTAAACGCCAGCCCCTTTTTACTCGCTGCCACGATTAACTACCATTTGGAAAATGTACCAAAACATCATCAGGAAATAGCTTCAAAGCTAAAGAAAGCCATGTATGTGGATAACTGCGTAGCGAGCGTGGAATCAATTGAAGAATTAAACTCATTTATCAAAGGATCTAAGGAAATAATGGCTACTGCAAAATTTGACCTAAGAGGATGGAAACATAATAGTCTTAAAAATGAAACTTCAATTCTAAACCTTTCTGATAAAGATTATGAAGATGTTGTGTCAGTATTGGGATTGAAATGGGACTTGTTTGACGATACTTTGTCTTGTCACGTAAAATATAAAGAAAACCCTGTATTGAGCAAAAGATCTGTTCTTTCCGAATTGAGTAAAATCTTTGACCCAATTGGGTTTACTAGTCCAGTTACTCTCTTGCCTAAACTGATTCTGCAAGAGTGCTGGAAACAGAAAATTAACTGGGATACTAATCTGCCGAAAGATCTAGCAAGGAAATTTTTCACATGGTCATCTCAGTTAAAATATTTGAAAGACATCAAAATTCCTAGATTGCTTCCCAAAATAGACGAAAGTACCACTCTGCATGTATTTTCGGACGCAAGCAAGGACGCGTATGCGACCTGCATTTTCCTTAGACACAGCGGTGAGAGTGGAGTCACTTGTCAATTGATACAATCTAAAGCGAGAGTTGCTCCCCTAAAAGCACTCACCATACCTCGACTAGAGATACTCGCTTGCACTATTGGAGGCAGGCTCTCTCATACAATAAGAGAAGACTTGAAACTAAAAGAGGCTCCAGTTTTTTACTGGACGGATTCCAAAAATACCCTCTTTTGGATAAAACAGAAAGAAAATTGGTCCACTTTTATAGCCAATCGAGTAAATGAGATTCGAAAACTGAGTAACCCAGATCACTGGCATCACATTCCCGGAAAGTTTAATCCTTCGGATTTGCCATCACGCGGTTGCTCTGCAAAAGAATTGAGGAAATCCGAATGGTGGAAAGGACCAGATTGGATTTATCGATCTCCAGAAGAGTGGCCTATTGCAGATGGAGAACATCCTGACTTCGATATAGAAATGGAGAGAGAAAACGAACTGTGGTTTCAGCCAGCAATAACACGAATGCAGATAAATTTAACCTTTTTGACAATATTTCAAAATTCGAAAAGATCATAAAGGTCGTATCTTGGATCTTTAGATTCGTTAAAAATGCTACAACACCACCATCTGAAAGAACTCATGGGAGAATTTCAGTCGAAGAACTAAAAGGAGCTGAAACAGTGGTTTTCCGACTCATCCAACGAGAATCTTTCGAAGGATTGAAAGATAAAAGAATACGTGCTCTAGAACCTATCATGGACTGCAATGGCCTTATAAAAGTGAAAACACGTATCTTTCAGAGAGACGATGACGCTGACTTTCGTTACCCAGTTTTACTTCCCTCAGAACATCCATTAGTCTTAAAACTGATCAAATCTGAACATGAAAGGCTAAGTCACGCTGGAGTACAATTCGTTATGTGCGCTTTGCGTGAAAAATATTGGATCATAAAGAGTAGGAAGACCGTACGCAAGGTTATCCAAAACTGTGTACGATGTCGAAGGTTCGACTCTGATTCATATAAGATTCCTCAAGCGTCACTACCTGAAGACAGGATAAGAGATGCTTTAATTTTTGAGATTATTGGTGTTGATCTGACGGGTCCCTTAATTTTAAAAGGAGGCCAAAAAACATGGATCGTCATTTTTACTTGCGCAATATATAGAGCAGTTCATTTAGAGCTAGTCTCATCTCTATCAACTGAAAGTTTCCTGCACGCGTTCAGGCGATTCATCGCTCGAAGGGGTAGACCTGTCACTGTATACTCCGACAATGGAACCAATTTTGTTGGATCAAATAATTTGTTTAAGACCATAGATTGGAATTCTATCTTAGAAAATGCAACAGTTAAGAAAATTGAATGGAAATTTATTCCCCCTTCCTCGCCATGGTGGGGAGGGTGGTGGGAAAGATTAATTAGAGTACTAAAGAGAATTCTTCGAAAGGTACTAGGAAAATCTTCTCTGAACTACGAAGAATTGTTGACAATCATTTGTGACTGCGAGAGCATTATGAACAACCGTCCTCTCACGTATTTGTCAGAAGACGTAAAGGATTTAAGAGCTCTCACCCCAGCAATGTTTCTAACAGAAATTACAGAGACTGGAGTTCCTGAATTAGATCTTTTAGATTCTAAATCCATCAATAAAAGATACCTTTACAGAGCCAAATTGAGAAAAGATTTACGAAAAAGATTTCGATCAGAATATTTAGGGCAACTAAAACAAAGCTCAAAATTCATCCGCGAACCATCTTCTGTGAAATTTGGTGATCTTGTAATTGTGTCCAACAACGAAAAAAGGATAAACTGGCCCTTAGCTAGAATCGTGGAAATTTTTCCATCCCACGACGGACACATTAGATTAGTGAAACTGAAAACTGCACAAGGGCAGATTATAAGACCTACTAAGAACCTCATACCTCTTGAACTCAACTTTACACCTGAGTCGGATATGCTAGTGAGGTACAGAACTCGACGTATGACGAAATCTCAAAAGACTTGAACTACAGGTCAGTTGAGGTCCATCCTCTGTTGATACTGGACCTCAAGGTGGGAGTGTCGCGTTTGCTTACTAGAACTTTACTTCCACGAACGCCCTCTGGCGAAAGAGACTAAAAGTAGTCAGTTGAACGGCTGACGCGTCTAACAGATGTATAACGATAGACCGTCTCCGTATAAATTATGCTTGTAATCATTATAACTTGTAAATATTTTGTAGATATCTTTCCTACGAATTAAAATTTCTTAAAAAGTTTATAGCTGTGTTGCGCAGTGAATCGAAGTTCATCATAGAGACGGATATCGACAAGAAGGAAAGAAGGCAGTTCAGGGCAGCCCTATTTAGAAGGTAAGTGAACTTTCACTTATCTATTTAATGATCAAAAAATTTTAATAGTGCAAAGTTGATAAAATTTTTTAACACTTCTTTTAGGAAATGAAAGCGTTTGATCCTTCTCGGTTTGTTTTGTTTGAGTATAAATGCTCTTCCGATCCTATCCTTCGAATAAGGGTTTTGCACACATAAGATATTCTTTTATTGCAACCATAACATCTTGGGGGGAATAATTGTGTTCTCTCTGGACATTAGAAAATGTGACGAAATTAACTTGCTTTTCAACCTTTTCCAGAAGGGCAAATCTCTGACATATTATTTGACCAAACTTTCTGCACTTTATTTCTGTGTCAAAAGTTCATCCGCATAGTGAATTGTAAATGCAAAGTTTCTACCTTGAAACTAAGATGAACATTATTTGAAAAATATAAATCTGATGTAACCAAATCGATATATGTCAGACATACAGTTTATCCAAATGTACAGTTGGTACCATATGAAAAATCGAAATTCTACAGTTTCTGCTTATGGAAAAAATCTGGATAAGCTGAAAAAGATGAGAAAGGTGGAGTTCAGAAGTGTTGAAGTAGTACTGCTTAAATGGTTCGCCTTTCGAAGAAGTTGTAATCTGCCAAGATCTGGATAAATGCCAATTAATTTTACAGACACTTTGAAAACTGGGAAAAAAAAAAAAAAAAAAAAAAAAAACGAAAAGCTAATTTAATAACTGCGCGTAATAATAAGTTCAATTAAATCTTGATATAATTGTTAATTAAAGGGCTATTAGTCTCGAAACGCGATTTTGCATTGTTACACATTTCATTCAAATCTGTTGCCATTTCGCAAAATGTAAGATATTTATTTTTCAAATTTAATCCGTCTTGTATCGATGAACAAACTAAATTATTTAAAAGCAATGGATGCAATTCTTAAGACTAGTATCTTTTTACTTTTTAATCTGATCGATTTAAATAAAAATGCGTTTAATTCGTTAAAAAATCAATTAAAACATTAAATATTTTTAAAGAATTACGTTATATATTTTTCCACTTTAATGCATTGTTTCACATTTAATTCGAGTCTGTGGCCGTTTTAAAAAACGTAAGATATTATTCTTTCATATTTAATCTGTCTGTTATTTTCTAACAAACTAAACTGTTAAAAAGCAATAGATGCATTTCTGGAAAATATTTTTTTTTAAATCTGAGTGATTTAAATAAAAAGGCATTAAATTCATGATACATCTAATTAAAAACATTAAATATTTTTATAGAATTACATTACGCATTTTTTCCCTTTTCAAATAAACAGAAAATATATAACATTCCCATTATTGGTCTAAATGATATTCTTCAAAATGTTTCGTTATTCCACCTGGGTCATCTCTATGGATGATCTCTACTAATAAACAATATTAAACTTTAAAACAGCTCTTTTGAGCGATTGCTAAAAATCTTAGCATTTTCCAATTTTTTAATTTAAATTTATGTCATATTATATTTTAATTTTACCATTTTTTATTAGTCACTTCTTTTGGTTAGATGTAACAAAGTTAATTGGTTTTTTTATCTTTATTCATCGTTCAGTTTTTGTAAGATATGATTTTGTGAGATAACCCATTTTTCTTATCCGATCGGATACAGCGAATCACCGGATATAGCGAACCAACTTCCGGTCTCTCGAATTTCGTTATAAAGGAGTTTGACTATAATACTCTGTCAGGAACAGTTTCCGTCTCTATAAAGATTTTGTTCTTTTCTTGAGACGTGATGAAATCGTTTTGCATCGCTGCCAGCATTAAAATATGGAAAACCTGAAGGTTTTGGAAGGAAAAAGCGGAGGGATTTCGTAGGATTTCATGCTGCAGGGACACGCCAGTTGGAAACAATTCAAAATTTACTTTATAATGCAAGATTTACTTTTACTTTAACTAGTTATAAGTTGCTTAGGTTGTAAAATATATTAATATTTACTTAGATATTCTAAATTTTATATACATTTATACAAGCTAGCATACATTTTTTAGCCTAGAAAAGTTGTTATAATCGAACCTCACTTTAGTGACGAATCACTTTGCTGTCTGTTTCATTTTTCTAGTTACTCTAGAAAGGAAAAGTGCATATAATGCTTGATATTTCACTGGTCCAGCTGATAATTAGTAAAATAAATAAGGAACTGCGTTTATTACCTTTAAATTGCTTAATATTTTAATCAATAATGAGCATATTAAATATTAAAAAAATCTGAGGCTTCGCCAAATGGCAAATAAACGGGTACGTAGAAGCTAAAAATACTTTATATCGGATATCTTATAATTCCTGATTAAGTGCTGAATGTTGTCACACATTTTGTTTTTACATTCGCTCCATTTTTTCTTTAAGAGTAATACATGACGATAATATTTGGTTGCGATATCCACTTATTTGTTTCGCCATACTCTTTTTTACTTCCTTATACGAAGTAAAAAGGAACTATTGTAATCGTGAAAAGTTTTAGGCAACATATTTCAACGAAAATATCCATTTTGACCGCTATCGAATGCAATTTAACGATGTTTTTGCGTGATATCTGTACATAAGGACAGAATAAAATACTCTTTTCCTTCAAAAAATTATAAAACTGCTTTAAAATGAATTCTGAAGAGAATTTTTCGTGGCATCTGTATGAACGTGTGTACGTACGTACGTTACGTATCTCGCATAACTCAAAAAGGAGTAGCCTCAGAACGTTGAAATTTTGTATAATAGAACTGCTATAACATGTACATGTGCACCTCGTATTTTGGTTGCAATCGGCCGCACCAAACGTATATAAATATATTTATATATGTATCCACTCTGTTACCCGCCTCAGTGATCTCAGTTTCTTTACTCTTATTTGTTTGTAAATTGTACATTTTTTGCTTTAAAAATGATTGAATTATGTTGTTCTTATCTTCCGGTTAAGGTTTTTATGCCTTTAGTAAATCTGTATTCAATATTTTTAGAATTATCAGCAATTTAAAAGCTGTTTAAGTGCGGTTAAGTTTTAAATAACATGGCGGACATATTTGTTTAAATTTGAAACAGAAGAATAGTAGATTTGTTGCCAATCTAGAGAGATTAAGCTTCGGAACAACAAAAATAATGCCTTCATTTATTATTGCGAATTAAATCATGCTTAATCCTTTCTGGAATTTTTTCGAGGAAATAAGTGTTTAAGATTTACTTCCTAATTTTTAATACAGATATTTTGAGTTTTTATGTATTTTTGCCTAGTCGCGAAGTGAGAACTGAATTAATTGAATGCGAAATACTCAATCGTCTGTGAAAAAACTGTTTCTTTTTTGTTTTGTTTGCTTAATTTCTTTTATACATCGTTCTAGCTTTATTATAGTATTTGAATAGAACATGTGGCAACGATTAGATAATTCTTTAAATGATACAAATTTTGTGCATTTTGAGCTATAATATAAACGAAATATAATACTGTTAAGTGAACCTAGCGCCAGAGTGTCGCTATGGTAAACAAATAGAGTGAATTAAAGAATGCATTTATTCTGTTGTGGTTTATGCGCTGTCGGCGAAGTAGATTTAATTCAATCCAATAAGTTTAAATGAAATGCAAGAAAAAAATGCAAAAAATTCCGTACTAGGAAGTCATGTGATGTACACATCAGATTTTTTAATATTCGCTTTATAATTTCTTTAAAAACAATGCATGGCGATAACATTTCGTAGTAACGTTTGAGAAGTGGATATGGAAAAAAAGTGAAGTTTGATACTGATAGCACTTCTAGCGCTTTAAGAAATATACCGTGCAATAAAATCACAATTTTGCAAGCACTGATGTAAGAACACCGAGATGTAGGTGCGTAGAAATGCTGATTACGAAGGTACTTGATACTTAAAGCATCCATCCATTTTGAAGACGAAGCAGTCGAGCTAGATTAAATTCCATATTTATTTAAATTCACATTTGTGGTCACAATTCACTTGGCAGTCCAATCGTGCCTATTTCCAGAACATTTACAATTTTCATACTATGGAGATAGAAGAAATCATAGCAGCACATAGATAAATTGCAGCATCGTCTAGCCAGGATGAAAGCGTAAGCGAAAGTGAAAGTGTCACAGTAGGAAGAAGGGAGGGAGTCAAAAAGTTTTGGTTTACAATTATTTTGATTGGGCAAGCGGTATCTGCATTAAACGTTACAAAGAATCGCATAATTAATTTCAATGACGCAGTTTAGACTTATGCCGCTATTTTTAGGATAGAAAGATGAGGTCCCCAAATTAAATAAAAAATAAAAGAGGTTATAGCCAATTAAATTTAGAAGTTTGCTTTTCTACTTTTTTATCTTACATATATATATATATATATTCGCGAACTACAATTGCAAAATTTGTTCAAAATCATAAAAAGATTCGTAATAATAAAAATGTTTTAAAATCTTTATGTTACAAGATGTTTTAAGAACTGCAATTTGATCTCATATGTAGTTTAATGTCTGGAACAAGTATAATCTAATCTTAACACTTAAATTATTTTAACTCTTAGAATTAAAATAATTATTTTACTAATAATAACCAATAACTTGTAAGGTAATTAACGTATTAGTAATACTAATAATAACTACCTTAAGAATTAATTCCTAGAAATTGAACAAACAGAACATAAAATAATATATTTAAAATGAAAAAATAGCTTGCTCATCAACCGTAAACGGTAGAAATGACGGCAGAAACAGGTATGTTATTATTGCAATATTAAATTACGCAACGTGAAGGCGCAAGTAACTCAATAAAGATATAAATATTCAAGACGTCGGCTGTTTTTTTACTCTATCTAATCGCTTGCATACAAGAAGTGTAATATGTGTTTCTCGCATATTAGGCGGCCAAAAGTTTTTGTTCTTATACAGGACACGAAATTCACAGTTTTAAAATTACGCAAAAAGCAACGTAAGCATAGATTTTGAATAAATTTTTATCGATAACAGGTGTAATTTTTTTTTTCTGTTAAAGAAGAGGGATCTGTGTCACCATCTTCAAAAGCGATCTGTTTTATTCAAAATCTACGCCTATCTATGGTAGCACTTTCGCCAAATTTAACATTTTACATTGAAGTTTGCTCCTGAAGGAGAAGGGGCCCACCAGCGGCCGAGCGGTAAAATCGCTGAACACTGGTAGTTCGGTCCGAGGTTCGAATCCCGCGAACGGGCTGGCTGCACGGGCGTTTTCGTGGTTTTCCCCATGTGTAACGTGTATACGAGCCAGTTTCCCTTAGAAAGTCCTCCACGAAGGCATCCCTCCCCTTAGGCAGATAGCCCTAGTGTGCTTTGCCATAACTAAATACACACACACACACCCTGAAGGAGAAGGATCTTCATTCAGATTGAATTCAAATTTAAAGTAAATCTACGATTGCTTTTTTGGCTAATTTTAAACATTATATTGGCTTGTTTGCCTGTTTTCCTCCTCTTAACAATAATGTTTTTTCCAAATAATCTGTATGTATGTACACATGTATGCATCTATATATATGTGTACAAGTGTGTATGGTCCTTGCATTGTAGAAAAACGATAACATCTGGAGCCTCCAAATTTTGCACACACGTAGTCATCCACCCGAATACGGGCACCTCGAAGCAGAAATTTTAAATTTATAATTTTTTAAAATTTATTTTGTACTTTCCTGGAACTTTATGAAATTCTAATTAACAAACTCAGCGACTCAGGGCAACGCTGCTCGAAACATAATATTTTCATCTCCAGCACGTTGATCTGTTGCCATTTGGCAAAATGTAAAATATTTATTTATCTTTCAGTTCTAATCAACAAACTCGGCTATTTAAAAGGAATATGTTTCCACTGCCTGCAATAAAATACTTTTATCGTCCACTCGTCATCATGTTGCCACTTTGTAGAGAGAACGCCAGATATTAACTCCGTCAGATATGATCTTCCTGATATTGATTAACAAATGAAAATAATAAATGCAGTTCATAAGAATATTTTTCCTACTTTTTAATTTGATTGATTTAAATAAAAATGTATCGAAATCATGAGATGTATAATGATAAATATTAAACATGCCTTTTGAAATTACACTAGCTGGACTCTAAAATAATTGCATACAGTAGCCTACATTTGTTTTCGGACACTTGCGTTTTTCAGTTTTATTTTCAAAAATCAATTGCTAAATATTAGCAAACTCACTTTATGTTTCTTTCGGAAACCCTTTTATAACAGTTAAGAGTCTCCATGTGAAATTTGCAAGCCGCAAAATTATTCACTCAAAATCTCACTCAGTCTTTGAATTAAAAATAAATATTTTCTTGATCCATTCAATATTCGTCATTTATACTGCCACATATTTTCTGCTACGATTATATAACACTGATTAACGCCTTTTTTTTCATTAGATTTACTGTGATATAGTAATACGTTACGGAATTTTTAATATCACGAAATATATCTTAACGTATATTTGCTAGAGTTATAAGGCTGTGATCTTCCTAAATTCTGATAATGCTTAAACTTATTGATATAAGCTCTTTAAATGTTGTAACAATGTTTAAAAAGATAAAGAATATCTGAATTATTTTTGCTGCTTGTGCTAAAGAATAATGAACGAATTTTAAACTCCGGTTATATTATGACGAAATACTAAATTACAAAGCGCGCAATTTTCAGGGAAAAATATGCATAAAACACTGAAATGTAATTAACATTAAAGAAGAATAGGATATTTCTCTAACTTATGAGAAAATGAGTACAGGTGAGAATGACAGTTGCGATTCCAAATAAAGTCTGTGTGTGGAAATTTGTAGAATCCTTAAAATTTTTGGAGACAGAATGATCTTAAAATCGCCTTAAATTTTAACCGACTGTCATCCTAACTGTAGTATCTTAAGTTACAATTTTATAGTTACTACATTACTTTTCTTTATTTTTTAACACTATAATATGAAACGGCCAAACCTTTGATTCTAAACTGTTAAATCTTGACATATCAATATTTCGGAAATTTCGTTTTGCAAACCATTGTGAGATACATTATTTAATTCGATATTAAACCACTAAAAACGTTCAACATAACTAATTCAAAATAGAGAAACGTAAAGATAGCTAATCCGATTTCACCGTGAATTCGCTACAGTAAACAACAGCAGTTTTCTAAACAAAACTGAGATGAGGTGTTCTTTCTCTGGCTTTTATAGCTTTTAAAATCGGCCTCACGAGATTGTTCTAGCAATTTCTCGAAATCAAAAAGAGATATATATTTGTTAAATGTTAAATTGCACGCGCTCTTGTATTTTTGATTTTCCAGCTTAGATTTCTCTTAATATTCGTCGCTGCACTGCACGAGGAATAAAACAATTTAATTTATAATTCTACTAATATTAGCTATTTAAATAACCAAATCCGTAACAATATATATAAATGATCTTTTATGATACTTTCATGTCAGAGCTTCTTTTATCTCTGGAATATCTTGGTAAAAAGAAAAAAAGAAGAAAATAATACATATTGAAGTATAAAGCGACATTTAATTAAAAATATTTTCGTATAAAATTCAAAAAATTTAAAATTAAAACTACGATTGAAATTAATATGGCAAAAAATGCTGGTAGAAACATGGGATGGACCATTCAGTTTGGGGTGGGGAGTTGGCGATTCCGAAGATTGCAGATCCAATTACCATCAGCAGAAGCAGTAAATGAATGTAATAACTACCTTGAACCATGAGCTGTATGTTCTTGCACCGAGTTTCTAGTCGTTTAATCATTCTTTTTTGCTTAAATTTTGTTTTGGTCATCGCCTTTCCTTCAACTGAAGCTGCAGAAGAATTAGAGGATTCCTGAAATAAATTATTAAGTAATAAAGGAACAATTTTTAAAAGAATAAGGAAACATTATTAGGGAAATTAGGATTTTGCTTAATGAAATTTGTTGCAATATTTCCAAAAGGAATATATGAAATTGATGTTCTCAGGCAAAAATTAAATGCCAATCCTAACTTATCCTTCAGCATACCTGATACTGAGAGATTTCAGTCTGCATTGAACTACTAGATGATGCAAATAGTACACAAAAGTTTTGTACAAGTAATTATGTACACTGCGAAAAAAAAGGGATGGGGGCAGTTTTATATCTCCTGTTCTACTGGGCCGATTGACGAAATTCAACTTGCGTTTTTTATGTCTCCAAAGCGCTACTTACAGAGTCGTAACTAGGGTTTTCAGCGCCCAAAGACAACTGAAGATTTCGCGCCCCCTACTGCTTGCCAAGGATGGAAAACATTTAATTCTAAAATGTTGTAACATCAGTTTGACGCCCCTTGAATTCTGCCCCCGGGGACAGATGCCCCTCTTACCCCCCTCTAGCTACGCCCCTGGCGACTTATTATATGCATTAGTTTTATATATAGCATTGTTCTAATGTAGGTATTTTGACACAAAATCGGACATTTTCTGATATAACATACCAATTTTTTTTTCCATATTTCTATTCTACAACTGAAATTATGCCTAGATAATGAATTTTGTAAAATTTGATGCGAAACTTACGGAAAAATTCAAAAATTTATCTTGGCGCAAACTGAAAAAATTGCTGTGGAAAAAATTGCTTATAATTCACTTGGCGAACTTCTTAATATATGGCAACCAATTTTCCTTTCCCTTTCATTATACCGGAGTGGAAAAAAAAAGCACCTCATTCCTACCCTTTTACATTGTGCATGAGCGGGAAAAAAGTCATATTGTTCCCACTTTCAAATAATTTTAGCTAATGGTCTAAACCACATCTGATGTTTTATCGCTTTCAAGAAATATGCCAAATTTCAAAACGCGCCAATATATTAATTCACGTATATCTTCGAACATTTTGAATAAAAAACCGTAGGTATTTGCAGGTATGCTTAAATACGCCTACTTTAAGATGATGGTAAAAATTTTATAGATTATAATTTAATTTGTTTTGTGAAAAATTTATATAAATATTTAAAAATAATTAAAATATTACAAATTATTGCTTAAACAGACGTATTAAGCTTATATATAAAGGTTTGAGATTTTCTTTGCAGTTCTTGACATTGGATACAGTTTGCCATCAGACTGGTAATGCAAGGACTGAGGAACGCAGCAATAGAGCTGAGTACTCTGTACAAATAAGAGTTGATTTAATATCACTAGCGTTCCAAGGAAGACTGGTCTCTGAAGAATGGAGAAACACACAGTCAGTGCATCGAAAGCGTCGGTTTACAGCGACAAAGTTCTCATTTGTGGAGATATAATTATTAGTCGCTGAACCGAGCTCCTATACTGTAGCTCCTCCTTTCAATCAGTTTCAGTTACTGGAACACCGATTGTACGGAGGCATTTTCTTCCTCAGTGTGTTATTTCCGAGGTCTGAAGAACCTTCATGGTCAACAGCTGTCACGTTTGTTTACTAAAACTCAGCTTCCATGAACGCCCTCTGGTGGAAGAGAGAAAAAGTAGTTAATTGAACGGGTGACGCGTCTAACATTAAGTCGAAAAGATGGACCGTCTCCGTATATATTTGACGCATACTGCTCGTATTGATTGTAGCTTGTAAATATTATATAAATATCTTTCACTTGTTAAAATTTTATAGTAATGTTTCGTTGTGAATAGAATTTAACATAGACTAACGGATATTAAAAGGAAAGTAAGGCAGTTGAGGACAGCCCTTTAGAAGGTAAGTGAAATTTCATTTATCTATTTAGTGATCTAAAATTTTAATAGCAAAAAGTTGATAAAATTTTAACAACAGCACCTATACCCCTATATAACGGCTGTTTCTGAGCTGTCAGAAAGTGAAGATATTCTCCGCATGGATTGGATATCATGGTCTCGTGACCTCAACCCAATCGAAAAGGTGTAGGACATTTTCGAAAGATGCCGGTCTTCTATCGCAAACTACCAGCAGATTCCGAATCTGCGATCGACCTTACAACAGGAAAGGACGATGATACCTCAGAATTTTGTCTACGATCTCCTTCTAAACATGAAAAAGAAAAAACTGCACATTTTCTGTTATGCAAAGGGAGTAATCGTATACCCCACTGAAAGTTACACATTCTCTGTCTGACACTTGCCCCATATGTATTTCTCATTTTAAAATAAAGGTTCTTTATATTCTTTGATTTCTTCCTTGAGCAATGTCGTTCACTTTCTCGATTGTCATACCTCTAGATTATATTATTTTATTATTTCTATCGATATAAAACTTTATGTGACGTCACAAATGAAAATATGATCCGTCCTTAATTTTTTCGGCTAAAGTATATTTTGTTGAACACGGTAATTTAAATGATTACTATGTAGTTTAAATGTAAGGCTTACCTCTGGGTTAAGTTCTTTTCCTTTGATTCCGTTTTCGCCATTTGCTTTTATCGTAGAATAGGCTAGAATTCTTACATTTTTCTCTCCGGACTGGGCATCTTCAGATACAGATTCATTCATGTTTTTATGATTTAATTTTTTCCCTGCGTTTATTTTACGAGTATGTTTATTACATGGTCTGTCCTGTATTGTTTGACATTTGCACTTCCGTAAAGTGTGCTCTTGATCTTTATTTTCTAATCCATCTCTTTTTTGCAATGAATGCTCTTCTACCCAAGGTCTTTTAGCCTCTTTGAAACACTCATATCTATTATTGCAGAGGCAAGTGCAATTACGCCCGTTACATTGCGCATGATATGTCTTTGACTTAAAGCATTTACAGTAATCAATTTCTTTGGAAATTCTAAAGAATGAATTTTCCTGGAATTTATACTTTTCATCGCAACATTTTATTTTAGGGCTAGAGTTTTGAATCTTTGAATGATACTCCACAATTTCAGTCCTGTCTCTGTTTGGGGAAGGAGACACCGTGACTACAATGCCTTCTCGTTTCGGAGATTTTTGCACAACAGTTACAGATACCTGGAAGAAAGTTTTGAATATAAACACATATAAATTGTTGCCTTTGCGTAAATTGTTCTTGCTCATATGCACTCGACTACCGCAGTCATAATTAAAAAGAACTTCCCAACTAAAACAAATTTACATAAACTTTTATTTATGTACCAAATAATTTGACAGGAAAGAAATGAAATCAATGCCATATATATTATTTATAAGGTTTTACAAAAACAGGATTTGGAAGTGGCGTGTGTAATACCATATTTCATGGTTTCTTGTACCGCTAAGAATAACTAAAAATGTTTCGTTCAGAAGTTCATCCACGGTTTAATCCCCATTCAAATAAAATCTTAAGGAAAAGAAAAAGAACGTTTCTGGTGAGAAGAAACATGCTTACTGGTAATCTCAATGAAAAAACGTCACTGAAATTTGTAATTTCTCCAGACAGAACAAAAATTAAGATCTGTTTCTACTAGTCATGTAATATTTTACATTGATAAGCCATTGATAATTAAATCTGTTTTCAAGATTTAATATTCTTATCTTCAGATTTCTTTAAAGCAAAAAAGAAATGATGAATTTAAAATTAATCATATTGTCTCTTAATTTGATTCAGAATCATTTAATGAAAAATTAAATTAGGGTAATGGCAAATTAACAATAATTAGTTTGAATTATTTTGCCTACCATTGAATTAAGCAAACATTTGATGGATATCCTACCCGTTCGGCGTACTGTTAAGACTAAGCAGCAGCAACACTTTTGTAATCTGAAGTCAGTTTCTTTCTGTAATCGAAAGAGCCCACAGGAAATTGCCTGATCAGGAAAGGTTTGGTTTTCTGGAGAATTTTCTAAGGTATTCTTGTATTCATGTTACATACGGTAAAATCTAAAAACTACCTTCGTAACCAGCCCATTTAATAGGATTCAAAACCTATGTGACTATCAGTGTGAATGTATATTCATGTGATTTTTGGTAGGTGATTGAAGAAGTGAGATGAGACAATGTTTGTTAGCTATAGGCATTGGATAGTATTCTATACAGGACGAACTCCCGACCTGGTATAGTTAGCCACTTGCTTTACAGGAATTACGTTCGAACTCTGGAGACCATCCAAGCGGGCGCAGCCCCCGCGATTCTCTCCGAGCGTTATATAAAGCCTAGGAGTAATTAAACTCTCAGACAAAAAAGTGTTCGAAGACAGTTTTGGCTTCCCCGGGCACCACTCCGGGCGTAATAAAAATGTTCAAAAGGGTGATCCGTACCCTGCCAATCCCCCAGGCAGAGGACCGAATGGAGCCGCTCTCAAAGATAGTCAATATCTAACTATGTTGAGACCCCACAGCCAAGGAGTAGACAAGACAATACCACAGTAGATACGATGGTTCTAGTCACTGCGAAGACTGATTATATACTCCCGTGTTCCAAACTGCTTAAGTACAGATCTAGTCAATAGCCTACCAAGAATTCTCCTGAATCGACCCCCTGGGGCAAGTATCCTGTGCACATGAGAAGCCATGTTCTTTCACGCACTCACTCTCAATGGTTTAAAATTCAGACAAATAAATGAAACTCGTTTTGCTTCTAATGCCTAATTAATGTCCATATATTTATTATCAATCGTTAAGATTTCATTCTTTAAAGGTCAAAAAAAGAATAATTAAAATATCACATGCAGGAAAAGATATTTGATACGATTTTCAGTCAGAATGAAAAATGTACATAAAATATACATCTTAATTTGATGTGAAAAGCAAATCTTAAGTTACTATAAACCGCTGATTTGCATTATCGATATTTATAAATAAATTCTGTAAAATCTAGACTTCACTCTTTCATACCAAATTAATTTAAAGAAATTAATCTTTACTGAATTTCAAATACCTGCAATTATATCAGTGTATGCCACTTTAAAAATAATTATTATTTACTGATTTTAATGAGCATATTCTAATATTATAAAATCTTGAAAGTTAATTTACTTGATGGTTCATTCCCAAGTTATTTCCGAAAAAAGTAACTTACCTCTTCATTCTGCCTTTGAGATTCTTTGAGTTTTCTCTTAGTGTCTTCATCAGAAGTGGTAATCCCTTTCCTACACGTATCATGCAGTTCAGGAATTTCATTCCTAAAATATTCTAAAGTCTCCAGTTCTGGATTTCTCTTTATATTTATCACTCGAGTCAAAATATGTGTATCAACATTTGACTTGGGCAGCTTTCGTTCTTTCAATGTGTCCTTTGTAACTGTGACTTTCTTCCTGTTTTGTTCGGTGTACCTACAGTGACAAGTGCAACCCGTGTTTTTTCCGCTATAAATTACAGTCTGAACATCTGAGTTTGTACATAGTGGGCAGTCATCTATTTTGGAGATTTCAAGGTGAAAATGATGGCGATATTTGCAAATTTCTTTCATCTCTTTGCTGCTCACTGTATGAGGCTTAAAGAGAAGCTGGTTGTTTTCGAATAACAATTCTGTGAAAGGATATGTTGTGATAAAGATTTCTTCATGTTGCCTGATAGGATGTTCGGATGCTTTCTGGTATACATTAATAGATATCTGAAATAATATACTGAAATGTAATTTGAGAAGCATAATTTACGATAGATTAAACTGTTAGGTTATAAAGATATACGTTTTATACATAATTCACTGGGTGTTGAGTCTCTCACATACATCGAGAATAAGTCTGGCAACAAATGTAGTAGAAAAATCACATCGCTTGAATGGCAACAGCGAATGATATTCAATACATTTTGTTTTGAATGGGGACAATTCTTCTTGCGATACTATTGCGATTGCGTTTTTTTCCTCACGGACTGGAGGAAGACTCGCGTTTGTTTACTTCGGCGAAGCGCTACGTGTGAAAGTACGCTGTTTCTTCCTGTATTGGGGTGATTAGTTTGCGTTTTAAGTAAAGTTAAATACAGATTATTTTGTTCTCCTGGTTTGGTGTTTACAGAGAAGCATACAAGTAGGAGAATTTTCCATTTTATTTTGCGCTTAGACGCAAATTGTAATGAAGAAGGATGGAGTGAACGGGTCAAGCCCGGACTTTCAGTATAAACCGCCCATATCGTTAGAACGTCTATTAAAAATTTGTCATGAGAAAGGCGTAAGAAATTACGCAGTCTTTCTGAAAGGTATAGAGAAAAATATTAACGTAAACAATCCTAAAATTTTAATAGATGAAATATCCAGCAAAGTGGGGTTAGTTAAAAATACTGACTTCATTAAAATCATAAGGGATGGATACCTCAGTGGCTGAATGCTCGTGGCAAATATTAAACATAACTGAATTGCATAACGTAAAGGTTTTCCCGATGCTTGCCATGACTGAACTGACAAGCAAATTTCTTCTATCGGCCATTCCAGTAGAAGTCGAGCTCTCGGAGCTAACTAATGAACTGAATCATAATAACGATATTGAAATATTAAATTTAAGAAGATTTATAATCGAAAGCTCAGACACTAATAAGAAACCCTCGGAAAGAGTACTTGTAACTATTGAAGGACACCACTTGCCAGAACATGAAAAAGTAGGCTGGCAAGACATAGGATTACAAGGTTCTATGATAATCCAAGGCAATGTCCTCAATGTCTGAGGTTTGGTCACGGGATTAAAAGCTGTAGAGAATTAGTAAGACGTAGTAATATAGTGAAAATCATACCAGGGCACAGTGCCAGAGTGTGCAGATCAAGTGCGCGTTATGCAGTAACTCACATGAAGGCACCCTCGAAGAATTGCCCCAAATACATCGAAGAGGGCAATATTCTCAAATATAGTGCTGACCATCATGTTCCCGTAGTAGAAGAAAGGCAGGCTGTAGCAAATAAAAATTCTTATGCGAAGGTGGCAGGAACTCAAGTGTCAAGTCCTGCAAAGGAAGATTTCCTGTCTGGCCAAGATTAGAAACTGTGATTTTATTCATAAAATAAGTTTTTTTTTTTTTTTTTTTTTTTTTTTGTTTTTGTTTTTCCCCTCTGCTTCCATCTTTGCTTCCTTTTCTCATCTAGTTCAATGAGACCAACATTTTCTTCATGGAATGCAAGAAGCATCTCTAATAAAAGAAACTTTATCATTAGCAGGAAAGAATTTTCCTGTGATGTTTTAATGATCCAGGAGACCTGGTTTTCTTTTAATGATCCAGGAGACCCTGGGATTGCAGGGATTTTTGCTTACCTGACAAAGTTATTTTTCGCAAAGATAAATTAAGCTCTTACCAAGGCGGGGGGCTAATGATTGCCATGAAAAAACAATAGACAAGCTTATCTGTACAAGATAGTAGTTATGATATAACGAGAGGAGAAATTATGAGAGTTGATCTTTGAGCAAATACTTCCGATATTTCAGTGATCAACGTCTACCTTCCTAATAACCAGTTCAGCGTGAAAGAGTGGGATAAAAGTTCTGGCTACATTGCCCAGCAAGTTTATTATCTTAGGAGACTTCAACTGTCACAACCTGGCTTAGGGGGTCAAGCAGGCTGTCAGCAGGGGGTAGAGTGCTTTTGGAGTGGTGTAACAACAACAACCGAGCTTTATTGTCAATTGAACTGGGAACTTTCTCCCGATCCCTTTAGCAGTGACCACTACCCTATAAAAATTAGGTTCACAAGTGATAGCAAAACCTCAGCTGCTGGCAATCAGAGAATGCTCACTGTGACTCGAAGAAGTTCGCTACAGAAAGCAGTAACAGAATCAGGGCTTTGCATCCAGGAGAAAGAAACCTGGAAAATGTCAACCGCATCTTGAGCGCCCCGAAAAAAGAGAACCTCACAAAATTACGAAACAGTCCGGGTGGGACACAGAATGTAACTTCATTCTAGGCCAGAAAAGGAAATGCCTTAGACTCGCTAAAGCACATCTTTCAAGAGATTACTGGATCTATTACAAAAAATGGAACGCTTACCTTAAGAGGGTCATTAAAATCAAGAGAAGGCTGTATTGGGAAAAAATTTGTAGTCATACCAGAAAAGATGGCAATTTATTTAAGATAGTTAAAAATACTCAAAATAAAAAAAGTCAGATCCAGTTCTCGAACAATATCTTAAAGTACCAGAACGGCCACACCTGGTCAGCAGAAGAACAGAGCATAGTGTTTGCTAAGTATTATTCAAGATTCACCATTAAAAAATTCATTCCCCTGAATTTTAGTGATGAAGAGAGTAGCTGTATTAATAACCCATTCTCAGGTTCAGAACTCGATAAAGCTATCAGGAGTCTCAGAAACTTTGCTCCGAGACAAGATGACCTCGCAAGATATGCTATTACAGTTTGAGCAGATGACTGCAAGCAAGCGTTCCTTGAGGCCTGCAACAACTCATGGAATTCGGGTCTGATCCCTAAGAATTGGAAAGAAGCTATTGTTATTCCTTTTCTAAAACCTGGGGGCGACAGTGCGCTGGTTTCCAGTTACAGACCAATTTCTTTAACGCAAATTCTAGCTAATGAGATGGAAAGGATGATTCTCAATAGATTACTCTCAAGGATTCAGCAAAGTAAAAGGCTCTCAAACATGCATTACGGCTTTATTCCGAATAGAAGTTGCCTGATTCTGCTTAATAAATTGTTCAGTAGCATCCTGCACCACAGGAAGCAAAGAAAGATTTTTCAGCTGGTGACCCTTGATATCAAAGCTGCATTTGATTCAGTTTGGCATGATAGTCTGCTCTATAAAATCATGCAATTCGGTGTTAAAGGGAATAGTGTCGTCTGGATTGCTAATTTCTTGAACCAGAGAACAATCAGAGTAAAGTGGAGAGGGGTCTTTTCAAGAAGCTATGAGCTTACCAGTGGTGCCCCTCAGAGCTGCATTTTGTCCCCAATTTTCTTCACAATCTTCATGCACAATCCCGGCTGATGTCGACTTCTACGTGTAAGCGGGTGACATATTCCTCTACAGTGCAGATGTCTCGCTCCCCAGGGTAGTCAGTAATTTGCAGCGTGTGCTGTTTAAAGTGAATATATGGGCTAAAGAGTGGAACTTATGCATTTTCCCAGAGAAAAGTAAATCAATCATTTTCGATGGGACAAAGAATCTACTGAAGCTGGATGGTATTAGCGTCTTTACGGAAGATCATGTTAACATTTTGGGAATATGGTTTGATAATAAACTGAGTTGGAACGTCCATGTAAATAAAATAGTACCGAAACTGGAAAGAATGCTGAATACATTTAAAACCACAGGTGGGGTGCCAGAAAAGTGGATCTCATTAATATTGCAAATGCTACAATAAAAGTAATAATAGAATATGGCAGCTGTCTCCTCATGTCTACCTCTCAACAAGAAAAGCTTGAAATTGTTTATAATCACGCCTTAAGACTGACTATCGGGGCGCCTATCAGCACCCCTCTTCCGTTGTTATATGTTGAAGCAGGGGTTTTCACCTTAGATACGAGAAGATGCATCGCCGCAATTAAGTTCCTAATAATGAACATTGCTCTGTCAGCAACCTCTCCTCCTATTGCAGATAGTTTGAAAAATTGTTTGCAAAGATGCAAGTACAGGTGGGGTAAAATGTGTAAGCCCATTAGCCAGTGTGTTAAAGACAAGCTAAGCAATCTAGATCTAGATTTCAGCAAGTGTATTACTTTTAAGAATGAGCAAGATTTTCCTGAAGACGTAAAGTGTTGTTTCAAAATAAAAGAGTATCGAGTTCCAGAACAAAAATCTCTCACATGTGGAGATACAGAAATTTTCCCGCTGCATTATTAATGATTACGTGAATCAAGGTTTTAAGATCTACAACACAGACGCTTTCAAGTCTGATACAGGAGTTGGTATTGCGGCTGTATATCGAACCGCGGTGATTGTCAGCCAGTGCATAGACAGCAGAAGCTTCATTCAGCTGAGGCTTGGGCCCTTTGTAAGCTTCTTGAGAAACTGAATCCTAACGAAAAGGTTGCTATCCTCACAGATAGCAAGTCAGTAGTTAGCGCCATGAGCTGTGTTCATAGGAGATCCAACTCTCTCATCCTTAAGCTCTTCGAGCGGATTAAGGCTTTCCATCACCTCACTGTCATCTGGGTTTCTGGCCATAAGGGTATAGGGTTCAATGAAAGAGCGGACAAAGTTGCGAAAAGAACAAATATGAATAACTCGGGGGAATTTTCTGCAGACGATGCGTGTAGTTTCATCGAAAATACTATTAAGGTAGAGCAAGTTGACTGCTGGCGGACTTCTTACACCGGCCGCAGATTCAGCTAGTCTGCTAGACTGCAAAGGAGCCCCTGTTCTCAAGGCAAAGGAGCCCCTGTTCTCTGGTGTATAATAATAATAATACTGTAATGTTCATTGCGAGTGGAGTAAAGGATTAAACATCGATAGGAAAATAGAAATAGTAATTAGTAAAATAAGATTACAATTGTTGGACACGAACCAACTGTTGTACAGGTATCGTAGAGCGAATTCGCCATTTTGTGACTCATGTTATATTATTGACAGTACAGAACATGCAATTATTCACTGCAGAAAGTACGATAGTGGCAGAAACATTATGCTCAAGAAGATGAAAATTAGCAATATAGAGCTGTTAGCTGATCTTTTAAATCATGTAATAAGAAACCTTGGAGATATTATTTCCTAGGCAAATTTGTCGTCAAATACATCCTAAAGGACTCATAAGTAGTATTAGTATAAGGGTTTAGTTTTCGGACCGACGTTTCCCCCTGGAGGGAATGCGTCCTTGTGGTTTAGCATGTAAATAACATTATATTTGAATTGGAGCATAAGGCGCCAAAGGGAAGCCAAGCTTCAAGAAGAAGAATTATAAAAGAAGAAAAAGAAGATACTATTGCGTTACGAAATTGAGTTTGGGTGCGAATGAAATGGAATCCTCTGCGGATATTAGTGATATTTATCAAATTGGCTACGTTTGAGAAGATGAGTACTCCTATGTTTAAGTTTGCAGTATTTAAATTACAAAAGTTTTCTCAAGTTTATAAAAATTATACTGGGCTTATTCTCGTTGTTCAGATAAGTGAAATTTTATGTTATTGTTGATATAATTTGCAAAATATATATATAATTTGCAAATATAAATATGATTATAATTCTATTAAATACATTCTCAAAATATCTGGAATGATATTTAAATTTGTAGATGTTGAGTATATATTCTATGTCTGAGCCAGTTGCAGTCAGGTGTGGAAAGTAAGAATATTTGCTCACGACATAAGAATGGGTATGCAATAAACAATTGCATAGTTTTTTTTGTTTAATTTTACAATTTAAAATGAAAGAAAAACAGGTATATATTCTCTCTAGCTGAGATAATGTCAAGTAATCACATTCACAATCTAGTATTTGCATTTGACTGTATCTTCAATGGATAAAAACTGTAAAACATGCATATTCAACTTTAAAATATCAGTTTGAAGAAAATATAAGGTTAAAGTAATTTCGATTAGCATTAAATTACTTTTTACGAAATTTTTGGGAAAATTATATAAAATATTTGTAACATATTGTAATGAATGGGAATTTTCAGCTCTTCTTTTGCTATATTTATATTGAAGGCAATAGAATTGCTAAATATTTGTTTTCATTAAACGTAAGTTATTTTTCTTCGTATAGAAATTTTCAACTCTTCTTTTGCTTATTTTGTACTAATAGCAATAGAATCTCAGCATGTTTGTTTTCGTAAAATAAACTTTATCTCTTCATCTTGAGGTTTTAAAACTATTCTATACGTACGTTAATTAAAAGAAATGGTTAAGAATTGAACATTTTTTAAATATTAATACAAATTTGAATGATTTTTGACAGCTGGCTGGTAGATGAGATTTCTTTTCAGAAAATACTTCACGATTAATTTTTTTCGGGCTCATCTGGTTTTTCTAAATGTGCACCTTCAAAGCATAATAGCTTTATACAACAGCAACGTATTTAATGCTCCTTTTCATAGAGTACCGACATGGAATTAATGATACAAGAGACAAACTCGAAGGACAGGTGTTTAAAACCACCAGGAATCTGTTCCATGAGGTATTCAGTGACAAACATCTGCCTTTGCTTCAAGTTCTTTGGTGACTATAAGGATCAAATTAATTTTGTAACACATATGCTTATAAAGCTGATAGTTCAGTAAAAATTTACTCCCAGTGTGTCTCATTAGCAATGATGTTTCGGCTACAAATAACCACGTGAAGGGGATTATCAACATAGTCATATGCGTCTGCGATGTCGCTATTTTAGGAAGGATTAATGTCGACTGAGATATTACTTAAGCTAAAATGTTGATTCATAGGGCCTTTAGTTGTCTCTTTCTAGCTGTTTGCTTCATGTACCGTCACCTGAAAAATATTGTCTCAATCCAGTATGCCAGCAGAGTTTTCTCGAATGGTGGACGGAAATAATTGATATGGTCTCCATTATACAAGAGAAACTGGGTACTTAAATACGCAACATTAAGAACAATTAATATTTTCTCCCACTCTCTTTCGTATGAGGTACAAAGAATGAATATATTCAAGTCTTATTTAAAATAATTCAGATTTACATTTTAAATTGAAACAATCGAATATCTCCCGTTCTATTGGACCGATTGACAAAATTTAATTTGCGTTTTTCATGTTTCGAAAGCGCGACTTAGGATATTTATTATAGATAGCATCATTCTAATATAGATATTTTGACACAAAATCGGACCTTTTCTGAAATGACATGCCGATTTGTTTTCCATATTTCGATTCTACCACTCAAATTATGCCAAACTACCAAGTTTCGTAAAAATCGTACGTGTAGTTTTAAAACATAAGCTTTCAAAATTTTAGATCCTTAATTTTAATTGAATTTATATATTTATTAATATCTCTTTTTTTATTAAACTTTCTTCTTTCTTCCAGAATTCGAAATTTAGGCTTAATTCAGATATAATTCGCACATTTTTATGAGTTATTTAAAAAATTCTTATTTTTAAATATTATTTATAAATTCTTCGAAAATCTTTTTGTATAATAACCTATAAAAGTTTTAACACCATCTTAAAGTAGATGTATTTCTAGGCACACGTGCAAAAAATTAGAATTTTTTATTCAAAATTTTTTAAGATATACATGAATTGACACATTGGAGCGTTTTGAAATTTGGCATCTTTTTTTTTTTTTTTTTTTTTTTTTTTTTTTTTTTTTGAGCGGTAATAACGGCAAATGTTGTGGTTTACACACTTCGTTAATATTAATTGAAAGTATGAACTATGACTTTTTTCCGCTTGTCTGCCTTGAAAAAAAAGGAATAGAAAATAGGATGCTATATATTAAGTAGTTCGACAAGTAAAATTATTCCTGGTGCACACAGAAAAATAAAAGCGCCAAGATAAATTTTTGAATTTCTTCGTAAATTTCGCTCCACATTTTACAAAATTTAATATTTAACCATAATTTGAATTATATAGAATCGAAATACGTAAAAAAATTGGTATGGTTTTTCAGAAAAAGTCCGATTTGTGTCAAAATTTCAACGTTAGAACACTGTATGTAAATCTAATATCTATCCTAAGTCGCGCTTTCGAGACATGAAAAACGCAATTTGAATTTCGTCGATCGGCCCAGTAGAACGGGAGATATAGATCTGTCCTTTTTCCCCTCCACAGTGTATATCTGGTTACCACACTACACGGAGCGCGATATTCTATATACCTCATAATATAACTATTAAAAGTAAAAAAAAAAAAAGCTGTAACGTACCCAGGTACTTACTTAAAAATTAATAAGAATTTTTATAATGGCTATTTTTGAATAATCATGTTTATAAGTGCTACATATACTCTTGAAACCTCATCAATTGAGGATAATAAGTTAATTTCTATTCAAGTTCTTCAAATATTTCATTTCAGAATAGGATGATTATTCAGAATAGATATATGCTGATGAGGGGAGGAGCACATGAGCACTCTTCTGCCCAATGTTTCGAAATTCAGCATATAGTTCTTCCTTTCTTTTCTCTTTAAAAGTAGTCTGGAAATTCGTAGCTTTGTTAGCTCGATGAACTCATCAAATAGCATTGCATAATCATATCTCAGTACATCTAGTTTTGCAATAACTGCTGCCTGTGCATGTCAAGAACTTTCTACAGGTAAGAGACAATTCTTAATAACTCTCAAATCTTGAGATCTGTTCATAAATTCTGCTATACAACTTGAAATTCCTGAACAGTTTTCTGAAAGAAAAGACTTTGCTTGCGAGAACTCTAGATAATTTCTATTTCGGGCAGCTCATACAAATAGCAGCTCGCCGGAATATGTGTGGTATACAGGCCATGGATTGAGTACGGAAGGTTTTCGACCAATAACTTATCATTTTTTCATTCATGATAAAAATTCACCAATAAACTCATCCATAACTTATATTACACATTGATTTTGATACGAATAGTCCCATTCCTTCTTATATAGCTTCAATGGTATAAAAAATAAACTATATTGAGATGTTACGATGTATCTTTAAAACCAGATATATTATTAAAAATTATACGTATTATGTCTTCCTGCAAAACGTATATATATCATGTCTTTCTGCAAACGTATAAAAATTATTATGTCTTCCTGCCCTTGAAATCCCAGTTTCTTCATCAAGGAACATTGCCTATAGTCAAGATCAGGGTTTCTTAAACCGTGGGTCGCGACCCCCTCGCGGAACCTGCAGCAGGTGGTTGCCAAAAATTTTAGGAGTTTTGATTTTTCTTTAAGTTATTATAATAATTTTACAATTACCAAATATTTTTACACAATGTATCTGAAAATAAATAAAGATAAGACAATACAGACAAAGGAAAAAAACGAAAACGTTTCGATGAATCCTTTTTATAATTTAAAGGTTCGTTTTCCTTGCTTTGCACGTGATGCTGTCATTTCGTCTGTTACTTATTTAAAATTTTCACACTGTTCTATGTCTTAGAATTAGAAATCAAAGCAATGACCTAAAACTGTAATAGTATATTACACTACAAGTGAAAAAATCGACAGTTTCACTCACACGTGTGTCGGATTTGCGCAATACTTTTGGGGTCCCACAAAATTTTTGTAAATATTACGGGGTTCTGGGGGTCGCGACTGATAAAGGTTTAAGAAACCCTGGTCAGGATAAAAGGTGAACATGTTATTCATGGATATCGTCTTCAGAGGGTTAAAAATATTTAATAAGTGCTTTTGGTTTTAAATTAAAATGTTATAATTATGAATAAAAGCTCAATTCAGTGTTTGAACTTTATTTTATTTTAGCTGTATTTAAAAAATTTCTTTTATTTTATTTTTGTTTTAATATTATTTTATTCTGGCAGAGCTTTTTAACTATTTTATCCTTCATTTGCTATAATTAATCAAAAATGCTTTTAACTCCTACTATAATGTGCGTTTATATTTTTGTCTAATTTATTGCTATACCTAAAATATGATATAGTTCAAAGTACTAAATAAGTGTTTTATAAGTATTATAATATAAAAAAACACGGAACAATAATGACTGAGGAACAAAGGTTAATTTTCATTACAACTACAAGGCTAGCTTTGGCGACTGTTTGTGATATTTGGCCATTATTGTCGACAAGTTTACTTTGTCAGTAATGGAACAAGTTACCGTTCTTCACTGATTAAGACTTTCTTAATTGTCGTCAAATAAATATTGCGCCAGAGTGATCTTCGGATTCTTATTTCATAAAAAAAATCATTTTCGAGTTTCTCTACTGTACGTTTCTCTTTGCGATACTACTTAATTTTATGAAATTTCCTAGAAAGAATGTGCCATCAAAAAATTGCTAAAAAAATCATTTTTCAGTATTTTATGCGAGGTACTTTATGCTAGGATTTTATAATTTATCGCATATAGCAAAATATATGAAATAATACAATAAAGTAAGTCATAAAAAAAGAATGTTAGATTTGATTAACAAATCTGTACCGTCATCAAATTACTATGTTTGTGATATCTACATTTTTTTACCTGCTCATGAGATTGTATGCAACCCTCTGTAGGCTGGAAACGTATCGCATGGATATTCGAAGTGTACATTTTGAAGTATACAGGGTACGATTTTATGTTCTTTATTTCCATAAGAACTTTGCATTTTGCGGAGTTGGGCAACTTGAAACACTGAGGTGTGACGCACAGCGGGCTGTCGTTCTCCAGAATTTTCTTGTTGATTTCATTCATAGTTAGAAAAGCTACAAGTAAAGTTGGAATTTTCAAACCGTTTTATTGGATTATTTGAAAAAAATTATTCTAAACTATTGTTTTTGTCTTCGGTCTTTTTCTACCGAGCTTTTTACAACTGAAATGGAGAATAAACGATCTGTAACCAACACTTGGGGAAAATTTCTATTGTTCAAGTAACTCTTTGTTAGTTTTTAAGGATCTTTGTTGCAATTATTGTTTGTTTGCATTATTAATGTGCGAAAGAAATTCGTTGTGGTTTTTAAGTTTAGAATTCGCCGTTGGCAACATATTGAAAATTTAATTTAAAAAAATTTTAAAAAGCGTTTTTTTACTCTCTTGCGTGTGTGTTTGTTCGTCTCTTTGCTTACAGCGGCAAATAGCAATAATGTAAACTATAAGTAATCCAGTTATAAAGTAACTTAGCAAGTTCGCAATACAATTAGCTTAATGTAGTATACCGTGAGGTTATAACTCTAATAAGTGTAGATTAATGTCATGCATTATGTATGTGTAGTCTAATGTCATGTGAAGTGTAAAGTATGTATGTACTAATTCATGCAAGTATTATGTATAAGTTTAATGTCATGTCATATATCATGTATGTAATGTCATGTTTCATGTATGCATTATGGCCTATGAACACCCAGGTCAACCATTAACATAAGAATCTGTACAAAACCAATGTCAAACTGGAATAACCCCTGTATGGCCATGTAAACTTTTTCATGAAGGCTCGGTAACTCCCGGTGCGCCCTTGTGGGACCCCAGGGAGTTCTTGTATCTATACAGGGGAGGACGTGGGACATATGCCTGTTTACCTCTGTTAAACACCAGGCGTCCCCGTCCTCCGTCACCTGTCACCTGCTTACAGCGGCAATCTTTGAATTAGACTTTTAGTTCACCTCCACCGAACCTGTATTTTTAGAATTTGGAACATATTTGGCAGGCAGTAAGACTCTGGAGAGAGGGGGGGGAGTTTGGGAAAAATGCTATGATGTCAAAATTTTGAAGACCACTTAGGACGTCTTAAACTAATGGAATACAAAACAATAAAATATGGGCATGTCCACTGCAATCGTATCACTGTAACTACTTGCTAATAGCTGCGGGATACTTAAATACAATAAATTCAAGAGTAAATAGTTCTTACATATATATGTAAAATTATATAATTAGATATATTAGGAATCATGACAGTTACGAAAGCATTATTAAAATATAAGATAAAGATATAACATGAAGTATGTGTGTTACTTTTAAATCTCTTAGTTGATTATGCAAGGCTTGGTTTGAAGTATAAGTTGAAGCTCGAATTCCACATCAAATAGTAATATCGCTAAAACCTGACAATCTATTGTTCACATATATGCTAAATGAAAAATCTTAGATCTCGTGCAGTGGCATCACTTAATAGGTCCAAAACGTAAAAAAAAATGGTCCAACAAGCGCCAGAAAGTAAATTCAAACATTTTTAATTTTCAAAGCGGTAAAAAGCAGAAACATTGCGTCTAAAATCGCTCAAATAGATTCTCTTGATGAATGTGTTACATATATATTGTTGATTATGCACGGATTCGTAGCAGATTGAATGCGCACAGGTCCGATGATAGGTTAACAAAAAATTATTTTATCAAAATAAACACTTCAAAGTTCTGGAATTTTCAGCAGAAATACTCGTACAGAAGTTCACAGTATCACAAAACACAACAAGCAGTTACGCATCAAACTACTGAGAACTAAAACAAAACGCAATGCAAAGCTAACTGGATTCGCATCTAAAGAGAAAGCTAACTGGGATATTTCATTTCACACGGAACTAACAACTCACAACAACAAGAACTAAGCAACTGACAGCAGATTAACTCTTCAGCCTTAAATAGTTTTCAACCGGCGGCCGAGATATTTCTAGTATTTTCTGCTTCTCTAAATCACGGAAAAGCAATTCGAGGGCGGAATTACGATTACAGCTAACTCAGTGGTCAATTACATTTATTCAGTTTCAATACAAATTACGGTGATACGGAAGTAGAATGAAAGTCAGCGACAGGAGGCGCAACGCGCATCCGGCCCGCAGGCGAATCCCGTAGGCGGTGTGCGGTTCGAGTCCATAGTCCGCAGGCACACTAACAGATAAGAAGGAGTGTTTATTGATTCTTCATTTACCTCATAAGATGACGTCCCACTTTGATAAGAAGTTATCTTTTACTAATTTACCGCAGATTCTTCGTTAATTAATTTTTAGCCCTTATATTTTTTCTTGGTTTTCCAGCTATTTTATTATGTATATATAGTGGTTATTTCCTAAGTACTCTTAACAGAGCTTAGTTTCAAATTTAATGATTGATTCAGAAGGCCTTAATTTCAGATGCAATTTTTTTTATGTTTCCATAAATGTTAAGCCTTATAATTTCCTATATACTCAGAATTTTACCTTATTGCTTTAATCTTCTGTTCATAATAATCTTAATCTTAATTACAATTAATCTTCCGTAATCTTAATTACGTTACTCATTTTTAATATTGAATTCATTTTATCCAGAATTTAGCCAATACTTTTAACTGACTTGTTATATTTTACGAGTGTAATTACTAAAATACATGTTTTTGTTATTATATTATTCAATGTTAGATGTAATTTTTAACTTTTTTTGTACTTTTTAACGTCTGTGATCTTCAATATATTCTGTACTTAAAATTTAGCTGGTCTTGTCTCTTTGTAGTTTGGAACCATTGGACTCATTTTTACTCATTTTTAATATTGAATTCATTTTACCCAGAATTTAACCAATACTTTTAACTTACTTGTTATATTTTACGAGTGTAATTACTAAAATACATGTTTTTGTTATTATATTATTCAATGTTAGATGTAATTTTTAACTTTTTTTTTTACTTTTTAACGTCTGTGATCTTCAATATATTCTGTACTTAGAATTTAGCTGGTCTTGTCTTGATCTTTAGTTGGTCTTGTATTGATCTTTAGCTGGTCTTGTCTCTTTGTAGTTTGGAACTATTGGAGCCAGTAACTGCCATTAGGCTTTTTGAGCCTGTACTGGGCTCTGAGGGTGCATGAAAATAAGAGATGGTCAGGGTCACCTACCTCACGACATTCGCAGGTGTCATTATCTACGAATCCAAAGCGACATTTGTACGTAAGGAATGGGCCATGTCCCGTTAGAAACTGCGTCATAAAATAAGTGTGGGACTGTGTATCTCTCTTGACTTGGTATAAACATAAAGACCCGACGTCGCGTGGTGCCCTGAGCCCACGTAGTGCCCTGTTGCCACTGTGACAATAATTGTTCTTGTGTCTGTCTTTCGATGGAAGAGATCGGCTTTAATGTGCCTTCCTCTTTGGCGTCAGTGTAGCTCGCTGCCTCCTTTGCCGCAGCAAATATATAAGATAGGTATTTCTCCCGATTTCCTAGCGAGCCTTCGTGGTGTAGTGTTTGCACACTGGGCCGGGATTCCAGAGTTCCGCGGTTCAATTCCCGGCGAAGGCGTTGTTAATTTTTCATCTTTTTGTCCTCCAAAAAAATCCTAATGTCTCTACAATATGTATATTTCATATATTCAAAATACTTCACGTTTTTAGAAATGTAATATCATGTATTCCAGGACGATGCCAGTATATCCAATCTTATCAGAATTAATTATCTAAGGTATGGGGAATCATCTAAGGTATGATGGGATAGTTGTATTAAGTCGGTAAACAAGCGATTAGGAAAATGAGGGCCTGTTTACTATGCTTACTAGGATATGCGCAGGTGCATGAAGTGAATTAAGTGGGAACTGAACTAAGTACGAAAAATGTATTAACATTATGCGCTAGAAATAAACAAATAAAATAAAACAAAATTTCAAGAAATGAAATGGTAACCAATGGGTAAAATCATTGAGTGCTGGTTCATTGAATGCTGGGTAATTCTATGTTAATGTAATATAAATTCTAATGTATAATTGGAAAATTGTGATCATTGATATATAACAAATAGAGTTTATAGAATGGATAGACAAATAAATGAATAGATGATAATGATTCCAAGGTGTTCTCGAAGATTTGAAATTTTATTTATTTATTTTTGCTAATTAAAACTACTTTATGGTCCGAAAGAACGGTAAATATCTTTCTCAACAAAAAAGACTTCTCAGTGACTTTGCTCTCTCGATGACTTCTTCTCATGAAGAAAGAGGAAATTCTCCAAATATAATCCAGTTTTTATCGTTGCAATTTATTTACTGCTTTCAGTGCAGCTATAATTTATAATTTATTTATTAACTATTATTACGAAGACCAATTTGATATTTTCTGTTTAATTAAAATAGCAGAGTTTACCTTTATAATATTAGAAAAGTCGGTCAAAGCGATATATTTAAATTAAAAACTATTCCTGTGTAACACATTGCACTAAAGATTTTGCAAAGTCTCTCTGACATAACAGTGTAGGGTTTATATTTATTTTAACTAACATTTATTTTAAGTTTAAACTATCTTTCCTGTCAAGCCTTACTTTCCCCTGGAACTGCCAATGCCAGAATATGTAAATTTGAGTAGAACGCGCAAGCATTCAAATTATCAGCGGAAGTATTATGATTTAAATAGAAGGAAACAAGTTCGGTGAGAGAGAGTTATTCTTACTTAGCGAGCGCGGAGGTAGTTATAGAGATTTGAAAAACCCCGCGTTGCGGCCTATGTGCTTGGCGGGAAGTAGTTGCAATTGTTCCAGTGAGCTTCAAGTCTGCTGAATTAGCAGCCGTATTGTAAAACGCGGTGAGTTAGTTATTTGAGAGAGCCTCGTAGTTAGAATATTGTCTTTAATTTCTTTTCAGGTTTTTATTTTTATTTTGACTGCCGAGTTGGCACCGTTTGTAAGCGTCAAGAGAACGCAATTGTAAATTAGTACGTTGAATAAAAAGGGACTTAAACCCTTTATAAGACTCTGTGGTTTATACAAGCTTTCACAGTCACCTCTTGGTTGCGTGCTAGTTAGAGGCGCGCAACGTTATATTGGCGCCCGAACACTTATCGAACTGAAATGGCCGAAAACTGGATGGAAGCCGCTGGACAACACCAAGAAATGACAACGCAGTTAGAAGGATTTGGATACCTGGTCCAGACTTTGAGAGCATCAATCAAGCCAAACGTCTATTTCGACGGAAAAAATTCGGTGTTCGTATTTTTAGAAGGTATAGAAAACCACTTTCAGCTCTATCCTGTGCCCGAAAGACAAAAAGTTGCTATCGCCACATCAGCACTAAGAGGACAGGCCGCGCTATGGTGGGAAAATATAGGCAAATTTCTTCTAGGTGAATTTGGAAGCCCGACGTATACTTTTGAAAATTTCAAAAAATCGTTAGTAAAGGCCTTCCCCATAGTGAAAGATCGCGCACGGCTGGAAGCCGAGCTATATAGTTTCTATCAACTGGATACAGCACAATTGACGGACTTTATTTTACGAAAAATCAAGCTAACGGATATGTTGTATGGGAAAAAACCCGATGCGGAGATTATTGAAATAATATTACCAAGATTGTTACCCGCTGTCCAAGACTACTTTGAAATTAGAAACCCAACCACATTGCAGGAACTTTTCGAATTGGCGGTGAAGTTTCAAAATCGCAGAATCGCGGAAAGAGCGAGAGGGGAAACATATTCTCAAAGTACCAGAAGGAAGGAGGAAACAAGAAATGGAAATCGCTCATATGGGGGAAAGAACTATCAAGCTAACGCATCGAAACTTGAAGGGCAAGGCCCAAAAAGAAAATTTGAAAATAAGCATCCGCGTACCCAGAAGACACAGATTGAAAGGAAAGCTTTAAACGACTAGAGGGGCCTGTGAAAGGGAGGGTCCAGACCCCGGAAGTTTTAAAAAAACCCTCAAATAGACATCTAAATACAGTCATCGTAAAAAACTCACAGCTACCAATTATACAAGTCCTGGTTGGCGATGTACCAGTAGAAGCCCTCATCGATACAGGGGCAGAAGGAAATTTCATGAGTGAAAAGTTCTTCAAAAAGAATTTTTATAGGATACGACTCTTTAAAACCAGAAATACGGAAATTATAGCGGCGCAAGGAAAAACATGTCACTGCATCGGGAAAGTATCATTAAACATACAGGTAAAAGAGGAAAATCTCAAAGTATTAATTTTTGTGGTGAAACACCTCCAACACTCTCTTATTTTAGGTATGGACTTTTTAAGGGCCGCGAGGGCCAAATTAAATTTTCAAGATAGTTCCGTGGTGCTGGAGATGGACCAGAGGGTAATGGAACCGGTGGAGACACCTGAATTGGACCTTAGCCATTTGAATGACCAGGAAAGTAAAGCAATACAGCAAGTGGTGAGTAATTTTTCTCATTTGTTTTCAGAAAAGCCGGGAAACTGTCAGATTTTAACTCACAAGATTCAATTAAATGCCGAAAAACCTTGTAGGACTAAACCTTACCGCTATGACAAACAAAAAGACGTAATCATCGAAGAACATATTCAGGAGATGTTAAAGAATAAAATAATAACGCCCATAAATAGTGAATACGCGAGTCCAGTCGTACTATGTAGGAAAAAGAACGAGTTTCCTCCTTCAGATAAAAGGGCTTGGAGGTTTGCTATCGATTATAGAAAACTAAATAGCATAACTAAATTCCCAGTTTACCCTTTGCCGGTTATAGACGAGATCATTAGACAGATCAAATCGACGAGATATATGTCTACTTTGGACTTAACGTCTGGCTACTATCAAATAGCTATGAGACCCGAAGATATACATAAAACCGCGTTTATAAAAAAATCGGGCACTTATGCATTTTTACGCATGCCTTTTGGGTTGTGTGGGGCCCCGTCAACATTCCAGAGAGCTATGGACATTGTTCTAAAGCCTGTCCTAGGAAAATCAACTTTAATTTATCTAGATGATATAATTATAACGAGTAGTACGTTGGAACAACACATTAGTGATCTCGAACAAGTTTTTAAATTATTAAAAGAGGCCGGTCTTACAATTAACGCCTCAAAATGCAAGTTCGCAACTAAAGAACTTAAATATCTCGGTTATAAAATTTCGCAAAAGGGTATAGAAACGCAAGATTCAAAAATAAAAGCTATTAAGAATTTCCCACCGCCCAACACCGCCAAGAAACTTTCGTCTTTCCTTGGACTATGTTCTTACTATCGATCTTTCATAAAAGATTTCGCTAATATTGTTGAACCACTCTTAGTAATCAAAAGAAAAAAGAGTAAATTTACGTGGACAGCGGAAGCTAACACAGCTTTTGAAAGATTAAAAGAAGCGCTTATTAATGCCCCTGTTTTAAAATTCCCTGAGGGGGACGAAAACCTGGAAATTGCGGCAGATGCATCAGACTATGCGGTGGGTGCGGTTCTTATGCAAAATAACCATCCGCTGGCATTTTTTAGTAAAACATTGAATCAAACACAAAGGAATTATACAGCTACAGAAAGAGAAACATTAGCCGTATTAATGGCTGTACACAAATTTCGAGTTTATTTCGGCAAATCGCCAGTAACTGTCTTTTCGGATCATGCGGCTGTTGGTAGACTTTACTCGGGAAAAAACCTAACGCCCAGGTTAATAAGATGGGCTTTAAAACTCCAAGAATATAATATCACAATAAAATATAAACCGGGTAAGGAAAACAATGTAGCTGACGCACTTTCTCGTATAAAACTGGACGAGGAAGGTAATGAACTTAAATGCGCTGTGTTGACTTCAAAAATTTTAGATTCTAGAGATACGGTTATTACTGAACTGAAAGCTGATCCTGAATTTGGAAATATCTATGCTTATTTGAAAGACCCCGAAGGCTTTGAGCATACAGATATCGATGCGATAAGAAATAGAGCAAAAAACTATGAAATAATAGATAATTTATTATTCTATACGAAAACAACGAACGAAAATCTTGAGTATAAGCCAGTCATCCCAGCCTCGCTTCGATTAAGCATTTTGAGGGAGTTGCACGAAAAAAAAACAGCGGGCCACCTCGGGGTCAGAAAGACTTTAAAAAGGGTACGCGAGGCGGTATATTTCCCGCAGTTATACAAAATAGTAACGGCGTATGTCAGGTCCTGCAATCAATGTCAGTTAATAAATGATATTAATTACAGCCCGGCCGGGTACTTAAATAGCATTCGCGCTACATTTCCGAATGAAATTTTAGGCATAGATCTCCTTGGTCCCTTCCCCCAGAGCGAGTTAAATAAAAATCGTTTTCTTTTAGTAATAGTAGATCATTTTTCAAAATGGATAGAAATTGTTCCACTTAAACGCGCGTCAGCCAAAACAGTCGCAGATGCATTCTTACACAGATACATTTTAAAATACGGTGCACCGATAAAAGTCATTAGCGATAACGGAAAACAATTCATTAGTCAAATATTTGAAAACATATGCAATGGACTTGATATACGCGATATCAAAATGGTTCCGTATAGACCACAGGCTAACATAGCAGAAAGAGTTAATAAAAACATTGTAAAAATAATTCGCAGTTACGTTAGCACACATCACAAGCGCTGGGATGGCTACATAAATGAATTAGCTTATGCTTTAAGAACGGCACATCATGATACTACGGGAAAAACTCCAGCAGAATTATTTTTAGGCAGAAAGTTAATTACGCCTTTAGATAAATTATTCTTTGTGCAACAAAGAGAGCAGGAATTCAAACAAAAGGACGAGCAAAAACTAATTGATCAGGCGCTTAAAACCTCGGATACGGCAAGAAATAGGCAGAAAATTTATTACGATAAAAAACGCCGTGAAGCAGATTTTAAAGTTGGTGATAAAGTATTGAAACGGAAATTTTCTTTATCAAGTGCCCCAGACAATTTTATGGCAAAGCTAGCTCCAAAGTTTGAAGGTCCCTATGTAATTCAGGAAATCAAAGGAGTAGTTTTATATCTTAAAAACGAGAGAGGGGAAATCTGTAAAGCAAGTCCCGACCAGGTGAAAAAATACTATAATCCCAATGATTTTGAAATCCTTAAAAGTTTCTTGCAGGACTCAAGTCTAAACGAAATAGAAGGGCCAGAGACTGCAACAACTATTCCACCACCCAAGAAACGGAGAACTGAAGAGAGACCTAGCACTTCTACAACCCGGACGTCGGTATCAAAAAGAAAAAATGATTATCAAACTCCGGCGTTTAAGAAAAACAAAAGTACAGATGAACCGGGTAAAGAAACCGTGGTAAAAAGAAAAACACCACCTACAAAGGATGGCAGGAGGAATTACACATCAAGAAGAACGCGCACACGGCCACAGAGTCAGGTGCCAGCAAGGCCGCCGTTCCGGAAACTGAAACGCCAACAGGAAGCACAGAAGTACGAGGAACAGAAGAAATTCAAGGACTCCAGACCGGAGGACGTCAAGACCAGCCGTCCCAGGCAGAAACGCAAAAGCCAACAACCAGACGATTACTCCGTCAAGAGGCCAGCATGTAGAGGACGCAAAAGAAAGATCAACGGGGACGACAATTGGAGATCAACAAGGAGAAGATTGACATCCATGACACCTCTAACTTGGGATCAATTTTGTCAAAAACGGATGACGGAGTTTCAAGCATCGAAAACTCAAAGATAAGTTAAAACCTTCTATAAATATTTTTCTCTTTTGTTCCGAAATGTTATGCATAAGTACGAAGTTCTATGTTTTGACGAAAGTCAATATGTCTCGGTTGAGACTTAGTTTTGTTTTACTTTATTTAGCTAAGGCAAAAGTATTATTTTCTTTAAGTGTAAAAGCTAAAAACAAGCATTTTCTGTTGGTCGAAAGACTAATTCTGTTATGTTAAAGCCAAAATTTGGCCGAAGATAAAAATAACTTCGCATTCTTGTATTAATAAGAATTTTAGTTTCAGTGCCGCCAGCTTGGCGAAGAATGAGTAAAGTAAAAATTTATTTTCTCTTATTCATTTTATGGTAAATTATAAAAATCATATGTATTAAAATTTTGTAAATGTACGTAAATACTTGAATGTTATGTAAAAGTAGAATTTAGTCTAGAAGCATAAAATTGTAGATGCTAAAAGTGAATGCTTAAAAGCAATGAAGTCAAAATTTAAGTATTAAATTGTAGATAAAGTCATGCTTTAGAGCGAAAGCCTGCATGTTTAAAGATGAATGAGGGGGAAGTTAGAATGAATGTGTTTTGTAGGGTTCTCCACCTACATTTGAATTTTTAAGAATATTAAAGTAGCTCATTGAGTTGTAGAATGTCGTGTAAGGTGTGTCTATTTGGTCGTTGAATTCTAACAAATGATGGTGGTTAGGGGAAGTGTTGTAAGACTAAAACACGAATATTCCCGTTTGACACCACACACGGTGGAGAGCCAGGGTAAAGTTAAATTAATGCTTGAAAAATTGAATGAATGTGAAGTAAGCAATAACTAAGAAAAACGAATCGTTTAAAAACAAAAATTTATTGTGTCAAGAAAGTGTAAATTATAATGTATTTAGAAAGATACTGATACTTATTCCTTCCAGATGCTGGAAGGAAAGACCAAGATTGATTGATGAAGTCCATGAAAAGTTGCTATAAGAAGAGAGCTTTATAACGATCAACAGAATTTTAGTATACAATTTGTTACATAAGATTTTTTTTTTTTTGTGTAAACGAGGTTCTCGCCAGTTAGTTCAGAATTAGAGAAACTTACAACAGGTCGTTTGTAGGACCTGCTTCCAAGTTTTCCAAATTCTGGCAGCGGCAAATATAGGGTTTATATTTATTTTAACTAACATTTATTTTAAGTTTAAACTATCTTTCCTGTCAATCCTTACTTTCCCCTGGAACTGCCAATGCCAGAATATGTAAATTTGAGTAGAACGCGCAAGCATTCAAATTATCAGCGGAAGTAGTATGATTTAAATAGAAGGAAACAAGTTCGGTAAGAGAGAGTTATTCTTACTTAGCGAGCGCGGAGGTAGTTATAGAGATTTGAAAAACCCCGCGTTGCGGCCTATGTGCTTCGCGGGAAGTAGTTGCAATTGTTCCAGTGAGCTTCAAGTCTGCTGAATTAGCAGCCGTATTGTAAAACGCGGTGAGTTAGTTATTTGAGAGAGCCTCGTAGTTAGAATATTGTCTTTAATTTCTTTTCAGGTTTTTATTTTTATTTTGACTGCCGAGTTGGCACCGTTTGTAAGCGTCAAGAGAACGCAATTGTAAATTAGTACGTTGAATAAAAAGGGACTTAAACCCTTTATAAGACTCTGTGGTTTATACAAGCTTTCACAGTCACCTCTTGGTTGCGTGCTAGTTAGAGGCGCGCAACGTTATAATATTAAAATGACAAAGAAGTCTGACTAGCACGGATAACCTTCATAATTTTTTAATTCAACATTAAAATTCAGTAATGATATTTTTAAAGCCTTAATTCTTTCAGACTGAAGAGAAGCATTCCAAAGTAAAACATAAAATTAGCAGAGCCTTGTGTTTGGAGAGATTTTAGTCAAGATTTCTTTTCATCTGACGAAGAGAGACCTGCACCTGTTTGTCAACGAAATCTATGGAGCTAAAATCTACGCCAAACACAACTTTTTGCTTTGCTAATTTTATCTTAATTCATTGTTTTCGTAACAAATTAAACTGTTTACACTTTCAAAATGATCAATCAGTTTTGCTAGCACCTTTCTGTTTTAACCTGGTTTCTCCAACAGACTATGTGAAGTTGATTACTTTTTAATTCTTTTAGCATTTGTTTATTTGGGCATTCTGGTGAATCATCTCTTTTTACAAAATTTACATGGAGAAACAAATTCCTTTATAATTAAGAGCATTTCTGTTTATAATTTTTATTTTGAATAGCAGAAGAGATGTTTGGAGCCTCAATAACTTTATAAATTCAATTTGTATTTAATATATACGTCAATAAAAGAAATTCAGAACTTTTCAAGACACAATAGCACAGATTTCTTTCCCTCAAAAATACATCATTTCTCGCGGCTGTGTTCTTTCAGTATTCGTAAACGTAATGCATAGCATACAAAAGATAATTTATTGTGAAAAATAGAAACTTAAAAGATTTCATCGGAAACACAGTCTCACAGTCCAATATTTTCCTCTTAATACACATTGGAACATTTGTGTATCAGCACGCTAGTTTCTTTTATGTACAGATTCTGTTAAAAGTTTCATTAAAACATATTTATCAGGTAAAACATAAGAGATTAAAAACAATGGACTATACTTACCCTCAATAATACGAGTTTTAATACGAGTCTGAGAAAATTTAAGCATTTTTGTTTTATTTGTTGTGATAATAACAATTTTATTCACTTTTCATCGGACATGGGGATTCAATTTATTACGAACCCCTACCCACGCAACACTTCTTGATGTAAGTGGAAGTGGGATTTGAATGCCAATAACAAGAGTGATGGAAGAACAATTAAGAGTCACTGCTTTTGCTGCATTCCGAGAAAAGATGGATGCTGGCCAAGCATCTCTTCTTTAAGCGGGACAAGAATCTGTTAAAAAAAGATTAAAGCTGGTCATGTATCAGTTAAAGCAGAGATGCAACTGTTTAAGAATCTGTTAAAGAGATATGTAGGGCAAGATGAGTTGAAGCAGGTCAAGAAGAAATGAAAAGGGAACTTACCTGCGTAATAGAAAACAAATAAAAGGCTATGGAAGGTAGAATAGACTCGGTGGAATGTAAGGTTGGAGAAATTTAAGAAAGAGTTTCTTCTGTAAAAGAACAAATAGAAGGGAGAATTTCTGCTGGGGAGGAACGAATTGAAGGAAAAAATTCTGCCGTCCAACATCAAATCGAACAACAAATTGATGACAGGATTTCTGCAGTTCCCAAAGTTGATAATTTAAAGAAATGCGTTGCGACGGCAGGGAATAATTCGGATGATTTTAAATTTTTGCCCATGTCTGCTGGTCCCTCAATGAAGCTATCCACATATGATTGAATAACCTCCTGGAAGTATATAAGACACAGTTCTCTATAGTGGCGGAAGCAAATGGATGGAATCCCCAAGCTAAGGCCTGTTATCTCAACGCTTCTCTGAGAGCAGGCGCTGCGAATATCCTTCAGACTCTTCCGGGAAGCCAAAGGGTAGATTTCGAAGCTCTGTCCTTCGCGTTGGAGCTGCGCTTTGGCGAGAAATGCTTAAAAGGCTACAGTAGGCTTCAGTTAAAATCCCATCAACAGAAACCCACCGAAACACTCCCGGAGCTCGCCATAAATGTTGAAAAGTTGTCCCATTTCGCGTTTTCGGAGCGCCCAACAAAAAAAGGGAAATCCTGTCCCTGCAATACTTAATCGACGGCATTCGGGATCCTGAAATACAGAAAGCTCTTCGAATGGCGGATGTTAAAGATTTGAAAAGCGCACTAGTATACGCCATGAAATTCGAGGCAGCCCAGCAAGCTCCTCAAGTCCAACAGCCAGAGGTCCAGATGGCTGCCCACCTAGATGATTTAACCCGATAACTCAATGCCTTGAGTCGTAATATTAGTGAGAAGAAACCGACCTTAAACTGTTGGAACTGTGGAGCTGAAGGACACATACGATGGAACTGCAGAACACCCCAGGGCACGGATGTTAACACTGCTCATAACAAGCAGCAGGGAAACTAATTAGTGGCCATCTCATGGGGCGAAGGTTGCCAGATAATGAAAAGCCCCAGTTTAAAGCGCTTCAGATTTCTGCAGTGAGAGGCGGCAGTAATGAACCTTTCATAATAGAACATATTAATGGAGTTCCCTGAAATATGACGATAGATACAGGAGCCAACGTTACCATCATCCGAAAAGATCTGGCTTAAAAACTAGGAAGGAAACTTACCTGGAAGCCGCCATGCGTTACTCTGCAGACTGCGTCCGGTAAGAAGATCGATATCGACGGAAAGTTAAACGTTAACATCACGTTTGGAAGTGCGGCTTACCATCACAGAGCATGTCTGGCAGATATTACAGATACTTGCATACTTGGATTAGACTTTCTAACGAAATACAATTTTTCCTGGGACTTTAAAAATAATGAATTGCATTCTGTATCTGAGGGCATAGCCCTGTTTGGAATTATGAATGAAGAATTCAAATCTATCCACAAAATCATAGCTCAAGAAGATATCACAATACCGGCAAGAACAGAAATTTTACTTCCTGGATCAATAGTCGAAAATAGAAATTTCCGTTACGGCGTCATGGAATATCCCAAGAATTGTAATAGTCAGAAAGGAGTACTAGTACCCTCAGCACTCGTCGACTTGTTGAGAACCGTTCTCCCGGTGAGAGTTACCAATGTAACTGACAAGGCGAAAGTTATTAAGAAAGGGGAAGTGGTTGCTGCATGTAGTCCGGTGACCAGTATTAAACGAAAGAGTAACACTCCAAAATCCGTGTAGTCGTGTAGTCAGCAAGCATTATATTAGAGTTATTGCAGAAAGCGCAATCAAACAATGAAGAGGGAAATGCTGCCGATTGTGTCATTACAGATCTTCAAGATGTTTTCTCCCCATCGTCTTCTGACGTAGGCTGAACCATTTCGACGAGACATAGAATCGATACCGGTGATAATCCACCAATCAAGCAACATCCAAGATGTCTACCGATTGCTAAACAGGAAGAGGTACGAACACTTTTAAAGGATATGGAGGAAGGCGATGTCATCGACCCTTCAGCAAGTCCATGGGCATCTCCTATCGTCCTCGTTAGAAAGAAAGACGGCTCAACAAGATTTTGCGTTGACTATCACCGGTTGAATGAGGTTGAGAAGAAAGACAGTTACCCTCTTCCTAGAATTGACGACATTCTGGACACTCTTTCTGGAAGCAAGTGGTTATAAACACTTCATTTAAAGAGTGGGTATTGGCAGGTAGAAGTACATCCTGATGACCGAGAAAAGACGGCATTTACTACGGGATAAGGACCTTGGCAATTGAAGGTGATGCCTTTTGGACTGTGTAATGCGCCGGCAACTTTGAAACGCCTCGTGGAGACAGCTTTGAAAGGTCTTTCCTACGAAGCCTATCTGATATACCTTGATGACATCATCATCGTCGGAAATAGTTTTGAAGAAGGTCTGTAAGGATCTTAAGTTTTACTAACGTTTATTTTATTTTAAATCTTTACTATCACTTCTTATTTTCTACTTCCGGCCAGAATTATAAGCGTGAAGGAGTTTATGCAAAGTTGTCTGGCGAACGCCAAGTATTTAAGTGTGGCCTTTTTGCCAAGCAGAAGAGAGGAAGCCGTGAGTTCGAAGCAGGCCGCTTACCTTAGAAGTTACGCAGTTGCTACTTTGCCTTCCAGGCCAGAGGTTTTAATCCTCTTGATAAATTAAACGTATTGTAGTGTTCACAGTCTCTGTGCTACATACGCTTTCTGTTATTATAAGGCCAATCTTATTCTAAAGTTAAATTAGAGTTTAGTTTTATTTTGATATCTTTTAAGTTAGACCCCGAGTGGAGGGTCATTGTATTCCGAAGTACGGAAGTCATTGTATATAAAGAAAAAAATAAAGGGTTTTGTATACCCTTCGTCTGTATCCTGTCTACTTACTACAATTAGTGAACATAGCTTTAGTAAGCTCTCTGTTCTAGTCAGGTCATTGTATGTTTCCGAAGAAGGTTAGAAGAAACATTGAACCTGATAGTGGCGCCCGACGAAGAATAACCATGGCCGAGTTTCAAGAAGAACCTGTGCTGCCTGCAGAAACAGCTCAGAATCCAGAAATGCCAGCTGCCGCCGTGGAAGGATTTGGGTATATTGTCCAGACCATGCGCGCTTCGATGAAACCAGAAGCAACGTTTAATGGAAACTCACAGGTAACCAGTTTTTTGGAAAAATTGGATGACCACTTCATGCTCTACCCCGTGCACGAGTTTCAAAAAGTTACCTTAGCTACCAGCGCTTTGAGGGGCCAAGCGCTTAACTGGTTCAAATGTATCGGCAGAAGTCTCTTGGGTCAAGCAGGAAGTCCCACCTATACCTACGAAAATTTCAAGACTGCCCTACTAAAAGCCTTCTCTGTTGTAAGGGATCGTGCGAAATTAGAAACAGAACTTTTCAGTATATATCAACAAAGAATGGAAAACATCTCGAGCTTTATTTTAAGAAAAATTCACGTTTTCAAGCTCTTGTATGGAAACCGTCCGGATCCTGAAATAATTCAAGTGATTTTGCCGAGGTTACTACCCCAAGTGCAAGACTTTATTGAATTGAGAAATCCGACTACACTGGAAAAATTATTTGAGCTAGCAATCCAGTTTGAAAGTAGAAGAACGGCGGACGTCGAAATAAGACGCCAATATCAACAGCGAAACCAATTTGGTACGCCAAGACTACAGCAAACTCAAGCACATGGCTACGGAGAAAAAGCGAATCAGTGGGCAAGGAAACCCGAGCATTCAAAAACAGCCGGCGAACGTCGACAGTTCAATAGCAACCCAGGAAAAAAGTCTCAAGGCCAGTGGAGAAAGAAGGAAAGCACCGAAAGGAAAAATAATTTAAACTAAAACGGATTTCTGCTGACGAGAGGGTGCGGAAATCCGAAGGCCACGAAAACCCCTCTTCCTACAAGTTAAATACAGTAATGGTGAAAAATTGAACTCTTCCGAAGATTGAAGTCTTGGTAAATAATATCCCGGCCACCGCACTCCTGGATACCGGCGCGCAGTGTTCCTGTGTGGCAGAAGTCTTTTTTAGAAAGTATTTTCGCAAATACCGCATATATAATGCGGATAATACAACAGTATTAGCGGCGCAAGGAGAACAATATAAGTGCGTAGGTAAAGTACCTTTGTACATCCGTATCAAGGACGAACAAGTAAAGGTGATGTTTTTTATAGTAAAGAATTTGCAAGCACACTTAATACTAGGAATAGACTTTCTTTCAGACGCACAAGCTACACTGGATTTTAATGAAGCGTCTCTTAAGCTGACAATGAAACCAGTGCGTGTAGAAAAGGTTGAACCGCCAAGGTTAAATCTCGACCACCTGCCTAATGACGAGCAAGATAGAATCCGACAAGTGGTAAGTGAATTTGCTTCCTTATTTAGTGATATTCCAGGATTTACCCAGGTTACTAACCATAGTATTGACACCGGAGATGCATTGCCGGTTCGTCAAAAACCATACCGGTATGATAAGAATAAGGAAAAAATTATAGAATGGCATATTACCGATATGCTACGTAAAAAGATCGTAACGCCTATCTCAAGTAGTTATGCTAGTCCGGTGGTTTTATGTAAGAAAAATAATGATTATCCTTTGGAGCATCCAAAAAGGTGGAGATTCGCTATTGATTACCGTAAATTAAATTCCATAACGAAATATCCGGTATATCCGTTACCGATTATAGAAGAAATTTTAAGGAACATAAAATCAACCAAATTTATGACAACTTTAGACTTAACGAATGGTTATTTTCAAATAGGGATCAGGCCTGAGGACGTGCCTAACACTGCTTTTATAACCAAGTCTGGCACTTATGCATTTTTGCGAATGCCGTTTGGCCTTTCAGGCGCCCCAGCAACATTTCAGCGATGCATGGACATTCTGTTAAGACCTGTTCTCGGAAAGTCCACATTTATCTATTTAGACGATATCATTATTACTAGTGATAATCTAGACCAACATGTACAGGATTTAAGACAGGTGTTTTCTTTATTAAATGAGGCCGGTCTAAAAGTTAATGTCGAAAAATGCAAATTTGCAGCCCCTGAATTAAAATATTTAGGTTACAAAATATCGCAAAAAGGGATCGAGACAGATGAATCAAAAATAATCGCTGTACAAAAGTATCCGACTCCAAACACGGCAAAGAAGCTCTCTTCTTTTCTAGGACTTTGTTCATATTATAGGTCCTTTATAAAAGATTTTGCGGCTATCGCTGAGCCATTGTTAAAATTAAAAAGGAAAAAGGCAAGATTCTCGTGGACGGCCGAAGCCAATAGTGCTTTCGAAAAATTAAAACAAGCATTAACGCAAGCCCCTGTGTTGAAATTTCCTGAAAAGGATGAAAATTTAGAAATTTCAGCGGATGCTTCGGATTATGCGGTAGGAGCGGTACTTTCGCAAAATCAGCAGCCAGTAGCATTTTTTAGCCGAACTTTAAATCAAACACAAAGAAACTATTCCGCGACCGAGAGAGAGGCACTTGCAGTTCTGTTAGCAGTGCAAAAGTTCCGAGTCTATTTTGGAAAGGCGCCGATAACAGTATATTCTGATCATGCGGCGGTAACTAGATTGTACTCTGGGAAAAATTTATCGCCAAGGTTAATAAGATGGGCACTCAAGCTGCAAGAATATAATCTGGTAATCAAGCATACCCCCGGAAAGGAAAATATCGTAGCAGATGCCCTGTCACGAATTAAATTAGACGAACAAGGTAATACCGTAAAAGTTGCAATGCTGATAGCGTGTACAATAAATTCCCGAGAAACTGTAATAACCGAACTGGGTAAGGATCCTGAGTTTGGAAGTATTTATGAGTATTTGAAGGATCCTGAAAATTTTAGCCACCAAGATATTGTGGCGATAAGAAATAGGGCGGCCCATTACGAACTAATAGATGGTCTATTATTTTATACAAAAACTACGAATTCCAACAACGAATTTCGACCTGTTATCCCAGCTAGTCTTAGATTAAATATCCTGCAAGAGCTCCATGACAGCCCTTTAGCTTCTCATGCTGGTATTCGAAAAACTACTCAACGCGTACGCGAGGCAGTCTACTTTCCTGAACTGCAAAAGTTAACAAGGGCGTATGTCCAGTCCTGCCCAACATGTCAAGCCGTTAATTATATTAATTTCCGCCCGGCCGGGTTTCTAAATAGTATTAAATCCGAATTTCCAAATGAAATAATCGGCATCGATTTATTGGGCCCTTTCCCAAAAAGTCAGTTAAACAAAAGTCGCTATCTCCTTGTTATAGTTGATCATTTTAGTAAATGGACCGAAATTGTTCCCTTAAAACGAGCCTCCGCGAAATTAGTTACCGATTCTATTTTAAATAAATATATTTTAAAATACGGGGCGCCCCTAAAAGTTATATCTGATAATGGTCCTCAATTTGTAAGTAATATATTTGAAGACATGTGCCAAAAACTGGGCATACGTCATTTAAAAATGGTCCCGTATCGGCCGCAATCAAATATAGCGGAACGGGTCAACAGAAATATAGTGAAAATTATCCGTAGTTATGTTAAAAATTTTCATAAAAGCTGGGATAACTATGTCAATGAATTTGCTTTCGCCCTTAGGACCGCAAAACATGATACAACGGGCAAAACTCCTGCTGAGTTATTTCTAGGCAGAAAGGTTATAACACCGTTAGATAAACTATTTTATGTGCAACAAAGAGCCCCAGAATTTAAAATGGGTGATATAGAAAAACTAATAAAAGAAGCAAAAAAGAATACGGAAGTAGCACAAAGAAAACAAAAATTGTATTATGACTTGAAGCGACGGGGAGTAACTTATAAAGTAGGGGATGAAGTACTAAAAATTAAGCATTCACTTTCTTCAGCACCAGAAGATAAAACTGCCAAATTTTTTCCACGCTTTGAAGGACCATATGTTATAGAAAAAATAACTCACGCTGTTGTAGTGTTAAAGGCAAGAAATGGTGAAACCTGTTCCGCAAACATTGACCAGATAAAACCATTCTATGACCGTAATAAAATGCAAATCTTTTCAGATCTTTTGCAGGATCCGGTACGGCAGACACCGCAGGTACAAGTTCCAGAGGTGGGAAAACGACAAGTACAAGGGCAAGCCAATGAGAGACAGAAGCAAGTGAAAAGAAAATTGCCCCGCGGAAAAATTGAAGGTACAAAGAAAAAGAAGCCGTTCCACCGTCCAAAAAACAGAGTTCACGAACACCCCCAGAATGAAGAAGGGAAAAGGACGACGTATGTGGAAAAGACCGGGAGAAAGGACGGCAACTATAACCCGGCTGTGAAACGGAAGATTGACTCATCCGACAGAACTCTCCGCAGCAAAAGTCGCCGAACTGCGGAAGGGCCATCAGCGGCGGAGGAAAAAGTACAAGAAAAATTTGAACGGCCAACAACGAGGTCCAAGCAGGATCACGACAGAAGTTTCCCGGTTCCACCAAGACCAGCTGCCTTCAAACGGCCAAGACCACAAGCAGAGGACAGAAGGAAGATGTTCAAGGGTGGCCGTAGTGGTGAAAAACGGAAGCTTCCAGAGGAAAGCACTGAAGGGCGAGCCCGTACAAGAAGGAGGATCAACCAAGCTACGGTCTGCAGCACCTTTAAAGACTGGGCCCAGAAAAGGATGTCTGAATATTACAAAGATAAGTAAAATTTTATGTTACTTTACAAACTTAAGTTAATCTTTCATTCTTACTGCAAGTGGCAGATTTCAAGAAGTTTTACCTCATGCGAGGTCTACCTTTATCGCCAAAAGGGCGAGAAATGAGTTGTGACCGATTTTCTTATTATGTTTTTCAATTACTCGCGCGTAAAACTAAAGTTGATGTATAATAGCGTTGTATAAAGACTTAAATATTGTAAAAAGTTATTGTATAAATTTTATTTAAAACATTCTAACAAGAAAGAAGTTTTAGTCTGAAAGACTTTTTGAAATGTAGTATTATTTCAATGTAGAAAGAATTGGCACTTGCTTTGAAAAGAATAGAAGTTAACAATGTACTACTAATGTATGTTTTCAAATGTGTAAAATTAACGGCATCTTGATATGTTCTTGTATACATGTGAACTGTTATTTTGAATGTTTAGAAATACCGTGATATGGTAAAAGTGAAAGTAATGTTAAAAAATTTGTTATTCGTGTGACTGTAAAGATTAAATCATGGTGAATATGTGTTAAAGGTTGAATGATGTAGTTAGGCTCTCTGACGCTACACTTTAGAGTTAGCCACTTTCAGAATAGTACCTCAGGGTCTAGAGTTGAAATTAGGGTGTGTTAAGAGGTCTCGTATGTTGAATTTTAACACGTTAGTGTTTTGATTGTAGGAGGAAGTGTTGAACACATAGACAGAAACACATTCGTGTTTGGTGTTTTTACAACACATGTCAGAGAGCACGGGGAGAGATAATTAAAATAGTCATGAATGAAATAAGAATGTTAAGAAAAGTATATTCTATATGTTATTTGCAATGTCATTCTGTAACATTTCATTAAACTAGTTTTCCTTCCAGATCTCTGGAAGGAACCAGAATTGAATAAAGCTCCTGTTTTGATGCAGTACAGATGAAAAAGAAAAAAGATTGTTGTATATTCCGGGAGCTGCTATTGTAACAAATTTCTTTCTTTTAAAATTTTCTAGTTTCTAGCTAAGTTATGATTGTAAAAGTTTGGCCTCGCGTTAGTTTCTAGAGCTAAAAGTTTTCAACAAGGTCGTTTTAGACCTCAGTTTCAAACTAATTAACTCTGGCGGGAAGTATGTAAGGATCTTAAGTTTTACTAACGTTTATTTTATTTTAAATCTTTACTATCACTTCTTATTTTCTACTTCCGGCCAGAATTATAAGCGTGAAGGAGTTTATGCAAAGTTGTCTGGCGAACGCCAAGTATTTAAGTGTGGCCTTTTTGCCAAGCAGAAGAGAGGAAGCCGTGAGTTCGAAGCAGGCCGCTTACCTTAGAAGTTACGCAGTTGCTACTTTGCCTTCCAGGCCAGAGGTTTTAATCCTCTTGATAAATTAAACGTATTGTAGTGTTCACAGTCTCTGTGCTACATACGCTTTCTGTTATTATAAGGCCAATCTTATTCTAAAGTTAAATTAGAGTTTAGTTTTATTTTGATATCTTTTAAGTTAGACCCCGTGTGAAGGGTCATTGTATTCCGAAGTACGGAAGTCATTGTATATAAAGAAAAAAATAAAGGGTTTTGTATACCCTTCGTCTGTATCCTGTCTACTTACTACAATTAGTGAACATAGCTTTAGTAAGCTCTCTGTTCTAGTCAGGTCATTGTATGTTTCCGAAGAAGGTTAGAAGAAACATTGAACCTGATAGGTCTAGAAAAGATTTTGAAGACATTCCGGTGGCAACATCTAGAAAAGTTTAGAAAGGGGCTTCAGAAACTGAAAGAAACCAATCTAAAGCTGAGTCCCGCTAAATTATTCAGACAGGAAGTGATTTACCTCGGACATGTCATCTCTGAAGAAAATGTGTGCACGGATCCTGAAAAGGTGTCAGCCGTTGAATCCTGGAAACGTCCCGAAAATGTCCATCATCTGAGAAGCTTCCTATGGCTTTGCATCTACTACAGGAGATTCGTGAGGACTTTTCTTCCATCGCAAGACTCCTTCACATGCTAACAGAGAGCAAGCAAAGGTTCTCGTGGACAAAGGAATGCGAAGATGCATTTAACAACTTAAAGAAGTATATGGCCAAGAATGCGTAGTGGCTTACTGGAGCAACTGCCTGTCTAAACCGGAGAGAAATTACTGTGTCACCAGAAAAGAGTTGCTCGCCATAGTCAAAGCCGTAGAGCATTTCCATCATTATTTATATGGCAGAAAATTTCTGCTCCGTACAGATCATGCATCATTGGTCTGTCTTCTCAATTTCAAGAATCCTGAGGGTCAAATAGCCAGGTGGATACAGAGACTCTAGGAATATGACATCACTATCCGTCATCGGAATGGATCATCACACGGAAACGCCGACGCTCTGTCTAGAAAACCTTGCCCAGAAAGCGGCCGATATTGTTCCAGAGTCGAAGCGAAATACGAGCTACTGAGTACGGTCGTATGACAAATTAGATCAACATCGGCTGATCGAGATCCGTGGAGTGACTAAAAGAAGTCAGGAAAGACCAGATGGAAGACGGCGACATAAAACCGATAATTGATTTAATGGAGTCTTCAATCAGAAAACCTACCTGGCAGGACATTTCGAGCTGTAGTCCCACGACAAAACAATATTGAGTTCTCTGTGACTCACTCCGTATTCGAAACGGCGTCTTGTACCGGAAATTCGAATCGGATGATGGAAACTGATACTTCCAAGATCCCGGATTCCTGATGTCCTTAAAAAACTACATAGCAGCTCTGCAGGAGGCCACTTCGGAATAATGAAGACCTTTCAGAGTCCGAGAGCGTTTTTACTGGAGTCATGCAAAAGGGGATGATGTCCAAAAGTGGTGCCGATCTTGCAAAGCCTGTGAAGATCGGAAAGGACCGAAGAGACGGAGCCGAGTCAAGCTGCAACGTTATAACGTAGGAGCGTCTTTTGAACTCATCGTCTCTGACATCTTTGGACCTCTGCCACAAACTACTGATAATAATAAATACATCCTCCTTGTCATTGATTACTTCACCAAGGGTCCTGAAGCATATCCTATTTCTGATCAAGAAGCTGTCACAGTATCAGAGGGGATGATACAGCACTGGATTTCCAGGTTTCGGAGTGCCTCTTCAGTGACATTTCGATCAGGGAAGGAATTTTACCTGGGATGTAATCAAAGACCTCGGCATTTACAAAACCCAAACTACGCCTTTACATCCCCAGTCGGACGGCATGGTATAGAGGTTTAATCGAACCAACATTATCAACCTCTCATTAGTGGTTTTCAGAAACCAAACAGGACTGGGGCAAGAAATTACCACTGTTTTTACTGGCTTACCGCAGTGCTGTCCGCGAGACTACCCGCTATTCCCCATCACAGATTCTCTTCGGTCATGACCCTCGTCTTCCATGGAATCTCTTGTTTGGCCACCCTCCGGATGCACCTTCATCGCCTGAGGAATGCATTCAAGATCTCCAAGCCCAGTTTGAAGTGATGCACAACTCTGCACGTAAGCGAGTCAACTTGGCGATGGAGAAGATGAAGATCCGATACGACACGAGAGCAACGAAGGAGACAAAGTGTGGTTAGGGAATCTGACGCAACGGAAAGGACTCTGTTCGATTCAACGAAGGAGACAAAGTGTGGTTATGGAATCCGACTCAACGGAAAGGACTCTGTCCGAAACTGCAGTCAGCTTGAGATGGTCCATACACAGTCCTAAACAGGCTGAACGACGTCGTGGTTTGGATTCGTAAGTCATCGAACTCTAAACCTAAAGTCGTTCATTACGACAGGTTAGCACCTTACTATAGCCAATAAATAATTGTAAATGTAGTGTAAATAATTGTAAATAGTTTAAGACCATGGTCCTTTTTGTTTCTAAATGTGTATTTGATTTGACTTGTATTTAATATTTGATTTGCATTTGAAATGTTTTAAGTTACTATTGGAATTATTGTGTATGTTGTTTGTTATTCTAATGTAATGTTTATTATTGCATTGATGCCTTAGTTGTAAGTTTGGCTTCCTATCCAAGGATTGTACTGCCCGGTACGTGCAGTCTTTGGTAAGAGGGCAGTGTTACAGATTTGGTATTTAAACAGCTAATATTAGTAGAATAATAAATTAAATTGTTTTATTCCCCGTGCAGTGCAGCGCGTGACGAATATTAAGAGAAATCTAAGCCGGAAAATCAAAAATAGAAGAGCACGTGCATTTAACATTTAATAAATAAATATCTCTTTTAATTTATATTTAATTCGAATAAATGTAATTGACCAGTGTATTTAACTGTAACTATAATTCTACTCTTTTTGCTTTCGAGAAATTGCCAGAATTCTCCCGTGCGGCCGATTTAAAAAGCTATAAATGTCAAAGAGAGAACATCTCAGCTCAGTTGTTTTATGAGTTTGTTTAAAAACTGTTTTTATTTACTGTACCGAATTCGCGGTGAAATCGGATTAGCTTTCTCTACGTTTCTTTGTACGAATATCTGAAAAATTTAAGCATTTTTGTTTTATTTGTTCTGATAATAATAGATTTTATTTACTTTTCATCGGATTTGTGGATTCAATTTATTACGACCCCGTACGCACGCAACACGAGGAATAATCGAAGCTTTCAATGGAGCAACGCTAGATTTTGCTCTTATGAGCCTTATTAATTATTTCTGACCATCTGACAATTCTAAAAGAATTACGGGCCGAATGAGCCAATTTGCTTTCTTCCACAAGCACATGGAACTACGTTGTTGCATTTATATCTATATAACGAGGTATCGCTATATTTTTAGTATTGACATATTAGAAATCCAAATATTAAAATTCGTTATAATGTCACTAGTTAATACTTAGTTCCAAGAAATTTAAATTTGCAAATCCTTTGTAGTAGGGTTTATACAAAAACCGACTTTTCTGAAAAACCGCTTTTCGAATTCAGTATTTCTAAAAAAATCGGTTTTAACCGGTTTTCGGCTTCTTGTCCAAAAAAAATGGAATAAGGGGAAATATTTGGTAAAAGCGCAGAATAGGCTGCATCAACAAAGTTGGGAAGGCGGAGCTGTGTGACGTCCATAAATGGTGGGACTACGCTTGTGACGTCACAATGTGTTCTCGCATTTACACCACGTGTACTTTCTATTTTCTCTTAAAAATAGCAATAATGAATTGTTTATTATTGTATCATGGTATAAAATTACCATGATACAGTGAGCGAATTCTACTAATTATTAAACGATAAACAATGTCGTAATTTCTAATACTTGTATTTCATATAGCTCCAATATTTTCAAAGATTTTTAAGTTTTAGCATTTATACAAATAAAAAAAAAAGATTTTTTTCATTTAAATTCATATTGTGGAACATCTCAATTTTATGATTTTTACAAATTACCTCATTGCTACGTAACGACATAATTCCTTACAAACCAATAATTAGACAATTTTCATTATTTTCTAAAAATTTTAAACTTTAAATTAGTAAAAAAGAAAAATATATTTTTATTGCATATGAACATCATTACACAGCTTTCGTATCAGTTTCTAAAATTCCTAAATCACGCCATATTCTCTGTAGGCATACTAGAATTCTACGTATTAATAAATTTAAAAAATCTAATTTCTCACAATGAAAGAAAATAATATAAGAAAATAAATAGTACAAATTTGGAACACTAAGCAATACTTCACATACGCACACACACACATATTATCAATGAACTCATATTATCAAGTGCAATTACGATATCAAACACTACGTACAGTAAGACCCCGCTTAACGCTGTTTCGTTTAGCGCTGTTTCGGTTTAGCGCTTTTTTATTTCAACCCGGGGATTCTCCGAAATTGTGCGCAGCGCTAGGTTTCCAAATAACATATCCGAAACAGTGTAGTTGTGTTTCTTGCTTGGTGGACGCATTTTTATCATTTGAAACATTTGTTGACATTTATTGTAAGTTTAAATTTGTATAATACTATAACGATTAATACAGTGACAAATATTATGATCTTTAGTTTTTATCATGGGTGATAATAAAAAACAAGAAAAGAAAGCAACCAGAAAAAGCATTTCACTGGAAACTCAAATGCAAGTGATTAGAAGATTAGATTCTGGTGAACGTCAATCTCAAATTAGCGCTGCATTGATTTTGGCAACTTCAACAATAAGGACAATTCTTAAGAATAAAGAAAAAATACTGTCATCGGCAACTGCAACTACGTCAAGCTCTGCAACTAGAATTACCCGTTCTAGAAATAACATTATAGAGGAAATGGAAAAACGACTGTCTATATGGATTGACGACGAAATTGAACGCAATATGCCATTAAGCCACTCTATCATAATGCCTTCTTAACAAAAAGGCAGAAAATTGGAAACCCAGAATAGACTGAATGATCTGACTGAGAATTTTATTTGTTTTTAAAAGTATATGCGTTTATATTGTTTTTATTTTTGTAAGAAATAAATGTTTGATTTTATTTTTATTAAAAAAAACATTATTAAATTTAATGCCTAACCATTTTTTATCCGTCTTCCCCTAACCCCATTATTTACATGTTAAGATAGTCTCGCTTAGCGCTGTTTCGCATTACGCTCTACTTTGATGGAACGTATCCCCCGCGTTAAGCGGGGTCTTACTGTATTAAAATAATGAGGTAAACGTTACTTATAGGGTCAAAGTTTACTGTTGAGTAGATCGTCGGACTATCGATATTTATCGTAAGTCGGAAAGCATTATCAACATATCAAAACCAAACAATTAAAAATACAATTTAAATAACAAAAAAGATGTATCAAATATGATTTACAATTAACACAACAGTACAAATTTAAAATACACAAACGATATGTTAAACATTGTATATAAAAAAAGTTACATTACTGCTCGGCATCAAACACAACGTCGTTTTCCCTTGTACACAACGATCTGTATTCACTCGAATAGCATCAAGGAATTGCACAAACTTGGTGTACATGTGCACATCCATCTATTTTCACTTAAAAAAAAAAAAAAAAAAAATCAGAGAATTGCATAAGCTCGGCATCGAGCACAACCTCGTCATTGCGCAGCACATTGGCTTTGCCCGTGTACACATCGATCTATTTTTGCTTAAAAGAATCAGAGAGTTGCACAAGCTCGGCATCGTGCACAACCTCGGCATTGTGCACTACCTTGGCTTTGCCCATGTACATAGCGATCTCTTTTCACTTAAAATATCAGACATTGAATAAACTCCGCATTTCTCATGTACTCAGAAATCTGCTTTCACTTCAAAGAAATCGAAGAATTGCAAAAGCTCGCGCATAACCCATTCCATTGATTCCAGTGGTAAACAAAATGTTTTCAGAAAAATTACACAAAAAGAAAATAAAACTACCAGAATAAAGTAACTACCGAGAATCCAAATTGTCATATTTGACAAGCACCCAATATTTTACTTAAGTCAATAATAATAAATAAAACTTACCTTCATTCCTCTCCTTTTGCACCCCAATCACATTCTTCTTCAAGCACCCCACCCAACACCGCATTCTTCTTCAAGCTCTATAATCCTACAAAAGCTTTTCCAATCTGTCCCCGTATTTTTACCAGAGTTCATTCCAATCGTATAAAATCATTCCCCCACTTACCCAACCACATATATAGGTAACTCGCAAAAAACCACACATGCTCACTTTACTCTTCGCAAACCACGAGTGCTTTCGAACAGACTTTGTAATTCGATGCTTACATTCGCCTCCAGTAGCTCTACACATCCACTCAAAAACAATTATACAGTTCTTTCGTTCTACTAGTTTCCTATCAGTTTCGCAAATTGGGCATTTATACGATCTTGTAATCAAACGTTTCTCCATACGCCACTCAATCACGCTGTTTTTACCTCTTCGCTCCGAGTGATAGAAAAAATCCAAATTCAGATACTCATCCATTCTGCAGTAAGCACCGAATCAGACATACTCAGGAATAATCAAAACATTCTTTAAGCAAAAGAATCCTTTTCTGTATTTTGAGAAGTTACAATTATAAGTTTTTAATCATGCATTCAATATTTTCAATTGTTTAGTAATGATCGTTTTCAATCGTTTGGTATCTTAATGATACATTTGTGAGAGATAACTCGTTGCGTCAGTACCACACAGCACACAAAAGTAGATTTATAATTTAAAAAATCTCGCGCAGAACATTATAAACCTAACATTTCAACTCAGTTAAAATATCAATTAAGTTTTCTTCAAAAAAGAAGCTATAGCCTAGTTATAACTTGTTTTTAAGAAGAGGCGTAGCCAATATTACGTCATAAAAAGGCGTGTCCAAGCATAAGACAAGTAACACCGCATCAACTGATGCGGCCTATTCAGCGATTTAGCCAAATATTTTATTTAATTTATATAAAATAACAAAAAACGAAATCAGTAACAACGCCAAAAATAAAAAGATATAGTTTATGCCGAAAGGTTGCGAAAGAAAATACAAATTATTTTAACACCTTGTATTTTATTTAAAATCTCATTAGACAGAACCCAGAACTTTTTATTTTACATTAATTTTTGAGAGAAGATATTTATGTAATAAAATTAAAGTTTTAAAATGTAAAATAGAAAATGAAAGCATAAAAATTAGAAATATGCTTAATACTTACGTTATCTTTACCAAATATAACAGCTATATATTTTTGCTTCCAGTTTTCACTTTACAATATTAAGCGAACCTCTCGTGACGAATTGCACACATGTACTAACATAAAATAAATCGGTTAGGCACGTCTTTACCACGTGCGCAGGCGCAGCTGCGCAGTGCATTATGTACAAGCGCTGGCCAACGTTGAAAAAATGTGTTTGCTGCCAGTTGCATAGAATGAGTAGCAAATCAAATAAGTTTAAAATTAATTTTAACATAATAATATCAGGTCTTTAAACCGGGTTTTTGAATGTGACAAATAAAAACCTGGTTTGAGAACCCGTCAAATCCTAATTTGCAGCTTGAATTCTGGAAATAGTGTTCTAGTAAATCAATAAAGTCAAAACTCATTTGAGCAGTTGAAAGAACCTTGATAATATTAGTATTAAAGATTGCATTTATGTAATATTACACCTTAAGGCAGGGTTAGCCAAACTTCCTGTCAGTAAGATCCGCACGTTTGAATTCAGGAATGTTCGAGAGCCGCATCTAGATTTTTTAAAAGCCACAAGTTCATATTTACATCATTATAGAAGTAGTGCAGGAGGTTTTAAATAGAAAGAAATCCATGATAACTTTGTAAAAAGAATCTAAACAAATTAATTACTTCTTTTTGGACACTGAATAGCTTTCGTTTACCATATTTCGTACATATATTTTATATGCACGAGTCGCACAAATTGCCTGCGAAAGTCATATCAGACTCGCGACCCTCACTTTGGCTACTCCTGCCTTAAGGTGTCATCATTCAGATTCCATAATATTCCTAGAATAGAAATATCACCAGAATGTTTAGATATATTTCGATAGAATATTAGTCTTCCATTCTCTTAAAGTTAGACATGAGCATTTCAGTATCTTGTATGAATTTTTATTGATCACAGCATCAAATATACATGTTAAACAATCGTCTGTATAAAATGGAGGTCTTAATTTATGTTCTACATCAGCAAATTCAGGAAAAGAATGGTATAAGAGATGATTAATAGAAGCACTTAACATAAATAGATTCAATGTAACCCCAGAAATAATTCTAGAATGTCTGTATGTTACTCCTTTCTCCTATATATAGAAAACTCGAAGGGAATCATCTTCTTTAGAATCAATCTTTAAATGTAAAAATACAGTTACAATATATGCAAATAATTTTAGTGAAATTATATGTAAACTAAAAGTATCTGTTGTACAATGTAACATCAAAGATCTCAGAAATGAAGCATAAATAACATTACAAAGGTAAGCCCATTTAACGTTAATGTAAATGACTAGCAAGATAGCTCCAAGCTGGCGATCGTATTGACGACTAATGTTGTTCGCCAAATTTGGCGAGAAATCGCCGAAAATCGCTAAACTTGACGACATTTTCGTCTGATCCCTCTATGACAGTAACTGGTCCGATTGCTAAGCATCTGTGGCTATATTCGGCCCTATGTAACTGTAACTGTATATATCTTCCAGCAATTTCGGGAAATCGAAGATACTCGAAATTTCTTGGCAGACAGGGAAAAACTATATCGGAGAAAGCATCAATTATCAGGTTTTTATAGATTAACTCGGAGTATTATAGCAATGAGAAATTACTATGCGAGCTTATGCATTTGAGGCGTTTTGTATTCCCTTGTGTTCAATATTCTTTGTAGTTTGACGTGATAACTACTGATTGTGCTCTAGCATACTGAGAAGAGCTGTACGAGTCTTTTTGTTTGAAAGGCTACAGAAGTAGAAAGGGTTTTTGCAAAAATAAATTTCATCAAGCTCTAATCGGATCTGTGTAACTTTAATCCATTACAAACCAGTACGCATGTAACAATGCTTTCTTGATACCAGCCACTCAAACCAACAGGATACAGCCTGAATCTCTGTATAATAGTGGGTATTAATTCTATCAAATTAATTTCTTTAAATAAACATATATTTAAGAATAACTTTTTTTAACACAAGCAGAAGCATCGAAAATGGGCATCACTTGTGTTATCTCACTATTAGCTTTAAAGAGAGGCCTATGATGTAAAATATGATCCTTCATCATTGCGCCCCTTTCAATGATATTTAAATTTTCCTATTCATGGAAAATTTTCTGATAGTTTTTAACGTAATTATCTTGATCAGCACGGTGCATCATTTTCTTATGCAGGGTTAGAGCCAAATTTTAATTATCAGTTAATATGAACGGATCGTGTTTCCCCCACAAATGTAAATCATATCTTCCATAGGACATTATATAATTTATTTTCAAAATCTCCTATATTACTATTTAATGATTTTTACCCGTCTATCCTTTCAATAGGATCAGAAATTCCCCGTATCTAAATTTCCCTCAATTTTTTTACTTAAGCATTATTAACATGCAGCGAGAGCATAGTTAAGATAATATTTTTATTACATGTGTTATGTTGTATACCAAAAATTGTCCAACGCAGAGTTTAACTTAACGTTTACATTCATTAGCAATCTTCCGATGATGTCTGCGTCTATCAACAATTCTATCTCACTATCAGTAGAGAGATTATGATTAATTATTCTATTCCTATTTTTTGAATATTTCAGAACGAAGAACACTTTAGCACAGTTCCACTGTGCCAAAGAATATCATTAATTATTTATTCCTATTTTTGCCATAAAATTATATTCCTATTTTTGCCACTGTATTTCACTAATTATTCTATTCCAGAATATCACTAATTATTCTATTCCTATTGTTTGTATCTTTCAAAACACAAGAATCTTTAACACTCTGGCACAGTTCCACAAATTTTCTTTTCAGAGAATGCCACAAAACTACATTTAAGTGTACTATCTAGATCACTCACAACAGCATAATCAGGATTCTCAAAGGGTTTTGTTTCTTTACACCCAAACAAACTGTGTATCTCTGTTTCGTAACCAATGCTATTAACTTTTAAACTTATCCTGAATTTCAATATTTATAGAAATCATTTGTAAAGATACTTGATAGCCTCTGCTGGTACTGCAAAGGGATAAATCAAATTTTGGAAAATTTTTTGGACCTTTCTCGTTAGATATTTGTATCTTTTATATTCTTAGCACACATAATCTTAAAATGATTTCCATTACAATGCGAAACATTTAACATTATGTTTACATTTACTTTTTAAATGACCTGGATTTAAACATATAAAACAACCTCCTTTCTTTTGAATAGGTGTCCTTTTATCATTAATATCATCTTTTCTGCTTTGAAACATTTAGAACTTAAATTCGGTTTATCGTAAAAGATATGACAAAACTTGCCTTCAAAAGTCTCCTCCGTGCTTACAAGCGTAGCAGATGTAGCGACATCGGCATGCTCAGAAATCGGTGTTTTAAATACACTTTTTACAGAGGAATTTCCAAAACAAGAACGACTCGAATGGTGAATGATAAATCATCGTCACCTCTGCTCAATCGACTGTGATTCCTACCTCTCCCCAGTTCCTTTAAAGCTGAAAAAAAGGAAGAAATTATCGGAATTACTCTGCACTTCCCTCATAATTTAAGTCTTAGTAGCTGTTGACGTCAGAGGCGCCATCTGTGAAAAATATATTTGTGTTCTAAAACGATGACGCTGATATTTGTTTAAAGCTGCACCTGGCGGCCACTTGTATTGAGCTTTGAGTGTGTTCTGAGACGCCGCCAAGAGATGTGAACTAACTATGCGGCTTTTTGAGTAATTAATAAATTTTAGTATACAGTCCATTTTTGAGTTTTTATGTAAAGTGATTTATTTAATTATGAGTTTTACTGAGCTATTGACGGGCCCAGTAGCTACTAATTGGAAAATCTGTGGTTCGGATCCCTGCGAAAGCATAATTGATTGCTTTTCTTGCTTCACATGTTTAGGAATCTTTACAAACTACATCTTGTGATCAATTAATAGATTGTGAATCGCAAAGTTTAGAGGCAAACTGGATTTTGCATTCTAATTTTGTTAATTTTGTTGCAACAAAGATAGGAGCCTGAAAAATTCTAAAAATGTATAGCATTTCTAAGGAAATGAAAATATTATCATATGCGAAATATTATCATATCATATCACCTCCGAAACATTTATTATTTTGGAAGACAATTATATTGAATTCGAATTTTTCGAATGTAAATATTTTTTGTATGGAAAAATCCAAACACTCAAATGAACACTCCAACATCAACCAAAAATTTTTAAAGAGGCCAACTTTCTAAAATTTGGTTCGAGAAAAAGGTCAATTTGGCAACACAACCCTGTTAAAAGACAGGGTTCGGAACAAATTACATCCTGGTCCCACTCCAAAACGAACAAATTATGCAGATTAAAGGTACAACTTCTCAACTCTTAGTACAATAGAACTAGAAACGTCAACCGAATTTGATGATCAATTATGGCTGGAAGGGGTGAGATCACCCTGTTTCTGCACCCCCTTGCCATCTCCCCACGCTGCAGGAAGGAGGGAGAAAGTGCGGGAGGGTCGAGCGTCTGTCCGTGATATGTTTCTGCCCCTGACATGTCGAAATTCATAAATATGGATGAATGCAACCTTTTACGTTCTATCACATGGCAGGGTATTGTTGGATGTAGTAATCACACGTCGCTTGCCGTTTAGCCAAAAAAGCGGGGGTGGACGTACCACTTTTTTTTTTTTTATTTTGCAAGCGATCGTCGGTGTAGGAGAGGAAAGCAGGTCTTTCTGGCGCATCACGGAAGTTACTCTACCCATAACTGTGAAATATTAGAGAGAGTAGTGGAGTTGTGGAGTTGTGTAAGGCTGAACAAAATATAAAGGAATATGTACATATATCTAAAACTAGAAAGGTAGTTATCTAGCACTCTGGAGACTTGTGATCATAATTTAATTCAGACCTCTGAAAAGTCTTCACCTTTAAAAATTTCAAAAAAATATATTGAAGCGAGCTATAGGCTCTTTAAATGATAACTCCAGATAAATAAGAAAAAACTGCCAATCTCTACATATAAAAGAAAACGTCTGTCTGTGTGTGTTTGTGTGTCTTTCCTTCACGCTGCGCGTAAGCTAATAGACCCACGGCTATGAAATTTGGTACATAAGTGCATCTAGACAAGAGCCAGTGCACCTCGAAGCGATTTTTTCGAAATTCGAATTAAAATGTTTTTTATTTTATGTTTTGTGACGAAATCGCGTCATTTTGGGACATAATGGGCATAAGCGAAATTTTACTCTACACACTCTATTTTCACATCATCATGAAAGGTAGGCACCTGGCTATTTTACGAATTTAAAATAAATTTCGTGTTTCAATAAATCGATTAAATACGAATTTAGGGAGCTTAACACCTTTTCAACCGGATTTTTTCTAAAAAAGTTTATTTTTAAAAATGCACAGTTTATTTTTCTTTGATTTTTGGACACGTTAAACTTTCATACATAAAGAATTTTGGAAAAATTATAATATTTTTTATTTTTTTACTTTTACAAAAAGAGCTGCTTTTACTTTTACAAAACGACTGCTTTTACAAAAAGAATTTTGGAAAAATTGATAATATTTTGTATTTTTAAAAAATTTTGTAAAGGAAGCTTCCGAGTACATTTCTCACATTTACACATTATTCTCACATTTACACACTAATTTATTTACACATTGACTGGATTTTCAATATCATTTAAACTGCTTTACAATATTACTTTTATCCAGTACATACAAACTGGACAGTAATATGCTTACATTACAATAGTTTTGCTCTTATAGTCCTGTTACTATTCTACGGGGTGAGCTATTTTTCTAGTGTTGATTTTCGGTTGCTGTAGTATTTTGAATTGGGGAAGCTTCTGAAAAAAATCGGTCGTAGGGCTTCGGAAATGTGTTTTCTAGAATCAAACAGAAAGTTATCAAGTTGGCGAGAAATCACCAGGTATCATCCAACTCCCGTGAGGAAAGCGTTTGCCCATATTCCCCTGGGGTTCTACTTGAGCTATTTTTACAATTTAAGTATTGTTGCACTTCGAATTGAAGGAACTAAAATTCTGTGTAAGAAACACTTAAAAACAAAACATAAGGCCAAAAATTCTGTTAAACATAAAATACACCCTAAAATTATCATTCTAAAAGCAACAATAAATAAATAACTATGTAACACCATACACAGTACTACAGCAATATATAGATGATGTAGAAGAAACTTGCAGACGTTGGCGTAGATAATAAAACATATAATTTTATTTCTTGTCACTTGGCACTTGATTCCCATCATTTTCGGGTGCATGATGCACCACACGATTTTGTGTACTTAACATATCTTTAAACCATGATCGAAGGGGAGCGGCGACGATACGATGCGTGGATAACAACAAGTAAAGCAAAACAGGAGGAAAAACTGCGTATTAGTAGTATGAATATTAACAAACTTGATTTCTTTGTTTAAATTCTGCATCTGCGATTCGATGCGAGATATCGCAACACAGGAGGATTACATTAAGCAAGCATGAAATAGAAGACGCAATTCAAAAAGATTATTATAAACAATTTAGAATAGGAACGGGAGATAGCCAAATTAAAATTAAGAAGGACTATGGCCAAATTAAAGTTAATAATTTTGAGTTATATATTTTCTTCCGGCACACAAACGCACACACACACACACACACACACACACACATATATATATATATATTACATATTGTTTTCCTTAGTTGACACTTGCGATTGCTTTTACAAAAAGAATTTTTGTAAAATTATAATATTTTGTATTTTTAAAATTTTTTTTAAATGAAGCTTCCGAGTACACTTCTCACATCTCACATCTTTAAAAATGTGATTTTGGCAACAATTTTCCTGTCTTATTGTTGTTGATAGATTTTTGATGAAATCGCATCATTTTAATCAAATAAATTCTTGCCGTTGAATAAAATTTAAATTAACTCAATTCAAAAATAGTTTCACTCCAAAAACTACAAAGTTTGTTTTTGCATTTCTTTCTACATTGTAAGAATAGTATGAACAAAATATGCAAGTATACAAAATAACAAAATATTATTCAAGTGATTTTGGATGTATTCTTATAAATTCTGTATTTAGTACAAATTCGTATAAAAAATTCACAACAGTTCTACAAAATCAGTTGAAATTATTTCTATTGAATATTCCTGCATTTATCCTATTTTTCTCGTTCCTGAATACAGTTTCAAATCGAGGGGAAATATTTTTAATCCATTGGAAATGAAATTTATTTCTGCATGAGTCAATATTGGTAAATTAGGTTATGATGAGAAATTTCCGATGGAAATTCGTTTTCAGGTATTTCTGGTAATTCTCAACAGGATGTAAATAGTGCTTGCTTGCATTTAGTATGTTTTACTTTTCTGGAAGAGGAAATAAGAAAAGCGAGGCATACCCTCGCCGGAATTCAAACTCCATATCTTTCGACTGCTTGCTTCCAAGAACTCCGCAAATGGATACTTTCAGGGAGGAGAAAATTCCTTATATTCTTCCTCATTTAAAGGGCGACTGCGAAGACGTCACCAAATCCAACTGGGGACGAGTGATAGTCCACCGTATTTTAATTTGCGCACTATTTGTAAGGCGATTTGGTGTTTATAAATACCGGAGAAGATAAAAATTCATTTCATCGGGATTTGAATTGCGGATATTCTAATTGCTAGCCAAACATGCTTCCAGCTGCACGCTCGAAGTCATGCAATAAGAAGAAAATTCTTTTTGGGAAGTACGTATCCTTTTAAAACGTGTTGCATTCTACACGACAACTTTCTAAGCTGCAAGAACACTGGTACTGAAAAGGGGTCCGCAGTACTGCCATTTCTGCTTACATAGGGAACCATTTATTTGGAAATAGAGTCTTAAATCAGATATTATATTTCTGTTCTTGTCTCTTTGACCATTCATTAAATTGAAAAAAAAATGTATTGTTTATCGTTGAGCGTTATACGAAAATTGTCTCTTACATAAAACGGTCTCACAGCTTTCATTATTTCTCGCAGTGAAATTCTTGCTTTTCTTAATTCCATGAAGCTTTCTAGTTTGAAATGAAAGTTTTTTTCCCGAAAAGAAAACAAAAAGTTTGCACTTTTTTCGCCTACCTTTTTTAATAACAGCAGGTTTTTAATTTAGAAGTGAAACAACGCTTTGGTAGCTGAGGATGATTATTCGGTAAAACCATCGAAACTAGTCCTGTGAAAATTTGCAAATATAATGATGATTTTTGTTGTTTGACTTCTAAATAATTACTTGTTCGACGTGTTATTTTATCTTAGCAGTAGGTTTGTTGCCTGACTTCTTCGATGGATTCGTTAATTATGGTAAATAATGTTAGGGTTATCTACGCAAAGGGGGAGATGTCTACGTGAAGGAATTTCTAAGGAAAACGGGCTCAGATTTACTCGTACATTATACGCGAAAATGAACTATGAAAAACCCCACTCAACCGTCTCTTTAGCTGAGATTTGACCCCATATCAAACTATATTCAGCTCTGTCTTATACATTTCGTAATTATGTCTTATGTAGCCATTAAACTAAAAAAAAAAAAAAAATTAAATATTATAAATGTATGATAAATCATAATTTTATAATACCTTTTAATTTTTCTATAATGCCACATTTAAAAAGACAAATTTTAAAATATTGTAAGTCAGCAAAAATCTATCCACTTTATCTAAAATTCTATATAAATTCAAGAGACGCATTTACAGTGTTAAATGGAAAAAAAAAAATATGTGTGGGGGGGGGGAGGATTTTACATTGGAGTAGATGTTAAGTATTAACAATCTAATTTTTTTTTTTTTCTTTTTTTTTATTTTCTCTAACTTTGGACAAAATTACTCCATTCTAAGATAATTTTATTATCTTAATTCCTTATTTAATTTGCTGCATTATTTCAGTTATTTCTGTAGAATTTTCTCACGATCATTAGACTTTTTATGTTTAATTTCACGTTAAATTGTTTGTTAGCCTAAGGCAGGAGGCTTTATCGTGATATTTCAGCTCATATTCTCCTACAGTATAGCAAAAGAGTAAACTAATCAATAGAACTGCTTATTTTTTTACGCTAGAAACGTACTTTGCATGGAGTCTTTTCAAAATTTATAGAATAGTATGTTCTGTTACGCTACCATTGATTTACTATCCATATGCCTTAGCAAATAATGCCACTGTATGAAACATTGGATTGCTTCACACCTATAATTGTCATACCACTGATCATTGATGAGCTATTATCGAAGCCGTAACTATTACTGCGCCCTTTTGTTAAATTTATTGTGACCACCACCGTATAAAGAATTATCATCCCACTGTGCGTGCTATTATGGTGTAATCCAACTGGTATTGAAAAATCCGTATACGGAATTGCAGGGAAAGTATAGTTGATTTTTCTTATTTCTCCACTAAAAAAAATAATTATAATAACAACCGTAATGTCCCTGCAATGGCGTCCTAACTAAAATGGGGTAAATGATAATTCGTCACCACCTGGATTTCATGATCCATTGGGTCTCGTACCTCTCTCTTCTCAGCCGGACTTCAAGTAGAGGAGAATATAAGGAATTATCGCATTTCCCTACGTGTTCTCATGGTGAAAGTGGTAGCATGTCCAATTAACAGTGAAAGATGATGGTTTGAACCCCGAGGAGGGCATAGCTGATGTTTCGTGTTTTTGCTTCAGGGGGGGGGAGAACTAGTGTTTCTACAAACTCCGGTTTAATTTTTATTTTAACAATATATCTAATTGACATAATTGTAAATATATTTTATTTATAATTTTAATATATTTTATATATTCTAAGCTGATAATTTTTATATGTAGTATTATTTTAATTAAAAAATGCTTTTTAACGCCATAGTTTAGGTACCTGGCACGGATTCGTTTGGTTCTTTTATCTTATTATTTTTGGCGATCATCAATAAAATACCCTTTTTGTAGACGGTGTGTTATGCAATTTTTCCTTTAAAACTAATTAATTACAGCTGTATTAGATTTAAGAGTTCTGAAATTTTCAGTTGCAAGCATATTTATTTTTAATTACAAGCCTCTATATACAGAAAACTAAACAGATGAATATTGTAGTAGAAATAAAACAAACAGAAAATATACAGGAAAAAATAAGAAAAAATAATGAATTAAAAAAAAAGAAGAAAATATCTAAAAATCTATGACCTCTGCATATATTTTCTTTTTTGTGTGTATATCTTTATTTTTTTTACAATTTAAGAAACAAGATTTTTGTATGAAATATAATTTAATAAAAATTACTTGTTTAGTTAATATATGGAGAATGTATTATAAATCTGTTACCTTCTTATTTCAGAAAACACTTTCCCCCTCAAATGAAAGCGGAAATAATATTTGCACATTTAAGTTTTTCTATTAGTTACTTCCGATATTTTTATAGTTGTTTAATCTCCCATTTTATTCCGAGCAAGAGATTCTTTTAATAAAATATATTTTTTCTTAACGTGCAGCATTATTTCGGATGACTGCAAACCTTTTTTTTTTTTTAATGCATAAATGATGAGAGGACGGGAAAAAAATTATTAATGTAAGAAATCTGATATTTTTATACTCTAGTTAGTTGGATTATTCCTACAAATCTAAACTACGCAATTAATGAAAAGAAGTTAGTATAAAAATAATAAATTAATAAATGCATAGAGAAAATGGTAATTAAAAATGGAACAACTGTTTTCTCTACCTTTCGAAAAATATCAATATTTTATTAATAAAAATCGAACATGTTTTTTATTCGACACGCAAAGAAAGCGTTTACACTATAGACATGTATATAAAATGAAAACTTTTTTTTAACTTAAAAACTCTAAAACATCTTCAAGAAAAAAAATTTCAAATAATCTTGAGAATGTTTCAGAGTTAAAAAATGTTTTCATTAGTTACTGATTTGTTTTTTCTGCTTAAGCGGGAATTATCTTTGTCTTTCCAACATCACATATAAAAATTATCTTACTTCCATATATATACACTCTTTTGCAAAAAAAATCGAAGCACCATGAAGGAAGTAGTTGTTTTTAATGAAATTGAATATGTGTATAGCTCAAACACAGATAATAAAATAATTAAAAAATCAAGGTCATAGTACCTGTTCACGGCTCACAATCACCCAATGTGTATTCAAATTAATAGTTGGTTGAACCGCCCCTGGCGGCAATGCATTCTTGAATTCGTCGAGGCATGTCATCCTGCGACACAGTCTGCCAGGCATTTATCAGCTGTCGCTCAAGATCTGCGATATTTTGTGGTGCCCGAATCTGGCGGTCTGCTATATCCCAGACATGCTCGATTGGTGAAAGGTCTGGTGACCTTGCTGACCAAGGAAGAGTATCAACCGTACGGAGACATTCCAGACATATGTGAGCGGTATGTGGCCTGGCATTATCTTGTTGGAAAATGGCCGCAGGATGGCATGCCATGAAGGGTAATGCAAGCGGCCGCAGAATGGTATCAACATATCGTTGAGCTGTTAAAGATGTACGGAGGATGACCAAAGGTGACCTGCTCTCATAAGAAATAGCGTAGCACACCATTACACCAGAGGTTATGGCTGTGTGCCTTTGTAAAACAAAGTCTGATTGGGACCGCTGGCCTCGTCCTCTCAAGACACGAACACGGTGGTCGTCTGCTTCAAGAATGAAGCGGGATTCATCGCTGAGCACTGTACGATGCCAGTCTGATGGCAGCCATGATGATTGGCTGCGACACCACTTCAGACGACTCCGCCGATGTTGTGGGATCAAAACGTCTTAATGGCATCTGTGAGCGTACCCCCACCTCAGACAAGCGCCTTGAGATGGTGGACGGTACCACGGGAGGTATAGACTTGGCTGTAGTGCGTTGAATAGTCGATAATGATACCGTTGGGGCGGTTCGGGCATGACGAACAATCATTCTGTCTTGCCTCGCATTTGTGATCCTTGGCCTTCCAGAGCCTTCATTTCGTTGGCAATTTCCTTGTAGCAACGATTGCTGTCAACATCTTTGCACAGTAGTGTCTGTACGCTGAATGTGGCGGCTTATTGCTCTATGACCACTTAGCTTCACGCAACCCTACAGTGCGATCACGTTCAAAGTCGTTTAGTTGTCAGTAAAGTCTTCGATATCGTCGTAACGGCATCTTTAGTTGCTTCTTTACGGAATTACAATGGCAGCAACAAAAAAAGATAAATTTTCTGCCTCTGTTGCTGGTTTTATATTTTGCGAATTGCGCATTAGAAATGCAAAAGAGTATATATATTATATACACCCAAGAAGTTGATACAGGTAAAATAAGTGATCATGAAGTAGTAAATTGTTTTTTAATTTGGGGGAGAAGGACTCAGAAAATGCAACTTTTCAAGTGTATTACAAAGATGTGTTTATGCAAATCAGCTGATCTACTTTATAATTCAAAATGCCGTAACAGTCAACCTTGTTGTAACAGGTAGTAAGAAGTATTAGATGCATTAAAGAAAAACGTACTACATTTTTCTTAATTTTTAAATTTTATAATTTTCATTAATTTTTTTCTTAGCTATCAGTTTAATTTTTTAACTATGACAAAATTATTTTTTAAAAAATTATTGGAATCTCTTCAGTAGTTATAGAGAGAATTGTGCATTTTTTCAACTTTTTCACATGGAATCTTATTTGTGAAACGACATAAATATTGCATTTTTTTTATTTTTATTCCTTGCAATTTTTTGAAAAATAATTGTAAGATAGTTTCATCAAAATAATCTTAAATCATACCTTATTTTGATCATTTTTACAATTTATATTATCAATTCAAAAGTTAAAGAGCGTTTTAACTTTTTTGGGGACACACTGTATACAATATATCTGCGAATGGAAAATTCTATCATAAGTAATCTTTCCCTCGAGTATATTCTTTCCGGAGAAGAGAAGACTTTCACGTGATTTTCCACGTCGCAGCATGTAATAACGCCTTTTTTGGACGAGTCTATGTGTTTATGCAGAATGCCAGCCAAGGTTGCGATTGAGACGGTGTTATCGGTATGTTATTCTTCGGAAAATTTAATAAATGAAGTGAAAGAAGCTAAATGTGTGAAGCAAAAACATTTTAATTTTTATTCCTTGTAACTTTTTGAAAAATAATTGTAAGACAGTTTCATCAAAATAATCTTAAATCATACCTTATTTTGATCACTTTTACAATTTATATTATCAATTCAGAAGTTAAAGAGCGTTTTAACTTTTTTTGGGATACACTGTATACAATATATCTGCGAATGTAAAATTCTATCATAAGTAATCCCTTGTTTCGAGCTTTCCTTGGAAGACGCTGGTAACTTCTAGGTTTTACCGCAAAGGCTTGGTAAAAGTCCGAAATGGAATATAATTAAAGCGTACTTCGGACTTTTACCAAGCCACTTTGGTAAAAGCTAGGTTTTACCAGACTTCGGGCTTTTACATATATATATATATATATATATATGTAATGATTTCAAATGCGTAGATGAAAACAGTGGACCTCCCAACAGCTTACGATACTGCGTAGATGAACGAGAAGACCGTAGTTGCTTGAAGGTGGCAGAATGGAAAGCATGATGACGCAATTTAGTACAACATATCTTGAAAAATCACAATCTTTATTTTTTCCATGCATATCAAATAATCCTTTTTCAGACAAGATATTTCTTAATAATATTTGAATAGAATAACTCCCATTTTGAAGTACGACGTCATCTTAAGCAAGTAAGCGGCAGCAGCATGGATGAGAAGCGTCTTGCCAGCAGGAGAGCTAACGCGGAAAAGGGCAGAGTATCATAGAACTTCAGAGGAAGAAGGGTGGGAGTCGGAAAAGTTTCAGTTCACAGTTCTGGTTTACAATTAATTTGATTGGACAAGAGGTATCTGCATTAAAATGTTACGTAAGATAGAAAACTCTGGAACCTGTGAGAAGAGATGAATTTAGGGTTCGATCATCAAATTTAGAATGTTAATTTTGAGATCATCAACTATATTTTGAAACAGCTATCATATATTGTTATATCTTATATATATATATACTATATGCTATACCAATATGTATGTGCAATGAAAAAGACGTAGTAATGTTGGTGGTGTTAGATTCATATTGAAGAGGAAACTTAGCAGCCTAGTAAGATTAAATATTCACCTTTATTTCAATTGACATTTGTAGCCAAATTTACTTAATTAAAAATCTTAAAGACACATCCCATGGAAACTTCCTGGCTAACTCTTAAATTCTCTGCGATGGTCAAATTTCTCAGTTCTCGTAAGTGATAAATACTCTGGTAACGTCCCCAAAATTTCGTCTAGTTCAAGTCTCTTCTAGTTCAGTGTTCTTTGTTTTGGAATATGCGTCTTTTAAAATGATGAACGGAAAAAATCTTTCATATTTTTCAAATATGAAAAATACTTCTGTAGCTGTGACGCTTCATTATATTCCACATGAAAGACGGGGTGGGAACTCATCGAATCGCACTGAATTTAGAAGGCAGGAAATTCAGTCACTTTCGTCTGTCGGGTGCACGTGATCTTTCTCCACCCTTTAACTGGGGTGAGAATCACTACACGTGACTCCCGCTTCAATTAATCAGATAATATTTCCCCCCCTCAAAATAACCCCTTGTTTTCATTCTTTTTTTAGATCCATCAATTCATAAATAAAAGGGAAAGTCGTGAAATAATTCGAAAAAACGACTTCCACTCACTCTTTCTCGATCTCCCGATCTTCAGTGTTCTCGTTCTCCCTTTTCGAGTGCAATCCATTTTTCAAAATTCTTAACTCCCTCAGTGTTCAGGTCTTTAGTGCTATATTAATCATGGGCTGAAAACTTAGGCACGTGGCATTTCTGTACTCTTAATATAGACTCGTATGTGTAAATGAGAGTTGAAAAATTCATTCAAAAGCGTTGATAAAGATGTAAAATTTGAAAGATTCTTTCTATCGCTCTCTTTTTTAAAATTTAATTTTTCATTTGATATTTTAAGTATGTGTTACCAGCAAAGTTTGAAATACATTTCCGACTCATTTCTAAGAACCGAACTACTTACCAGAAGTTAATAAATGATATAAAAAGGCCAAAATGACTACCAAGAAAAAAACCACGGGACTACTGGCTGCTGAATCGCTAGGATGTGAGGTTTGTGGAAAACCAAAGTACATTCATTTACCCCGTTAAAGAAAGCGTCGATACTATACAGCAAAGATGTCAAACTCGCGGCCCACAACAAATTTTTTTGCGGCCCGGCCAATATATCGGCAAATAATAATATATAATAATAAAATAACATATCGACGAAGAAAAAATGAAATGTTTACTGCTAAGTAATTAACGATAATTTATTCAGTGTTGTTAGATTACTCACAGCGAGCTGACACACACACTACTTAAATTACATATGCGTGTGAGTAGCTTGCGTTCAGCTACCTTCGGCTTTTGGGGGACACGTGCACTCAGAACTTGTACGCATCCCCCGATAGCCGAATGTGGCCGAACTCATGGTCTCAGTTTTCCAATAATAGTTTTGTACGATATATTGGTGCATGCACTTTGGTTTATTATTAATTATTACTTAATTCATATTGTTACGGATTTCATAGTTATTTATTTAGTTTTTTTATTTAGAATTGTAATTAGATTTGATTCATGTTGCCTTAGCAACGCAGACGATTTTTGAAAAGACAGTTGCGTTGGAAGATTAAAAATAAAACAGCGCGTGCATTTAATACCTAATAAATAAATATCTCGTAATTGCTGTTGCCATCCACAAAAATCCAGATATTTATAGATGTTTCCAGTATATTCGAGAAATTAATTATAAAGCTTATAAAAGCCGAGAACAAACAACTCATCTCAGTAGTAGCTGTAGTTCTAGCGAACTGATTGTTTACTTAAATGCTGTGATTGATTTGTAGCGATTTCGCTGTGAGATAGAATTAGTTTCTCTGTTTTGAATTGATTTTTGCTAAACGTTTGACATTTTGTGATATTGTTAGAATATTTTTGAAGAAATATTTCAGCATTTTGATTTATCTCTTGTGGAAAGAATAAATTTTTGTTAACTTTTTAACGTTAACCGTGTTTATTCCAACCCTTTGTATTCAGTATGTCTATATCAAAACCAAGTGGTAGTAAAATTAAACGAAAAATCGCTGACAAACAGAATATTCCGAGTAAAATGGGAATTAGAATATTTTTGTGTGAAATAAAAGATAAAATAATCTGCTTGATATGTAATAATACTATTAATGTATCAAAGTTATAAAGTTGAAAGAGCTCAAGTTAGGAGTGAAAAAGCAACAGTCCATGTTTAGTAAAGTATTGCAAGAAAGTGAAGCGGCGGTACATGCAAGCTACGTCTTGTCCGAGTTGATAGCTAAACATTCGAAGCCTTTTACTGACGGTGATTTCATCAAGGAATGCCTAATGAAAGCTGGAGAAATTGTTTGTCCTGGAAATGTGAAGGCTTTTCAATCAATTTCATTGTCTCGAAGTACAGTTGCGGAAAGAGTTACTGATTTAGCCGCGAATTTAAGTGATCAGATCAAAGCAAAATCATCTAGTTTCGAAAGTTTCTCCATTGCCTGTGACGAGAGCACGGACATTAGTGGCAAAGCTCAATTAGCAGTGTTTCTTCGTTTCTTGTGACAAGAATTTTAACATTTTTGAGGAATTACTGGAACTAATACCGATGCCTGGTACTACCACAGGAGAAGATATATTTACTTGTGTTTTTAGACTTCTGCAGAAATACAATCTACCTTTGGAAAAATTAAATTCTGTAGCTACAGATGGCGCTCCATCAATGACCGGGAAAAACAAGGGCTTCGTAGCATTACTAAGAAAAAAACTTAGTGAAATTCGCGGTTCAAACTTTCATCATATGCATTGTATTATACATCAAGAAGTTCTATGCACGAAAGTAATAAATATGGAGAATGTTTTGTCATATATAAAAAAAGTTATAAATTTTATAAGATCTCGAGGTTTAAATCAGCGTCAATTCACTGCTTTCTTAAGTGAGTTAGATAGTGAATATTCGGGTTTGTCCTACTATACCGAGGTACGTTGGTTATCTTGCTTCAAGATTCTCAAACAATTCTGGGATTTGAAAGAAGAAATATGTCAGTTTTTAAAAACGAAAAATCAAGACGTAAGTTTGTTTTACGATCCAATATGGATACAAGATTTATCTTTCTTGGTTGATATAACGAAACACTTAACCGATTTAAATTTATCGTTACAAGGAAAAGATCATATCATTACGAACATGTTTGATATAATTAAAGCATTCAAATGTCAACTAGTTCTTTGGGAAAAACAACTTAAAAATGAAGATTTGACGCACTTCCCGACGTGCAGCATGAATAAATCAAGTTTAGATGATACTTGTTCGTATCAAAAATACGCAGAAAAAATTGCAAATTTAAGAACTGAATTTGAAACGAGGTTTAATGATTTTAGTTCCCTCGAAGACAATTTTTTTTTTCCTTCGATTTTCTCAATAAGTATTGACTCAGTACCCAGCAGCCATATGCATTGTATTATACATCAAGAAGTTCTATGCACGAAAGTAATAAATATGGAGAATGTTTTGTCATATATAAAAAAAGTTATAAATTTTATAAGATCTCGAGGTTTAAATCAGCGTCAATTCACTGCTTTCTTAAGTGAGTTAGATAGTGAATATTCGGGTTTGTCCTACTATACCGAAGTACTATACCGAGGAAATGGAGGTGATCGAGATTTAATGCAACTCAAATTTGAAAGAAAAATTCATTGAAGTGGGCGTGCCTGAATTTTACAAATATTTACCAGTCAGGTTTGAAAATACTCGAAAATTCGCATATGAAATTATTTCCATGTTTGGTAGCACTTATCGGTGCGAGCAGTTATTTTCAGTCATGAAAGGTAATAAGTCTCCTATTAGAAACCGTATTAATGATGCTCACCTTGGGTCAGCGTTGAAAGTTATCACTGCAAACAAAATTTCTCCCGAAATAGGAAAGATAATAGCAGAGAAGAGATGTCAAGTATCAGGACGTAAACATTAAATTTTCTTGTTCTTTTCTATATAAATATATATATATATGTTTATTATTGTATTATTCGAAATAAATCTACGTTTCTATGAACATTGATTTTTTTTTTTTTTTTTTTTTTTTTTTTTCGGCCCGCCTAAAGTTAAACCTTGTTTGTTTGGCCCAATCCCCGCTATACAGTATTAAGTGACAGACGCTGAGTTATTTTCCGTATTTCATGAAAATTGATTTGAGTACTGGACACGGACGTGACAGAATGTTAGAAGAATGTTCAACAAATTACAAAAATGTTACACATAATTATATTGAGCTGTACAACCGCCTCTGTGAGCCCTGCCAGGAAAACAAAATGTGTTAAAAAGGCCATTGATGGGAAACTTACGATTGTTTCTGAATATAATTTCCGTTGTCAAGTAGATCTTACCGATTCTCAGTTTCAAATAGATAGCAAACTTATTATGTTGTATCAAGATCACCTCACTATTTTTTTTACATATTTCGAATAACAGTTTTAATGACTGCAACTAGTGTAATTTTACGGGTGCAGTTAGCAATTAATATTAATTGAAAATATCTACGTTTATTGCTTTTAAATCCCCTGTTATGTTAATTAATAACCGAATCAATTTGAAAGGAAAATGATCTAATTTACTTTTTGTTGAGCGACGACGCACTGTCATGTGGAAGATAAAAATATTTTACTTCGGACTGTAGCAGCACATTTCTTTTAAATTGCTGAGTTTGTTGATAAAATTGAAAGACGAATATAGTGTGAGTGGCAACATACCGAGTTTCGTGATTAAGTTTGAAACATGTGTATTCACATGTTCAAAACTCATATCTTACGCTTTGCAGAGTGACAACACAAAGCTACCAATGGCCGATGACATAACACCCTTACTGCATTATATTATAGATACTTTCTTAGTCAGTGTGAACTAATTAAAACTTAAATAGTATGCTCAGGTACAATGAAATTTAAATTCAGGGAAATGTTTTTATTTATCTTAATACTTCCGTTATCGAGATCGATTTCCAGCTAACTTTAATTACAAACTAAGCTGCACTTTTTCCCAAAGTGAACAAGTTCTTATCATAACCTTTAGCTTTTGCTGCCGATATGAAAGACACTTGAGAAAATTTGAAAAATCCTTCCGCAAGATCGTGTATGAAAAATATTACTTCAAATATTTGTGGTGACTTAAATTAATTACCTCTAATTTAGCAGCGCCTATTACGAACAGATACAGTGTAATAATTTGCACTCATTGATACTTCCTTCACTACTCAATTCCACGCAAATTTACACTTCTTTAATCCAACAAACATGGACAAACGAATTATCGTTCACGAGTGAACGTACGACAGAGTTCTCCGAAGGTTTAAACAAACTTTTTATTAAAAGCTTTACACACAACAAACACATGACTTGTGCCTACGAATGAAATCTCTGCTATTTGCGAGATATCAGGTGACGCAAAGCTGAACTTAGAATTTAAACCAACCTCGAAACTGGAGACAAGAAATCAAATAGCCTAGCAAAGCGTTGACTTAGTTTATTAAGTGTAGAAATACTAATAAAGTGTAGAAATACTAATAAAGTGTAGAAATACTAACAAAAGTGGCTACAGAGGATGTTTTTAGAACGATTTCAATAATGAATTTTTAAAAGAAGTGTTTTAAAATAAAAAGTTTTGGCTAAAGTTTATTATATGAAATGAGAAATAGCGTTTGATACTTTTAAACCTATTTTTCTTTCAAAATGTGGCATGTAAACAAGCTGTGGATTGAAGTATATGTTTGACCGCTTTCCGAAGAGAAGTACTTCTCTTTCATAAATCGAAAACTTTGCGAAATGCATAGGTAAAATCTCGAAGTGCAAAATAAGCAGTACCGTGAATCAGAAAGGTAAGAACCACCAATCATTACTTCTAACTTCTACGAGGAAAAAAAAAAAAAAAGACTCCAATACCCGAAAAAAGCACATACTGTTTCTAATGTTAAATATTTGATTACAAAAGAAAAATCTGCCCATGCAAAAATCAATTTCAGCCTTTAAATATATCTGTAGCAACAATGTAAAAAAATTTGGAAATTTTCAGATTTTATATTACTATTACACCCAAACAAGCGTGTTTTTTTTTTTTTTTTTTTTTTTTTTTTTTTTTTTTTTTTTTTTACAGGCTCCTCACACACGTTTTGAGTGCATTTGGTGTATCGCTCGCCACTTTGGGCTGAAAATGTTTAAAAACAGCATATCTTTAGAATTTCCAATAGACAGTCTCGCGAGCTGGAGGTAAAAATGTTTTATTTCCTACAGTGTTTCCACTGCGCTATTCTCCAAGTACCGTTATACTTTCACAGTGCGAGAAACATACACACGTTCTTGCAGATTCTTTATTATTTAATTTCTTTAAATATAATACAGGGCTCAAATATTTGGTGGCAACAATTTGAAAAGTGATTCAGACTTTTACAGTGATTCGACGCATAATCCCGTTTTGAGACTAATAGCACTTATTGGCTAACGCCATTTGGGCTAATAAGGATTTACAACTTTAAAAAACTCTAAACAACGTTATGTTCACCAGCTTGTGGCTGTGGGCATGTGGAGGCATGTGGCTGAATGCAGAACAATTTGTACAATCCTGTATGAAAACTGTTAAGCAAGAGATAAATGGAAATACTTTGTGACCTTCGATAAAGCATGGATTTAGTTAAATGACTGCAATAAAAAGGTCTATTTATTGTCGAAAACGAAGAAAAGAAAATATAAAAACCTGGTTCCGTCAGTATAAAGAGAGTCAGTATGTGGTTTATGATTGTCGCAGTATTCTCTTACAATGGTAAATTAAAAATAAGAAGTGTGAAAAAAATGTTAAAAATCAACGCAACTTACTATCCAGAGGGCGTCCGATATTTACAGAAGAAATTCCATTTCTTTATCCCAGTGACTTTTAAAGAGTGAAACTTCATCAATACAAAGCAATAAGTCACATTTAAAAAAGTATCACTACATTTCCAATTAAAAAATTAAGTCTGTTACAGGTATTGCATGTATACGTTTTGAACAAATTCCTGAGATGTCCCCTGACGTTTCATCCAAGGAATATTGTGATTCTGATCTTTTGAAAAGAGCTCTTTCTAAGCACCTTTCTAAATCCACCACGATAAATGGGATGTGGAAAGTAGCCGAAAGGGAATGGAAATCAGTACCCCAGGTAAATTTACGAAAAGCCCATTTATGATCGATTTATTGCCTAGGAAAAAGGTTATCAGATTGAAATTTTAAAGAAATATTCTTTATTAAACGGTCCCGAAATCGCTCTAGAAGTGTCTAAACACTTTCTGTATTTACTTTGGCTACCAAATTAGTTAAAGTAAGATAACCAGCATAGCACAGCTGGAGGAGAAAATAGCACTACGCTAAGTGTTGCTGTCCAAAGCTCTCTCTATGAGATTTTAAAAAATTCGATTTGAATACTGTTAGCCTGGTGATAGCTAACGAAAAGGAGAAGTCGTAGTATAGTTTCAAATTATAAGAAAATGGGTTAATTAATATAAAATATAATCTATATAATTACGAAATACGAACGTAAAATTCGTCACATGAAATAGTGTCCATAAATACTCTATGTTATTCCCCGTTTCCAGGAAAGAAAACAAAATTTCTGTGGGAATATACAGTTCACCTGCCAGTTCATTCATAGTCATACGTAACCGGCGCATTTTCGAAAGGTCGTTTGTCTTACAACCTCTCTCTAAAAAAATAATAATATCTTCGTAAAAAGAACAACATGATTGAAGAATGTTTGGGTCCAGATCGCAAGAGTAAGCGTGCGTGAGCGTTTTTTATTTATTGACCGTACATTCGTAAGTCACAGTAAGAAAGACATACGACTTCTGTCTTTGAAGGAAAGATAAAAGTACGCCATACGTGCAGAAAACTTTAAGAGGAAGACCACTAACCGCTCATGACAAAACAAGGATATTTTCCAGTAGGGAGATAAGGAATTAAAGCCTGTTACTGCCAAAGATACAAGATTGTCTTCTCGCAAAATGATTGACCATTTACGCTTTAACCACCATTAGCTCGCCATAGCCCAGCACATACAATATTTTAACAATCAATTTGCGCATACGAAGCGAAATCTAACCCAATAATAGTGGTTCCTTGCTTATTGAACATAGTCCTATTTGCGATGGCATTCATTATGAGGAAGCTGCGCCACAGAAGTAACTACGGGAATAATTTCAGTCCTCTGTCAAGCGTGATCTACAATCACGAGACATGGTAAAAAAATTTCAAAGACTCTTAGAAACACCAACGACGTTGAAAATGCAGAAATTTATACTATAAATAATGTAAAATATCTAATTATTAATCTTAAATACTATGAGACTGTGTACGTTGTATATGCATACAGCATGGATATACCTTTCTATAAATATTTAAATTCGTCAGAATGGCATGACCACCTTCATTCGGTAATGCTATTTTTTATTGCATAGCTTATAATTTTAAATATTTTACTTTTTTATTTTCTTTAATGGTGTAAACATCATCATAAGGAATATGAGTTTGCAAAAGCAGACATTAAAATAAAAAATATTATATAAATTTAGCTAAAAAATGCTGTCTAAATGCAGGTCTTCACGAGCAGATAAAAACAATCGTGCCACTTAGAGTGTTAAATCCTTTCGACTGCAATTTTGTTTTTATAGATTGTTAGGATACAGTGTACTGTTTATTTTCTTGTTTGTTTAACGTTTGCATTTAGGGTAATGGTTTTATGATTTCTTTTGTGCATAATTGAATCTGTAGGTACATTTTTGAACGAAATTTATTTCTTTTATGTGTTTATTTCTTGTACAAAAGTGTAGATCTTTCAATTCTAAATCCAACAACATTTTAATTGCTAAAATAACTTCACTTGAGATACGAATAAAAATGCTCCTGGTGAAAATATTTGTCGCCAGGTTGGCAATATTTCAATAACTTTTGACAATTTGGCAGTTGTTGGAAGTTTCGGGAAAACGCATTTTTGAATTTCTAGAAATTAATTTTCCCGAAACTTCTAGAAGTCTTTGCATCACTGCACAAATACGGTTCCAAACCACCTCAGTTTTCGATCATTCTGATTCCGTTCTGATTATTAAAAAGAAACTATTGTTCGAAGCGTTAATTGGCTTGCATTGTAGAGTTTATGAGTGATGTTGAGAATTCATGGTATTTCTCGTATTCTAAGGAATATTTGCTTAATATCCGCGCGTCCTGTTTGAGTTTTTTATAGTTATTTATTTTGCATATTATTATTTTATTATACAGCTATTGTTCTTTACTTAATATGTTTCACAAACAATAATCAATCAACAAATGGACTGTATTCCTTCACTTTTATTTCATTACACTAATTATAATTATGATGTCAGCGATGCGAAACAATTGATACAAAATAAGCGAGCCATTCTACATGGCTGTCACAAACACAATTCTATCAATCAATTATCTTGTTGTCACACATAAAGTTCAAAACTAAAGGAAGAAAAACAAAAGAAATTTATGCTGTTTGCAACAATAAAATGAAACAAACGACACTCACATAAACATCCTGGCCCTCGTTGAAATCCCAGGGGATTTCAACAGTTGGAGCATTTTGAAACTTCTTAGTCTGTAATAAAAGATAAACATAAGAAAAATAATACAAAATATTATATGCGAAGCAGTTCATAGTTTTTAGTCTGAATAGGAAGAGGACACAATTTCACGACTGGTCGTTTTATGACACCATGACCAGTTTTAATACTAACATCTCTGACTCTATGATCTGAGCCCGGATGAAAAGCAATTATTCTCCCTAACCTCCATTTAAGAGGCGGAAGGTTGTCTTCTTGGATGAGGACTAAGTCATTGACTTCTAAATTGTTTTGACTTTTTTGCCATTTAGGTCTTTGTTGAAGCTGAGACAGGTATTCTCGACTCCGTCGTTTCCAGAAGTGCTGAAAAATAAACTGTCTCACATGCCATCTGTCAAGGTGATTGAAAGAACTATAACTTAGGTCTCTGTTCAGGTATGGCAGTTACGACGTTCCTATTAGGAAATGACCAGGTGTTAATGCAGTTAAATCAGCCGATGTTGGGCACAATGGCCTAGAGTTGAGACTAGCCTCAACCTGCGCTATCAAGGTCTGAAATTCCGGATAGGTCAGCACAGTATCACCAACAGTCCTTTTTAGATGTAATTTCATTGACTTTACTGCCGATTCCCATAGTCCATCAAAATGGGGAGATGATGGAGGGTTGAATATCCATTTTATTTCCTCTAAAGACAAAAATTTGTGAATTTCTTGATTTTGCTTACATTGCAAAAAACATTTTCTGATTTCTTTGTCTGCACCTTTAAAGTTAGTACCGCAGTCACTATAAATCTTAAATGGTTTCCCTCTTCTTGCAATAAATCGTTTCAATGCACTTAAAAATGCTTTTGTTGAAAAATCTTCTACCACTTCAAGATGTACTGCCTTGATTACAAAACACACAAATAAGCATACGTAACACTAAAATGATTTTTGTCCACGTCCTGCACGATGTTTAATCATGAACGGTCCAGAAAAATCTATTCCAGTTCGATGAAATGGTCGCGATTGTGTTACTCTAGATTCCGGTAGATCAGCCATTATTTGACTTGCAGTTTTAGCTCTAAGTTTGCAACACGTGATACAAGATCTTACTACTTTTCGGATAGCAGATCTAGCAGCTATGATCCAAAATTGCTGTCTAATTAAAGATAGAAGAAGTTCCGGTGCTGCATGCAGATATTTGACATGAAAGTGTCTAATTATGATTTCTGTCAGATTATGTAGATTATGTCAGATTATGTAGATTAGGTAACAAGATTGGATGTTTTTCATTTTCTGATAGTTGCGCATTTTTCAATCTTCATCCTACACGTAACACTTTGTTATCATCTAAAATTGGACACAAGCTAAGGAGGTTGCTGTTTGTAGGTAAGTCCTTTCCCAACTCCAAACATTGAATTTCTTTAAAAAAGTGAAATCGCTGTATTATTTGGACAATACAGAAATTTGCAGGTCGAATTTCATTACTAGATAAAAAAGACGTATTTCTTTCTAGATATGCTACTTTAGAATTCGATATGAATCTTAATATCCAAGCAAATATGCGTTGTAACTTTGGAAATGAAGATATATTTGATATAAGAGCAAAATCCTGTACAAGTTCAGAAACTACAAATGAGACTGTTTTACGTGCATCTGGTAATGCCTCTTCATCTATAAGAATATTTTTAGACAAGGCAATCTCACTGCACTTTAACCAAGAAGGACCATTCCACCATAATTGATGAGATATTATATGTATATATATTTGCGTTGTTACAATGCGCTTAGAACAGTCACTATCTTCACTAGCTCTCTGGCTAGACTTTTGACCAACAATAAATGATTTTTACTTAATATGTTTCACAAACAATAATCAATCAACAAATGGACTGTATTCCTTCACTTTTATTTCATTACACTAATTATAATTATGATGTCAGCGATGCGAAATAATTGATACAAAATAAGCGAGCCATTCTACATGGCTGTCACAAACACAATTCTATCAATCAATTATCTTGTTGCCACACATAAAGTTCAAAACTAAAGGAAGAAAAACAAAAGAAATTTACACTGTTTGCAACAATAAAATGAAGCAAACGATACTCACATAAACAGCTATTATTATATTTTATTATACAGCAGTTATTTATTTTGATTATTAATTTTTTATTATACAGCTATGAGAAAAACTAGAGTGAAATTTGGTTTAAGACTGGGGTCAATTTTGCGTTCTTTGAATTATCATTCAAAACTGAATTCTGTTATTGTTGTGACTTAGCTCAGTTGTCTGACAGTAACACGAGAACAAGTACATAAATTTTACTATGGTTAGAAGATGTTTGTCGTTGACATGGATCCTTGTTTATCGTTGACATGGACCAAGTTATCAGGTAATGATGCGACACTATACCGTCTCAATTTTGAAGAATACCATCCCGGAGGATAAGTGAATTTTAGGTGTTAACTGTAATCTTTTTATTATCCACTGATAAAACTCTGTTTATACAAACCATGAAGCATTTTTTATTTCGAAGAAAATGTGCAACGCTAAAAAGAAAACCTAAAAATGTGCAGTGCCCTCGCCGGGACTCCGAAATAAAAATTGCCTATTGGTCTCTCTAAAAGTGTCGCCTGAACTAGAAAATAGTTCACGATAATTCATCAAGCTCGTCTGGCAATCATGAGGTCCGGACTTCGATTCATGGCGATAATGCTTAATGGATATTACCAGTCAACACTGAGCATGTTACTTTGTACTGTTTTCGGTTGGGGTTTGAATATGCGCTATTTTCCTTTAAAAAGGCTTCCTCAACAAATGCAGTTTACATAAAGCAAATTTTAGAAATTATTTAGTTTTCAGAGCAGGCATCGTAATAAACAATTGTGTCCTCATCGGGATTCGAACCAGAAATCTTTCAGCCGCTAGATGTAGATCACTTTCTCGTACTACTACATAGTACGAATACAGTACGAATGCATAGAGGAATACAATAATTCCTTTCCAAACAATCCTTGCCAGTACCTATACTTCAGTAAGTAATTTAAACTAACTATACACAGATCACCTCCACATTTTAGAATAGATTTTCCAATATCGAGTTAAACGAAAAGAAGCTTAAAAAAAAAGGGGCTGTGTTATTTCAGGATTCCATTATTAGCTACTGTTAATTAGTATCAGGAATACAGATTCCGCTTCTGATGAAAGTAGACGTCCACTGCTTAGTATTTAATGGATCTGGAGAGAGTTTGTGAGGGAAGGTTCTCGTGATATCTTTTCTCTGAAGATGTAGCAGTGCGTGTGGTTTTAATTAGATTTGTCACCGTAATTATCTTTTCGGAAGAATTTTGTATCATTTTTCTTGATTGTAATGGCACTAACCAATTTAGAGAACTTTTATCTTGATGACTAGTTCTTTCTCTGCAACCAATTTACTGAGTAGCTAACTCTTCAATGACAACAACAAAAATTCCAGCTTTCTTACGAGCAGAAAATTTTCAATTAAGAAAATTCTTTAGGTTTTTAGTTTTTATTTCTGTTCAAGTTAATTTTCTTTTCTCTGTTCGGAATATGAAATGTATGCTGCTAATAATTTTCTTACCTTTCCTTTTAACTACTTTAAAGTTATTGGAGTTAGAAAAGTTTTACATAACGGACCGCCTTAATCCCAGTCGACTAGGCTAGAGCCCTGTCAGACCGCCCATCCCAATCTAGAACTCTTCCCACTAGGCCATTTACAAGATGCATTATACATGGCGCTAGAAACATCTTTTATTAACCTCAATAACTCTCTAAGTGTTCATAAAAATTAACAAAAGTGTATAGCATAAATAAAGCATTTTATATACACCGTGTGAACAAAGGTTCTTACCCTACTTTTGTTTTCGAAACCGTTGGTGGTAGACATATACTTCCGTTACAGAAATATTTTAAGTGATGCAAAGATTCGTGCATTCGTATTTTTATATAAAAAGAAATTAATTGTTTTTATAAAATACAAAATTTAATTCTTTGTGCGTCTCACAGATCTTTATATTTAGAAAATTTTATACGCATTGGAAAAAAAAAGTTTCGCTTTTTTTCGAGAAAAATGGGTCAAAATATTTGTGTTTGTATGTATACGTAACTAAAAGGAAAATATCAGTTTAGAGAAAGGTTTATGGTATTAGGAGATTAAATGGAAAGCATTTCTATGCAGATAATTATAAAAGCGTAGACATAATTATTTAAAAATGGAGATCTTATTCACAGAATGACACAAAATTCGTGTTGTAGGACCCACGACCCTGGATTTCTAATTAATGCAAATAATATTACTAGCTGGCACACAGCCAGCTAGTAATATTATTTGCATTAATTAGAAATGTTTTCAATTTAAAAAAATTTTATATAATTACCAAATTATGATTTTAAAGTAATGGAACATCATAGGAATACTAATTAACATATTCCTAGACTACTAAAACTTTTAAATTGCTTGTGTAAAAGTGTTTTCGATATACCAAATGAATAAAATTATAAACTAAATGCACTTATAAATTACAAAAGCATCAATAAACAGCCTTTAGGGGGGGAATCATCCCCGAATTATTCTAATTTATTTACTGACCGACACCTCAGTGTAAATTCAATATGATGTAATAAATCGCAAAATTTGAAATTAAATGTCTCGGTCAATTTTTATCGTACGAGGTCTCACTTTTTGGGTTTATTTTTTTATAATGACTACAAAACTCTGTTAAACATAAGTTTAGGAAGAGGAGGAACATATAAATGTTCATATTTCGTAATTGAAGACTCAGGAGGGGGGAATAAATGCAATCCATTTATGTCCACTCAATCAAGAATTTCCAGAAAAAAGAATTTTTAGTTTGAGTAATTTTAGTGATAAAGAAAATATAGTTATAAAATTATATAAAAAATCAGTAATAAACTTTTAACCTTTACTTAATGAAATTTGTGTTAAAACAAAACAATGTATATATATATGTGTGTATATATAAAGACATAAAGTAAAAAATTTAGAACTAATGTTTCACAAAGACGAAAATTTTGAAATTCATATTTAATAACTTTCAAATAATCTTAAAAGAAATTAGGGTGCTAGCCTAAATTACAGTAAAGTTCTTAGAGTAAAACTTGTCTTTGTGATGTGAGCTCTAATCCCTAAATTTGTAAAACTATGAAAGGCAATTATGTAATTACGAATACATAATGTACAAAATGTAATTATGAATACATAATGTACATAATGTAATTATGAATATGCATAATGCAATACATAACGTAATTATGAAATATAATAAACAGCTATTTATTAACGCTTATACTATTTTAATAGTTTTACAGTTTTGTTTTTCGTTTTTGTTTTTCAGATTTTGAATCAGTTTTTATTTTCCTTCAACAACTTTTCCCGATTTTTGGGAAAGCATGTCAGTGTCTGCTTTTAATGTATCACAAAGAAAGACTACAGGTGTTTTTTCTTAGGTAACTGAGTCCGAGGTTAAACTTAGAATTAAAAATGTCTCTGAATTTATCATACGATGCTGGATTGTTTCTTTTGCACATGGCGAGTAATATTGGGATGCTTAATTCTTCCGACAGGTATATTTTTTTATTCCTTTTTAAGGAATAAATGCGACATTTCCCCTAGAAGGAAATGAAGTAATTTAGAAATAACTTCCTCGAGAATTGCATGCTTTCGGTTTGTACGTTTTTCTCTGCTGTCTGCCAATGCTTTTCTGTCAGAGGCTAAAGCTTTTCTTATTTGTTGAGCCCAATTTCTTGTAATGCTGTGGAATGAAGCAAAAGTGTTTTCACAAACTTCTCCATCATTACATTACCTGTTTTGAAAACAACATGCTCGATAATAATTTTGTGTATTATAATTTCCAAGTTCATTAAAAGCTTTGAAAATTCTTTTTCACTTCACAAAGCAAAGAGAAACATGGAAAACATTTACACTTGCAAGCCAGGTCCTAACTCTGTGGTCGGTCTTATAATTTACATAATATCGTGGGCTTTTCAATATTTTTCTACTTTACTTCTTGGCAGAATACTCGGCCACTGAATGCACTGGAATCTTCACATTCCAAGTTAAAATCATTACTGAAGAATTGGTGGACGAAACCAACAGGTCGCCGCTACAAGAGACAAGAACGAATATGAATAAGCCTAATAAAGGAAGTTGGACACAATTGCTTCTTCTTGGCGCGTGAACAAAAATTGTTTTTCCCAGTAAGCAAAATCTTTCCTCGGTTACAGTTACGGATACGAATATTTTTTCTCCTGAAGTGACTCATGATGTAGAAAGCTATTCATGTTGTTCGTTAAATGCTATTTTTATTTCAATTCTCACAAAAAATAGACATAAATGGATCCCTTCCCCAAGTCTTCAGTTTTTATAAAATTGATTTCTTTAAATTTAAAAATGCCATAACTGATTATTTGCTTCATTCAAATCATTTTTAGTGACTTTGAGTACATGTGAGTACATTTTGTGACTGAGGTTTAAGTGATTGAGAAGTGCGTTTATTTTCTTAAAGTCGACGGGTTTGTTGATTGTCAAACTGTGTCAGGATTGAACGACAGCCCTGAAAGTCATCTTAGAAGCCTTTTTTAATTCTTCACTGTAGTATTTGTAGGTATGGTTAAAAGTTTGTCATTGGTTTTTAAACTACTTTACTTTCTGATGCAGTCTCGAGTTCAAATTTTGTGCACACACTGTTTGCGGCTGATAATACAATTCTCGGTGAAGTGAATTTTTTAAAAAAAAAATCGGTTTAGATTTTTTTAAATTTAATACTGAAATGATTTTTCGTAGATATCCTCTTTTGATGAACAAACTAAAAATCTCAGAAATTTACTAATGCACTATCAGACAGAGGAGGAAGAAAAGACTTTTTGACAAAATCGCTAGACTTTTCTTCCAACCCTTTGACGTAACGAAATTGCTTGAACCAAATCAAGAATTATTCATTGTCAAAAAATGATTTTTAATTTGAATAATTTGATTCGTAACGTGTCATTAACATTAAAAAGTTACTTTTTAATTTGATTTTTTATAAAATAGGCTTTTAATCAAAACCCATAAAATAATTAATGAACTAAAAGAAAAAAATAATTGATCATATATGTTTAATGGAAACAAGAGAATCATCTAGAATTTTATATCACGAATAATAAAAGGGTGGTTGAATAAACAGCTAAACTGAATAGCAAAATCGCATTGATAGAAATTGTAGATTATTAGCTTTACTGAAGTAGGTAACATGAAAAATATGCAGAAAAATGAACTTTCTGATGCTAGCCGGACGTGGTTTCCAATTTCATCTAGAGTCCACACGATAAAGAGGATGAAAATAGCTAACTTTCTCCTCCCCCTCTTAAATGGCGACCAGGGAGGAAGGGACCTAATCGCCAAACTCTGGTGATCTACCACATTTTAGTTCAGGCACCACAGTAGATCGATTGTGATTTTTCGAAGTAGGGAAACAGGATAAGTGTGTATCTCCTCGTCATCTCAAATTGTATTCCGTCTATTTTGTAATCTACTTATGCCTTACATCATTATTTTTAATAAATACTAGATGCGGGGCGTACTGTGAGATTGCACGATGTACCATATTAGGCAAACTCTAGACCTTTTGGAAAGCTTCAGTCTATGCAAATTCTTATAAAACTTGCAATTCACTCCCCTTTTTTTTTTCAGAGTTAGTATGGGAAGGCATTACCAGTTAACCTATGGTACATCGCTGGTGTCCCCCATACTTTTACCTTTACCTGTACCTCCTCGCCGGAACTCGAAGTCCGGACCTTCTGATTGCTAGCTTCCAATTACGAAGGCATGTGACAAACGAAAAATACTTTATAAAGCCATTCATTTTTATAAACTTATTAAATGTGCCCAACGCTTTTGTTATTCGTGATATGAAACTGTGAATGAATTTTGTAAAAAGTATTATTTAATATCTTGCCTTCCTTTAAATTACATGATAAAATTTATATTTTGTTTCCCTTTTTTATTTTTAGTTCATTAATTATTTTTTTAGTTTTAAATAAAAATTTATTCAGTCATATTTTTTCTTTACTTTTAATAATTTATTTAATGCATTATTTTAAATATATTTAATTCATTGTAATGTACCGGATTCATGACTGTTATCATAAGTTTCAGCATTATTTTAATCAATCAATGCTATTCTATTGTCCTTCTAGTACGTAACAGATGAAAAAAAATCGGAGTTCGTTAGATATATATATATATATATATATATATATTTTTTAATTTACTCATTTTGTAACTGAGAGATATTAAAATCGTATCGCACTTCCTGACCATCAACCGTTATGTCACCGATGGCTTTGAGGATCACCGGTTACAGATTAATCTCAATTTTATACGCTATATAAATTTACTGAGTCCACATCTATCGTCCTACATCGATGACCAAGGTCTTTAATTAACAAAAGATGTTTCTGTTGCCACGCGATGATTTGTATGTGCTTTATTTTCTCCATGGTATTTTATATGACGATGTTTTGAAACTTCAAGGCGTTTGCACTTCTTTCTTCCATTTTATACTGCAAAGTTTCAGAACTGCAATGTTTTCTTCTAGCTTTCTTTTCTCCCACAATATTTTCCCTTACATTGTTGCTCTTACGTTTTTACCCGCAATGATTTTGGCAGACACCGAAACTTCTGCTAAGAACATTTTATAAGAATACTAACTTGCCTTCTCTAGTGTGCACTATATTGCGGTTGATGACAGGGCATACACTTGAAAGGAAGTAATATCACTTATATGTCATCAGTGCATGTCATTGTCCAGTAAAAAGATCGTGAGTTCTTAGTAGATAAGTATACTACCTATAACACTCAGAATCAATTCGCAATGCCAGTTGAGTGAAGCTTAACGTGGCACAAGCATCAATGTTCGCCGTCCGGGCATTCCGTTCATGAGATTTCTGGCAAGTTACAGAAATCAGTGCAAGAGTGAATAATGAGTTCATGAAGTGATAGTATGAAAGAATTATAAAATTCCAAATTCGCCCTGGAATACCGACAAAATTGCAAATCGGTATCGCAGATGCTTCGGCTTGCGGTGATACAAAGGAAGCAGAGCTAATTAAGAACTGTAGCTACAGACTTTCCACTGACTTCAGGAAATTATGCCAGATCTTGTCCCGTTCTTCTAAAGATGTTAGGTTGCCCGTCACCAGGCATATCACTGAGTTGCCGATGGCCATCGCGCCGCCTAATTAATCACCTGGTATTAATGGTTTAAAAATGAACGAAACATTAATCATAATTGTAAGAATATCATTTAGTTGCAGCACGTCCTTCTTCCTCCCCCCCCCAAAAAAGAAACATAAACTGATGCTAAACGCTCTAAACTCATCTTCTTCATCGTTAGCCCATCGGAATTACGTAATTGATGAATTTATTTCTTCACTCCGTAGAAAATAATCAGAGAATCTTCATGTCTTGAAGCGACAGTGATTTCATAACAATGATGATTTCGGCGCCTTTATGCAAGTCGGTGACTATTCGCCAGGATAAAAACCTTCATATGAATGCTTCGCCACTTTAATGAGGGCTGGATTCTTCCTGATATAAGCTAGACTTCATAAGGATGCCCTGTTCCTTTTTGTCTTCACGTCGAACCCTTGCGGCTTGGCGAACAATGCCGACGCAAAAGCAGAAAGTGCTGCCACCTTTTCTTACACTGACCACTTCGGTCAAACCAGACTCATTCGCCCCTGACTGTCATACATTTATGTGAAACGTATCGACAGTGGAAACTAGAACAATAGCAGAGTATCTTATGGAATGATAGCTCCCTTTATACATTGTGGAGATCTGATGGACGCGTATGAACATGACCGTGCCAGAAGAATTCTACTTATCGAAGAGTGTTATCTTCAGCATGGAATTTGGTGAAGGAGAAATTCCAATGCGGGCCCACTTTTGGTCTCTGTCTACTAAATTTTCTGCTCTGAGCACTAAATGCTTAGTTTTCTATTGTAGCAACAGTTAGAACTGGCTTACTTCTGTTCAGTACAATGACTCGTCCATTCTTAAAGTAAAAATCCTACCTACGTGCTTGCGGAAAATCAGAGTGAATGAATTTCACTGCTGAACCAAACCTCTATTCTCAGAAGCATGACTGCCTCCAAGGTTTTTGCACCCCAGTGGCAGTCTCCGGGGATTCTAAACTCTACAAACTTGTGTAATTACTGTGGATTCTAAGTTTTGCCACATGGTGCAATATCTACTTATTCTGAATTCTACCACCCGGTGCAATTTCTGCGAATTCTAAAATTTGTCAACAGGTGTCTCTTGACACCTAAAATTCTAAAAGTTTTGTTGCTCTTAAACTGGGTTGACTGACGCGGCCGCTTTGTTGCATAGGCTCTGGTGCCAGTAGTTGATGAAACACTGGTTTTGAGCCAAACCAGACTTCTAAAAATACCAACACAAAGCTACACACTATGCTGCAGTAGGTGTTATAATATTTATAAGAATTTATAGAAAGTTAGTTTAGAAAAATCTTCCTTGAAAAATAGTTCAGTGGTTCACATGCACTTCGCTGATGGTGGATTTAAAAAGTGTTAGAAGCCAGATGAACTCTGTAGCGCCAAAGAACTTGAAAAAAGGCCAGATTTGGTTTAAAGACTGGTAGTCTAGCAACCCCAAAAGACGTGCGTAACAATTAATTGATTACGAAGATAAGAAAAAGAAGCAAATAAAGAAATACAGCAAAATATTTCACTCAACTTTTTTGATCGAAACTCTTATGCATGGAACTTTATTCCTTTTGTTGCCAGCTCACTTATTAAAATCCGTATTGATTCTTTAGAAGCACTCCTGCTCTTTCTTAAAAGCCCTTCAAAAAACAGTTCCAGCACTCTCGGCGAACTCGGGCGCCTTCCAGTAATGTGAAATAAAACAGATTTCTAAAGTCTGCTTCAGAAAACTCCCGCGGAAACTTCTGGAATAAATGTTTGTTCGATGAAGAACACTGCTTTGGCGACTCTTTAACTCAACTCGAAGAGAACTTCCCAGGAAGTCTTCTTTTTCCCCTTTGAAGCGCCTGGAGATTTTTGGGTTGTCTTTATTCTCAGGCGATTATTCATTGTCTTTATTCACGGATTTTCATATTAAAACACTTTGGAGTTTTAGATGGAGTTTTCAATTTTACTTTATGTTAGGGTTTGTGAAATAACGAATTAATCCATGCGTTTCAGTAAATGTTGCCAAAAAGAAATCTATGCATGCTAGCAAACGCAGAAGACAAACAGTCATTTATGGTCAACTCAAACAATTAAAGTCCATTAATTGCATTCGAATTTAAAATTAATACTAGATCTTGTCATTTGAAATGTGCTAATTTCGAACAAAATAAGTAAATATGTAGTTTATTTTAACTAATGTGTTAATTTTATATTAATTGTTTCATATAACACCTGTTTCTACCATCAGAATTCACCTGAATGCAGATTCAATGGAATTTAATTAGCGAATGAATTCGCGAATCTCGTACATAGTTTACAAAGTTATGATAAAGAACCGGAAACTAGTTTATTTCCAAAGACATCGAAACTCTGCCCAAAATAAAATATTTTTATCTTCTACGCGCCAGTGAGTTGCCATTAGGCAAAGCGTAATATATTTAGTTTTCATTTAAAAAATTTAATTTAAAATTCAAAACATTATTTAAAATTCAGACATACGTATTTTGTGCATGCCTGAATTTCACTATTCTGATCAGAATAAATTGTTAAAAGGGAATACTCAATAAACACTGGAAACCTAATCGAATTCAAAGTAGTAAGGACCACCTACCCTAGACAGTTTTAATTGTTAAAAATGAACTTTCGCTATCTCAAAAAGTAGCTTTTCGAGCATAGATTAAAATGTCAAAAGGCAAATCAAAGAGCAAAACACTTGAGAAAATATTTTGCAGGTTTTCAAAAGTGGTGTTGCTAATAGGAAAGTAGCGAAATAACTTCAGGGTAATAAATAAATAAAGGTATATAATTTAATTCATTTTTCAAAAATTAGTGTATCGTCCAACCAGGATAATGGTTAGTGACTCTGGCTGCTGTAACGAAGGGCTTCGAGCTCGAATCCCGGAAAAGGCATGAATGTTTGTAAATGTATGGTGTCTATGCGGAATGGAGGCCCTCTATATACGCGATAAGACGAAATTCCTCTCGAAAGGTTGATTTTAAGGAAAGAAGGACCCATTCCCCCCCCCCAGGGCGCTCTCTCTCAAAATTGGGAGGGGGGCATAATTGAGCTAAAGTCGGGCTGTTACCTATATGGTGCTCAAGGCTCTCGACAGGCGCATTTGACTCCTGTCACGATGAGTGTTGTGGGCTTGTGCTGACCTTTCAGAAGGGTAACAATAACAGGAACTGTATTTTTTCAAGTGTCCGTGAAAGCATTGTAAAAAATCCTCAAGATGCAAAATTTCAATATTTGGAGATAATTTCAGTGTGTAACTCGTCGATATGTATTGACGAAAACTTTTTCACTTTTCAAAATAATACAAAAATTAAAATGATAGATATGGCTTTAATTTATTTACTTATTAATTTTTGAAAAGAAATATGTCAAAATATGCTATAGGAATATTTTCCGCTTGTGATAGTTAAATAGTTACACACCTTTCTTCTAACTATACAAATAATGGAACAAAAAATTTTAAAGAATGTGAAAATGGAACAGTTCTGTGCTATGTACACAATACAGGGCATTAGTAAGGACTTTTACTAATTATATTACTATTGCAGATGTTCCATATGCACTGACTACCAATAAGTATTTGGACACCTGTGATAGAAAAGAAAAACTAACTTTATTCAAAATCAATAGTTGGTAGAGCCTCCACGAGAGGTAATTACAGCGTGAACCCTTCGGGACATACTTTCCACAAGTCTTTGTATGACAGCTAGTGGTATTTTCTTCCACTCGGCTTGGAGAAGACATAGAAGTTCCTTCACCGATTTTGCACGGGTAGTGCACCCCTGAATTCGGCAATGCAACTCGTCCCAGAGGTTCTCGATAGGGTTCAGGTCTGGACTCTGGGCAGGCCAGTCCATTCAATAAACTCCATTGGCACCATACCAAGCCTTGGTTAACGTCGAAACATGACAACTGGCATTGTCGTCCTGAAAGTAACAGGGGTCCTACCCGTAAAACTGCCACAACGTAGGAAGCACATTGTCATCCAAAATAGTGCAGTAGGCATCGGAGTTGAACTTACCATGAATGGGGACCAAGGGTCCCAGCTCATACCAGGAGAAACACCCCCAGACCATAATTCCACCTCCGCCGAACTTGACTGTTGGCACAATGCATTCTGGCAGGAGACGTTCTCCAGGTAGACGCCTGACCTAGATCCTGCCATGCGAACGGTAAAAGCTGAACCTTAATTCGTCACTCCAAAGAACTCGTTTCCACTGATCTACGGTCCGATTTCGATGTGCTTTGCACCACATTAACCGAGCAGCACGGTTGGACTTTGTGATCAAAGGCTTATGGGCAGCAGCACGACCATGAAAACCAAGCAGATGTGCTGCCTTACGGATGGTATTCATTGAAACAATACTCCTGGATGCCTGTTGAAACTCCTTGCGGATGAGGGCCATCGGTTGGGTGCGGTTCTTCCGAATTTCTCTGGACAGCACTCGTCGGTCTCTATCTCCCAGTTTCTTTGGTCTGCCGACTCGGGGAACATTCCGACAATAACCGCTCACCTTCCACTTCTTAATCACATAGGCCACTGTCGATTTTGGGTACTTCAGATTGCTATATATGTCCCTTAAGGATGGGCCAGATTTGTGATACCCGATAATTATACCTTTCTCGAAATCAGAGAGCTCCGAACTGCGAGGCATCTTGCATGCTACTAAAGCCGATGCTGTTTCCTACACGATATATACCAGTGGAGTCCGGAACGTACCTTAGGACCGCAGATATCGTCATTTGCATAGGTGTCCAAATACTTATTGGTAGTCAGTGTACAACTATATTTGAAGGTATTGATATTTACAATTTAGATTATAAATTAAATGCATTATTAAACATGTAAATGAAAATTAGAAGTGTTAAGAATTTATTGATTTTAAATAGCTCAGATTATCAAATTATTTCAAAGTGGTTAAAGATATCGTTCAGAGATATATAGATATCGTGCTTTATCAAATAGCAGCAGTTTGCTATTTGAGAGGCCGCTTGGATGATAAATTCATGGTAATGCAGCGCAATTAATGTAAGGAACTAAAATTTCTAGAAAAACTCCATTAAATATGTTCCTAACATAAAAAAGGGGGAAAATATTATAACCTTAACTGATTCCGTTGGATTAGATAGTCTGAATTTCGCACGACACGCAAAGACTATCAGCGAAAGGAAGCGAATGTTGGAAACGGGCTCGTATCCACATTACACATGGGCAAACCACGAAAGTATCCATACAGCTGGCCTGTTCACCGGATCTTAAACCTGGTGCGAACTACCAGTGTTCAGCGGCCTTTATCACTCTGCCACTGGTGAGTTGTAGCTAACCTCATGGGGTGGTAACTTGTTAGTCTTATAAAATATATCTTTTTTTCTTTCCTTGATTTTTTTAAAATTTATTTTAGAATGCAGATTGCAGTAAAAAATTTATGTTTTTTGGTACAAAATGAAAGATATCATATATTACTAAACATTATAATTAAATTCCATGTCTTCCTTTTTGAAAGCATTTAAGTAAAAACTGACATTTTTATAGCATCCATCAGCACATTCGTTTCTTTTTTAAGAACGCTTTGAATCAGTTTAGGTATTTTTTTCATGAAGGAAGGTTAAAAATTTATATCGAATTCTTCCCTAGACTCCTACGTTCTATTTAGGAGAGATCTAAAATTGAAATTATTCGCAGCTATCGAACGACAAAAGCGTTTTGTTGGGAATGAAGCTGATTTTACGATCAGTTATTTTTTACACATATATTCCCTGTGTGCTTGATATGCTGATTCCAACAAATTTTAATTTTGCATTAATATTAATTTTTATTTAATTTCTTTATAGAGTTTGATAGTAATCAACTGTTTAAGTTTTAATGTTCAGAAAAAGGACTAAAAAAGGATTAAATAAGTAAATAATTGCTACCAGAAAACTTCAAATAAATTTTTAAAAATTAATTTTTTAGTTTAAAATTGAAAAAGAAAAGAAAAATCAAAATGTATTAAAATTTAAATATTGTCTTCATATTTAGGTTCTATTTTAACATCGAAAACAGCTTTAAGCAAAATATTACGCTGGGTTTAGTAATTTTAGTTTATTTGAATATGGTATTATTTGAATAAGTACTTAGAGGATGGATGCCTGCGCGAAGAACTTTCTAAGGAAACTAGCTCGTATTTACGTTACGCGTGGAGAAAATCACGAAGTTCAAATATACAGGTTGCCTGATAGAACCTGGGTTGTACTCCCAGCAATCGGCTATCTTATTCTCTCAGCTACTGCTGCGGCTCATCTTCGGGCATGGTGAACTTTGCGTAAACCAGTTCTCAAACATCGAGTTGCTGTTGCTTGCTGAGATCTTTTGAGACAAACATGCATTACTGTAATGAAACAGCTAGTTTTCAACCATCCACTTGGAAAATAACGCGCATTATGTTAATGAAATAACTAGTTTTCAATCATCTACTTACTGAGATATCTTGAGACAAACATGCATTGCTGAGATCTTTTGAAACAAATGTCGTTTTACAATGACCTTTAACACCACATTAAGAAAAACACCCTGTTCGCTACCTGAACTGGGAGGGTGAATTATTGGTTCATAATCCTCTTCTTTTTGATGAACAATTATTAACATTACGTTTATTCCGCACTTAGATTTCTTTAGCAGCTGCTAGTCTTCGAACAGTTTGAGTTTTTCACTATGAGGCATGCTGTTACGACTGATAAAATTTGTTATGAATTAAGCTAACTTTAATTACCTGCAATGATCAAGGACTTCGAGTGAAAAAGTATGCAAACTACATTGTAACTAAAAAGACTCAGGAGCATACAGCTCTTGAGATCGAAAATAAATGGTGACAAAGAATATTGGTCTGATGTCCTTCGTATTTTATTAATTCTGACTCCCTGTAATCCCCCCTAAATTGAGCTCTAACTCCTTATAATGATCAAGGACTTCGAGTGAAATCTTAAAGTAAGCAAACTACACTTCAACTAAAAGACTTCTAGGAGTATACAGCTCTTGAGATAGACAATAAGCGGTGACAAAGAATATTAATTTCATGTCCTTCGTCTCTTATTTTTCATTCACATTAATTGTTTCATGTGTATCTTAGATTAAATTTTCTGGTACCTATACAGGTACTGGGATAGAGAATATATAGATATAAATATGTTTGATGATGTGCAGAAAAATAGAAATTACAAGAAATTCATTTATAAGTTTTAAATATCTTCAGGCACACCTAGTAGCCAGGAGTATATTTCAAAAAGGAAGGTAACATAATTGAAAAAGAATCAAGTACAGGTTGAGTCGACTTTACCCAGCCCGGGAATCGAGCCCCGGACCTGTGGTACTACTGCGGGATGCGCTAGCCATTGCACCACCGAGCCACAATTTTAATTAAAGTAAGTTAATTAATGATTAATTAAATATTTGAAAGAAATGACGGTCTGAAAATTTAATCTTTAAGCTGTCAATATATTTGAATTACGATGTGTAACCACCAAAGGTTTCTCACAGGCACAAAATTTTAGATTTTATTAGAAAATAAATACTATAAATCTGATTTTTTCCTATTTGGGTTAGTATTACTGTTATTATTAGTAGTAGTTTTGATAAATATTTAGTAAGTGATATTTAAATTTAAATAAAATACTTTTTTATTCTGGTTATAAAAAATTTCACTATTTTTGAGATTGGGGAAAGCTGGCCCGTTGGCTGTTTTTAGATTTCACATTTTAGGTTCGCATGTAATTTGAGTTGAGAATACTGTCCTATACTTTCTCATAAGTGTACCACATAGTTTTTATATTTACTTGAATGTGATTATCACTGTTATGTTAGTTAAAAAATTATTTCTTACCTTTTTGTACATCCCCCCCAAAAATGTGCCATTTAAAAAGTTTTTACGTGTAATTTATTTTATATTTTTTCAAGCTATCGAATGAGGAAAAATTATAAGGAAAGAAAATCTTGCATCTGAATCCAGGAAAACCGTTGCTAATAATCAGCATAACAATGACGTACGCATGATGTCATCTTCCTTTTTTCGGCTGTGCCTTTTTCCAAGGTCTTCCAATAAACCCGATGTCGCAAGATTGTATTCAAGTCATTTAAATTTTTATTTGAATTAGATATTCGATCTGATCAATGGTTAAATTCGTAAGTCTGCTTTCTACCTATGAATTTTTAAACCTCTTAATTTGAAAATACCTTTCTTAAGCAGACACGATAGCTTGGAAACTGTCGAAATTTGTTTTTGGTCTTCCACCGATGAAATATCAAAATTTTGCTATGTTGAGTTTTACCATTAAGAAAAGGTATAATGGGTGATCCAAAAGTACTGAGAGCATCGAGATCGTACTGAGAAAACGAGATCGAAATGTTAGAGTGCGCTTTATACCCCGGATATAAAAATGATATATTTAAAAATAAGGAAATGATAAGTATACAAAAATTTGATTTCTACATGTACCTAAATGCTGTTACTGGCGATTCTGGTGATTTCCTTGGACCTAATTCGCAACATTTTCTTCTAGGATAAGCCTTCCGTTATTCTTTCCGTAAAGCACATTCATTATTTAGCATATTAATTATTGTGATATCATTTTTCTTTCACTCTTGGAGCTTTCATCGGTACCAAACACCCTTGCACCAGCACGAGTCCCGGTAAATATTGCATCAAAGAAAACTTTACTTCCCAAAATATCGGTGCTCGCGACAAAAATCGTGCTGCTGCAAGGGTCGTGCTAAAACTGAATGACTTTGCATTAGAATTCAGCATTACGTTTGCTTCGTATGGCAGAAGCCAAATTTACTACTGCGAATAAAAGAAACACTAGATCAACTGTATTTCAGCTAAAGCAAATACGATTTACTAAAGCCTTCGATGTTCACTTCAAAATCATGGCTTCAAATGACTACAGAGAGAGAAAACATCTGACTCTTAGTTCCGCGAATTCATTCGGATCGGAAGTACATTCATATCCCAAATTATTTCCCTTTTTCTTGAAACCCTAGAATAACATTCTTGTGCACTCCTGCATTGAGTATAACCCATCCTTTTTGTAGAACAATCTGCTCAAGCATTTCTCGCGCACGCATATTGTCTTATTGAAAGCTCGTATGTCTATGTTGTCTTATTGAAAGCTCATGTGTTTTATTGAAAGCTCATATGATTATTAAGTCATATGTCTCCTATGAACTAATGTTTTAATTTTATAATATCATGATTTAATTGAATCACTATTTCCCTTAATATTTTTTTTTATTTAAAGGAATCCTCTCAAGTGTATAAACATGTTCTTCATATTTAGTCTGAGTATAGGGCCCGAAATTCAAGCGCCTGAAATTCCAATTGCATTTATATCGAATGTCCGATCTAAAAGCAGTTGACCCGTCAATTTTTTTAATAAAATATTTTTTAACAACTTCATTTAAAAAAAAAGCTATTACCTATTATACATTAAAAAAAACATACACAGACAGTTATAATAATGACGCAAAGGAAAAAAATCCTATTTTTTTTATTTATTTTCTCTCTGAATATATTTTCTGCAAGAAATATCTGTTGGTTACGCTTTAGAATTCAATCATATTGAGCTAAATGTTAAATTTTAAGTTGAATTTCAAATAATTATACTACGTTGAATTAATCACTGAATAATTTATTTTTTTAATTTAAATAAATTACGAAAATTTTCTAGGTGGGGCAAAATTTGAGAATAAATAACAACCTATTACCTTTCTTTTATTTATTAAACTTTTCTTTGATGTATACAGAAGAAGTACATATACTTGTATGTAAATAATTATAAATTTCTTTGTTTCTCATTACAACTTTCAGCTATAACATCTCATGGAGTTTCAATTTCGAAATCTTTCGTGACTGTGGGAAAAAATTATTAGAATCACAAATTACTTTATCCTGAATTACAGATGCTCATCAGTTAGACTGGATCATTTTTTAAACCGGATCTTTTTTATAACCGAATCTTTTTTAAACTGGATCTTTTTTTATAATTTTTTAGTAATAATTTTTATGCGAAAACAATTTGTTTACACGAAAAAAATGTGGTCATAAAGGAAAGGATTATTCTCGCTGCAAAAATTTCGTACCTGTATCTTTTGACAAGTGAAAAGAAAAAATGCTAATGAAATCTGTTTCTTCAACTATATTTGAATAAGATTTATATCCCACTTTAAAATAATTAGCTCCATTTGTGGATTTTCTAGGCATCGTTTGTTTCTTATGTCAAGGAAAATAATGTAAAATTGGCCTGAAAATAGTTCGTATCTTAAAATTTTCTTCAAATTCTTGCCATAATAATTAATGTCATAATAATGGTAATTAACTTGTTAATCTAGGAAATTTATTCGCGAGACGTTTAAAATTGTTTCGGGAACCGCCAGTTTGACACCACTGCCTTAATTGATTTTTTTAACGCGAATGTTTTTTTTTGGGGGGGGGGGATCTAACTTGCGTGTTATAAGAGATTCATCTGTTTGTGTATATTCCCGATTCTTGCATTATCTAATATTGGAAAAAAAAAAAGAGTTCGATTTGGCAGAAGTTTACGCAGAACAAGCAAGATACACGTCTAAAGAACATTTCACTGCTTACGTAGCACTAATGATTTATTTGAGAAGTAAAAGAAAAAAGATAATCAATACACCTCTCTCTTACTGGACATCATCGTCTGATTCTTCAGTCACGAAACTACCTACACCTAATAGTATTAGATCTGAAAAGACACGTAGAGGATAAAAAATAAGAAAGAAAAGAAAAATATCCTATCAAATGGCGCTTTGGAAAAAAAGAAGAAAAGAATACCCTAAAAGAAATGAATCGGAAAAGAAAAAGGAAGAACTGAAAAACACTCAATCGATCCCGACGAGAAATTCAAAAGTCTAGCGACAGAGGGCGCAATCGCCGGCTGCACAACTCCGCCTATCCACGGCACGTCACGTGTCATGTGATGCAGCGCTAGTCCCTGCACACCATCCTACCTCCCGCTACCAACAAACCAGCAGCCCAAGCAGGCACTTGACTATCTACTTCGGGCGCAGTTGGATGGTGTTCGGTGGAAGCTATTGAAGTCTGCGATGCGAGTTCGATATACACTCCTCAACTGGCCGTGGATTCCATCGGCGATTTGATTGGATACCTATGCAGTGGAGGACTCCCAAAGGTGTATTCGTGGTCCTCATTCTAAACATGGACGACAAGAAATACCATCGCCACTTGTACATCAGGTGCTCTTGCGTGCCGCAGTGAGTTTTAACACACCTCTTCCAAGGCTACCTTTAGTTTTGTTGTTGTTTTTTTACAAGAAAGCAAAGCTCGCATGACTGCAACCGCAAAACGTTGAACTCTCTCGGATAAAGTGTAAACATTGCGGTTAGGCCTAAGGAAAAAGCGAATAAAAAATTACGGATAGCCGTTTGATCCTTTATTTTATTTCTTTCGAAGACGCTGGCACGTTTTCAAGTGCATGTAACCCAATTTAGCACCTGTTTTTGTGCACTTTAGTTTTTTGCTTCTGCAATCTTCTGAACGTTGTTTCCCGCTTAGACAAAGTGTGGCATTCTATGTATAGCTGTTAAAAGAACACATTATATTTTTATACATTAAGAGAAAAGATTAGGACAAAGTCCTAATGTTTAGTAAACACTACTGTTGAAAAGAAAAAAATAAAACATTAATTCTATTCTGATTGGTGATATATATTCGGTGATGACAACTTTAGAATTGTTTTACGTGGAATACCGGATTTGATTTCTTTTTTAAATAAAAACAAAAACTTGCTGTTTGGTATTAAAAAAAAATAAACTTCACATTTCCTGATGGATACATCGATAATTGGATATTAAAACTAATGGATCATCTTGTACAAAGCATGGATGTAGTATCTTCTTCAATTAAAATCCTAGGGAAAGGTGGTGGCAGTTACAGTTTACAGCGGTGGTGCAATTGGGATTGCAAATTAGCATTTGGTGTGTCTTCAAACAGTTTATTCGGTGCTTCTTCTTGCAGCAGCGATAACTGTGGTGTAAGAGTGAAAAACACAAATGATTTACTAAAGAAATCAGGGAAAATGTTACTATATTTGTTCATCCTGCTCTTACATGGTCCTGGACTCGTAAGCTGTGGTGAGTACAGTTATTTTACGAAAATGACGTCGCTATTTAATTTTTATATTTAAAATTAGAGAATAGTTGAAGATCACTGCAATTCTAATTTCGTTGTCATTAACACAGATATTTTCTTTGATATGAAACTGATGAACAACGATTGGTATATTTGGTACATTCACCGATTTCTTTTTGTAAGCACTGATATTTACTTTGTTATAAAATTCTTAATTTCCAGTTTATTATTATTATTTACCAGTTTTAACGATAAAACTAAGTATTTATGTTTGTCAAAATAGTGCATTCATTTGGAAAATAATAAATCGTGCAAATTATTATCAGGCAGTTTTAAATATAAAACAGGTTTGGTACTTTTACAGTTTTCACCCTTTGATAAATATCAATATTTATTTAATTTAAAGCCGAGGAATTAAAACTGAATATATATTTTTTGAAAATTTTCAAAATACTTACGAAAAGTCTATATATGAAAGGGATAAATACTTTCATATTTTTGCTGTGCCTTTAAATTTCTTTAATGTATTAATTTTTATTTTATTATTTAAAAAAAAGTATCATTTTATTGCACTGTTTTGTGAAAATGGCATTGTTGTTATGAGTTTAAATCACTCAAAATATGTCTGTAGTTTCATGTAAATTTTTTAATTTGGTGTAATTAAAATACGATGCGCAGCAGTTATAATTGGGTCTGGCGAACCGAAAAGTAATAATGTTTTTTAACACATTTCAAATGGATAATCAGTTCATCATAATAATAATTAAAATATGCTTATTATTATTATGGCCAAAAATGATAAAACTATGTGAGATATATGCATGGTATTTTGTAAGTAAACACAAATAAACAAAAAATCACTGGCTAAAACGTGACACTTCGGTGTGAGGAATGCCTATCATACTTATACTGTGGAAATTAATTGGGATGAAGTGATTTTTCCACAGAATTTTATGTTGCCAACAGGTCCTTCAAAGCAATTTTGTCTGCCTTAATGCTATCTGGATACCTGTTTTCGACTAATCAGACCATAAATTAAAATTAATGCACCAATTTTAATCTTGTTTCTGTGAGAAGAGGAAGTTACGTTTTGCATACTTCTCAAATACATTTTGTATCCATTCATTTTTGTGTACTAAAAATGAATATAACACCTACAAAGAGAGCAAATATTATCGCATTTATGATATATCTAGGATACATCAGTACTATATTGCTTCCGCGGCTGATGTTGGAAAATCGAACGTTTCTCGAATTATGAAAAGAGACAATGAAACTGGATAATTTTCTCCGGAAAGGAAGATCAAATGTGGAAGAAAAGGAAAACTGCTTAAAAATCTGATCGATTTTCCTACTCTAAAATAACATTATTAATCCAACGAAACCTAGGTAAGAACTTAAAAGAGATCTCTCTTCTTTTGGTATTTATAGTCATCCTTCTAATGTGCGGCGTAGACTTTTCACTGACGGTCGGAAAGCAGAAAATATAAATCTTTGACCGTAAATGACTGAAAAAATGTCATTTTCAGCGATGAGACTCATTTATTTGTTCATGATTACACATCTAACATTGTTAGACGAAAAGATGAATCATCAAGACCTCAACATGTCCAGTAAACCGTAAAATACCCTCAAAAACAGATGTTTTGGGAGAAGTCCAGTGTCTATTGACGGCATAAGGAATTCATCGAACTGTACATAAATATTAAAATCTAGGATTGTGCCATTCTGAAAAACTTTTGCAGGGCTATTCCAACATAACCGATCACTTGATATCGGATTCTCCCCCCCCCCCCGGAGGACAGGAGGAATTTTAAAGGATATTTTTACCACAAAAGTAATATTGTGAAAATCACATGATATAATACTCTTTAAAAAATCCTGTAATAATACTCTTTAAAAATACTCTAATAGCACTCTTTAAAAAATACTCTAATAATACTTTAATAATACTCTTTTTTTCTCCTTTGTTAAATTTATAAAAATCGTTTTATCCACTAAAAATGAACAGTTTAATAAACGAATAGTTTTAACTCAGTCTGTTAATGCATTTATTTTTGTAGCAGTAGTAGTAAAAAGATGAAGATTTACAGCCAGGGTTTATCTCTTAATTCCTTAAGTATCTGAATCTGATTCATAATCTTGTATGCAGACCTTGAAATGTATTTTTCGTTACCGTTGCCTTGGCTGATAATCCCATTTAGGATTCTACACTTCTCGCGTCCCCGACAAAATTAACAGTATAAAAAAGAGCGAATGGAGGGTGTAAAAGACAAATTAAATACGCACATATAAAAAAAATATTCTCATTATTTGTGTCATTCATATTTTCCGAAAAAGGTCTTTGATATAAAAAGCAGTGTGATTTTTCTTTTACTAATTGTTTGCGCGGCTAGCCGCTAAAATAATTGTTATAAAAAAGAAAGAAAACTGTAATGATTTTAATGAATTTCTCTAACGTAATTTCACGGGTCTAGCTAGTAATTAATAATGATTGAAATAAATCTGCGTTTATTGCTTTTAAATAGCTGTTTTAATCAGTAACAGGCAGATTAAATTTAAAAGAAAAATGAGACATCTTACGTTACGCGAAATGTCAACGATCGCGTAGAAGTTAAAAATATTTTAACATCGATATACTCGTATCTTTAGAATTCTCGATAAAGTGATTAATGTTGCCATACTTTTTTATATTCGCTGTATTTTTTTAAATAATACATGACCATAATATTTGATGGTATATAACATACTTTTATTTGTGTTACCACATAATTTTTTATATAATTCGCTATATTATTTCTTTGAAAATAATACATAGAGATAAAATGTGGTTGCCAGCATCCTTTTATTTGTATAAAAAGTGAAGTTTGAGACTAAATAGCGGCTCTGCTGCTATTAGTAGTGAATATATAAATAGATAAAAATTAAGAATGCATTAGTTTGTTAATAACAAAATGAATTTGGAAGAAAAAGTAAATATCTCGCAGTCGCGTGAGAAGAATGAAATATATTAATTTCGACAGTGGCAAATGTTTCTTTAAATCAATAAGTTTGTTGATTAAATCCTGAATACGCATATATTGCGTTTTGCCGAATGGCAACACACTTCTTTTATACTGCTGAGTTTTTTGGTTACATTTGGAAATGCTTTGGAGAGTTCCAACAGAAAGCTTCTACATCGCTGAAATCTTAATCAGAAGTTCCTTAAACCGCACAAAATGCGAAATAAATTTAAAAAATAATAATAAAAATTTTGACTTCGTGGTGCAAACGCTCAGTTGAGGCGGAGCACTTCGTATGTTCAGAATTTAATAGCTCTAAATTCCATTATTTTTCCACAGTGCGAATGATGAACGACGTAATGAACACTTAATATTATTTGTATTTAATTTGCTTGTAATTAAACTTGTAAATGGCCCGTTGCTAATTTTAATCTTAGGATTTTATGCATAATAATTAATAATTTTATTTTCATCGTAATTAAAAGCATTCTAATAGATAAAATTTTTGCTCTCTTCTTTGGATTTTCATCTGTTTTTTTTTTTGGGGGGGGGATTCTAAAATTGAATGACTCTAAATTTTAACCTCAATATATTTTCCATCAAAATCATGTTAAGCCGTATTATTATGCTTTTAAGTCTGATTTGACTGATTCTTCTGGAATCATGGCACCGCTTGTCGTGAAAGCCCCCCCCCTTTTTTCATAGTTTAGAATTGGCAGGTCACGATTTACTGTCGAGATTAACAGTAGTTGCAAGAAAAGTTGAATTATTTATTCCCGTTGCACTTTATGTGTTTCCAAAGCCGCAGTTATGTAAGGAGCTAAAATCCCAACGTTTCGTTAATTTAACAGGTGTATAATAGAGTCACAGACATTACAATATAAATTTTTCCTACTTATATATCGACATATGTCAGATTCAAATAATGTCGGATTTAAGAAGATGGTTTATTCTGCCGCATTTTTTAAAATCAGAAAAGCTGTATCTGAATTTTCTCAGTGTTATTAATATTTTAACGCTTAATGACAAAATTGATGAAACTTTTAACGACTTGTGATATAAAGGTTAACATGTTTTCCCTATTTCCTGGCTTTTGAACTTGCTAGCTGCTTAACATATTTATCATAAGAAAGGAGAAAATACATAATGATTTTAATGAGTCCATCTAGTGATATCATAAAAATGTTTAATATTTCTAATTAGACAATTTATGGTTTAAAAGCGTATAAGGTATTTCTCCCGCTTTCCTAGCGTGCCTTCGTGGTGTAGTGGTTCTGCAAGCTGGGACGGTATTCCATAGGTCCGTGGTTCGATCTCCGGCGAAGGCGGTTGCTAATTTTTTATCTCTTCAGCTTTCAAAAATTACCTAATGTCTCTACAGTGGCGCCCGAACTAAAAGGGTGTTGGGTGAGGATTCTCCACACTCAGGATTTGGTGATTGGGTTCAAAAAAAATCCCAGTCGACCTTTAAAAAGGGGAGTATATAAGGTATTTCTCCCGGTTTCCTAGTGTGCTTTCGTGGCGTAGTGGTTCTGCACGCTGGGCCGGTATTCCAGAGGACCGTGATTCGATTCCCGGTGAAGGCGGTTGCTATTTGTTCATCTCTTCAGCTTCCAAAAATTACCTAATGTCTCTACAAGCGTTTTTATTCAAATCAATCAGATTAAAATATAGAAAACATTTACTTAAGTATTGCATTGCATTTAAATAATTTTTGTTGCTGTGGAAAAGGAAGACTAAAGTTTAACTATCTTAACGCTTTACGGAATAACACATTGCCGCGTGGAATATAAAAGTATTTTATTTTAGGGAATGGCAACACACTCCTTTTAAAAAGCCGAGGTATCTTAGATTAAAATTGAAAGATAAATAAATATCTTACATTTTGTTGAATGGCCATAGTCTCGCGGTGGAGATAAAAATGTTTTAATTCGAACAGCGATGCCACTGCTAGCTTTTAAATCACCGAATTTCATTAAATTTGGGCAAAGCATAATATAAATTAAAAAAAAAAAATCAAATTCGGTCTTCGGTATGCATACGTTCGGATGGAGCACTGTGTGTATTTAAAATTTGGTTCCTTTACGTACTGTTGTTTTTCCACAATGCGAGGAAATTATATGCACACATATATACAGATTCTTCGTTATTTAAATAATATAATAAAGATGAAAAAGTATTATTGTTAAGAAAAAGAAAAACGTCCCAGTATAAAATTATAATTAGCAGCAGTAAATTTACTTTAATTATGAGTAAAACTCACTAAGTTTCGAGGGCAGTTAAAAGAAGTACGCCAAGCTAGCTACCGAAGGCGTTGATTTTGAGTAAAATCTATCAGTTAACATGATGATCAAGCATAAATCCCTTTCTTCAAGAGCATGCTCTTAAAATGATGAAGATTTAATCAACGTCTAAGCTGCTTTTAGTTTAATTTTAAAAGAAATATGATTTTTACTATTAGTATTTATGCTAAAGGTGTTGTTATTTATTTACGAATTTATTGTTCTGACAAAATAAAAATGTATTGTCCCTAAACATGCGGGAAATACATTTTACAGTCTTTATATGTAAGCGATTCAATACGGGACAATTCCTCACTTTACGTAATTTAAGATATAAGTATCAATAAATTGATTAACTTAACAAATTTTTAATAATTTTTTATTTTTAGTCCAAAATTTCAATTTGCCCTGAAGGGACTATTAATTTCATTTTGGCATTTTGCGTTGAAAACTATAAACGGCGAATTGCTTTTCAAATTGTTGCCACCAAATATTAGAACCCTCTATTATAGTTAAAGAAATTAAATAATGGAGAATCTGCATGCATGTTTCTCGCATTGCGATAAAACGACGGTACCTAAAGCCATCCAAATTTGAATAACGTAATCTTCCGTAGAATATGGGCATGTGGAAGCCCTAGTTTGGAATTTGGAATTTTGTTACATTATCGATTTCATATTTTGTAACACTTTAACTAATTAGTGATTAACAAACTAAACGATTTCAATGTGAGCAATGACAACACTCTCTGTGGCGAGGAGGGAATTATTTCCAGTGCAGGAAACTCTGTATTGGAAATTCTAGAGACATGCTCATTTTTAAATTATTTTTCGATATTGCTGTTAAACTGAATTTTATTGTTTGAATACGTAGAACATTATATTTAAGAAATAAAGGTAATGCACAAAATGTTAAAAAATAAAAACGCCCCTTTGGTCGTAATTTAAAATCTGAAACCTTTCAGATTTTATTTTTTAGTTATTTAAAATTAAGCGGTGTGTGTTTCAGGTATTAAATTAAATACGAAATAAAACTGTAATTTTGCGGTCATTATAGTTTGAAAATTTTTAATTTAAGGGAAAAAAGAATTCTGAAGTAATTTTGCAGATGTAGTACGCTTTTTAGTCCAAAAGAGCTCAGAAGGGCTATTCGTTTTGGCATTTTTGCATTGATTCACTATAAACGGCGAATCACTTTTGAAATTGCTGCAAACAAATATTATCGCCCTATGTTATATTTAAAGAAATTAAATAATGAATAATCTGCATAAATGTGATAGAACAATGGTACCTAGAGCTACCAAATTTTGAAAAACGTACGTCTCCACCCGAATATAGGCATCTGTAAGCCCATATCTGAAACTTGGAATTTGTTTTTTTTCTATTTCATATTTTGTAATAGTATTTATGAGTTTCTATTAAGCAACTCAACAATTTCAAAGCAAGCAATGGCCAACACTGTACCGGGGGGGGAGAACAAAAAAACATTATCTCCAGTGCGCGAGACTGTGTATCAGAAATTCTTAAGATATGCTTTTTTAAGTATTTTGCGATATAACTGTTGGATTGAATTTTATGGTTTAAGTACGGCGTAATATAAAAGCTGAAAAAGTTTACAGATTTTTTTTAATTAAATATATTTATGAACTTGCGTATTTTATTTTATTGTAAGCATCAGAGGCACTATTACTGAGACCAAGAGCAGGTTGATAAACTTATCAAAAGCATGAAAAACATTAGCAAACCCTGTGATGCTACGTTGAAATCTGAATCCTGTCGGATTTTCTTTCTTCCTACCTACTTATTTATTATTAAATTTTAATTTTTCTGGCAGCCCGGACTACAATATTGCTTTCTTCATTATCACTTGTTTTCATTCAGCTAAAAAATAAACTAATAATCATTAGAAGAGAGACACGCCAGTGTGACAATCAAAATCGCAATAACAACGTTGTATTTCGCGTACATTTATTAAAACACTCAATCGATTTCGAGGGCAGCTACACAGGTCCCTCCTCATCAGGAGAACGAAATTACTAGAAAAACCTAGAAAACTAGAAATTGTGATTACTAGAAAATTACTAGAAGTTCTAGTAATTTTGTTCTGATGAGGAGGGACCTGTAGCTGCCCTCGAAATCAATTGAGTATTTTAATAAATATACGCGAAGTACAAGGTTGTTGGTGTAATAATCATTAGTTATTTTTAAAACTTATGCTTTTCTTCCAGTACCTAGCATGTATTTGCTATCGGTTTTGCTGTCTTTTGAAACATTCATTACCTTGCTTTTTATCTGCGTGCTAATTACTGGCGTGAAAAGTGCTGTTGTGTTGACTTAAAGGGGAAAAAGCAGAGTAATAACTTCAGTCATAAAGAAAAGCTCATGTGGGTGTAGACACAGGTGGAAGTCCTCGTTTCTATGTCGCCTGGCGGTAGCTAAATGAAACGCGTCAGACATCCACCTGCACTCTTGGGGAATTAAATATGAAACAAAAAGAAGGAAAAGAAAATAAAACAGAAGCACCTGTTTTCACGAATTTAGAAAACCTGTTTGTGTGTGTGTCTGTCTCCCTTTGTTTTTAAAATTCTAGTCTAGGGATTCTCAGTCTGGGTTTCATAATTTCTTAAAAAGGGGATTGTGGTCAATCTTTTATTCAGCTGTTAAATATTCTTTTTAGAGTATGGATAAAAAAAAATACTTATATTCAACTTTGGTATTTATTAACATTTTCTATATGTTTTGTTGTTTAATTTATAAAATACATTAAAAGTAATCTAAAACTAAGGTTATAATTAATAAGAATTCAAATGAATCTGCATTCATTGCTTTAAAATCGCTTGCTTACGTTGTTAATTATTAATAGAGTAAATGTGAAAGAAAAATTAAATATCTTACTCTTTGGTGACTGAAATATACTGCCGCGTGGAAGATTAAAATATATTTATTCGGGTATTGGCAACACATATTTTTCAAATCGCTGAGCTTATTTATTAAATTCGAAAGACAAACATTTGTGAGATATTTGTACCGAGCTTGAAAGACAGACGGTTATCATTCAAGAAATCGAAATATACGAGAAAATATCAAAAGGTAAAGCGATTTCACCAGTATCTATATGCCGTATTTTGACACAAACGTTGAAGAAGAGACATGTTTGTTACCCGTTGATCCCTCATTGTTTGAAGCATCTTTATTGATATGATGATTTGATAATGAAGGTGAAAGATTTCTATCTAGAATAAATACAGTTGATAAAATGTGAATTAAAAATTTTGAGTAAAATTTAAATCGTTGTCAAACCAGTGATTCTTCCCACTACTCCAAATATTTCAGTATGCACACCCTTTGGTGAAATAAATTATGATCTCTGCGTAGGATTACCAAGGAATTATTACGAAAGATAAGAGTTTCATGTGGGAAAAGGGTTCATTAAGCATACTACTGTAAATGGTTTCGGAAACTGTGAAGGAACTGCATAAAAATGCTTGACTTGCTGAGGAATGGGGAATTAATTTTGAAGGACCCGCGCAGAAAATTGAGACAAGGTGTCTTAACCAAGTAAGAGCGGAAAGGTTAACCTCACCAAAAATAAAATTCGCGGATTTAAAATTCTTCCAAAAATTGAAGTCGTATACTGCAGGGCGAAAGATTTTCTTCTGCAGTTTCTCAAGCCATTTAAGTATTATCCCAAGCAAATGCCCCAAGTGGCTGAAAGTTGTTGTGAACAATGGAATCGCACAGAAGGAATGTAAGCAGGAACTGCCTGAAATGAAATAAATTTGAGAAACAAAATATTAGAGATAATAATTAATTAAAAATATTTACATTACTTTTTATATTAACTTTGTATTAGTGTATTTTGTGCTATACATAATATAAGAAATAAAAATTAGCGATTAATAGAGGAACATGGCCATTACATGATTTCTATTTCAAATTCCATTTTTATTAAAAATCGAACTACTTTTTTATTGAAATAAATTTTTATTGAAACATTTCAGAGGACAAAGGGTAGCAAGTAGCTCGCGAACCTCGGAGAGCCGCAGTAAACCAGTTTTTATGCATAGTCAGTTTACTTAAAATACAATTCGAAAAAATCTCCTATTACTGACCTCTCTATTTAATGGAACAACTAATTGGATTTTGTTTCCAAAGATCAAAGGGGAAGTAATACTTTCCTTAAAATTCGTTGCCGTTTAAAACAAAATGGCGGAAGGTCATGGGCTGGACGCATCAATTTTTTTTTAATTTTTTATTTCAATTTTTATATAAAGGGTTACTTTTTTCTGAACATATTTTATGAAAAATATATTGAAATGTAACATTGTGACCATATTAGTTCGGATAAACGTTTTTTCCTGTAAACAGCTTGATTAATTTTTTGATCTAAGCAGTGTACGTATTTCTTAATAAAATGATGTGTAAATTTTACAGTTTAATAATATGTATCATTGATATAATTTAATATTGGATTGCTGCTTTGAAATAGCCGATTTAAAGTAATGGTGAAACGACCAGTGAATATACTTTGAAAATAACCGCTGATGTTGCATGTATGACATCATATGGTTGGTAGGTTGTAAGAGATAAGCTGCGTTATTTATTTGGCTGCGAGTTAGTAGTGTGTCGCAACGAAATTTCAAAATTGATCATGGGCTCTGAAAAACAAGAGCGATTTTTCTTTAAGCGTTCAAATTGGGACATTCGGCGTATTAACGCAAAGCAGACATTATTATATTAACATAGCGTTTGGGCCTCATACAGCTGAAACCGTTTGTGATATACTAAATTCCGTGCAGGCAACACACCATTGTAAAATGTACCACAGTTCTCCCCGAGCGATTTTTAGAGTAAAAAAGTACCCATATATGATACTCGAGAAACATTGCCTGTCACTCCATTGCGCTTCTGCCTCTGGATGCAATTAGCAAGGTAAAGATTTCAAATTCGTTTGTGCCATATGAGCTCACATGCATGAAGAAGGCACGTCGGATTTACCTTCCTCATGCTGAGAAAATTTAGAGAATTCTACATTGAGTTGTTGCTAAGGGTGAAAAGTTGATCTGATACGACAATCGTCGCAGATCCGCACATCTATCAAACGACCAGATCGTCTATAAGATGTTGAAACAGCACCTTCTGATCTGTATCATGTGTTCCTGTGGAGGGGGTGTCCGTTAGATGCACAAGAATGTCCAGGGCGCTTCCTGAAACCATCCTCAAGAGGTGTTGTTGAGGACGTACGGTATCGTGTAGCTGGCAAACCACGGCCATATCTCATTAGTAGTTGAAAAATTCTTGAGATCGCAGCCACGAAAGTTCTGTAGGTGTCTAATACACAGTTTAGCAAAACGTTGGCAGAAATGCTTTGAATGCCGAGGCTTGGGACTTTGGTTAAAGTATTCTTGTTTCCTTTTTGGAAGATTTTTCGTATGTAGAGGTTTACCTGTCGGCTATTTCATTTTCACCAACCCATATTTATTTTTAATACGCATGATTTATAATACGCATCTAATTATTAATTCTTATAGATATTTTCATTACTATTGCCATTAATAAAACCATTTCTAATGCCGTATATAAAATGCCTTTTACGAAATAATCGTTTGGGCGCCGCATGACAATGAATTTTTGACGACATCGATTTTTGTAAAGAGACGCAGTTGTTTTCAGAATTATGTCCTTTTAAGTAATCATTTACCCGCCTTTTAAGTAATCATTTACCCGGAGCATGTTTTTACCAATGATGTAATAAGAATACATGAAACTTATTTTTTAAACAGTTAGTAAATATTTTTTTCTTTCTACCATAGATATATTATTTTTAATTAAATCTAATTATTCAACCCCCTCATTAAGGAAATGCTGAAATTTAATCATTACGTACACAGAGGACATTTCATTTTTTCTCCCTCTTATTTTATTACTTCCTCCTCCTCAACAAGGAAGATAATGTAGTAAACATGTAACTTTATTTACTGCTTCTAATACGTACAGCTTCCATTCTTAGCATTGTCAAAGATAAACTCTTAATTAAGAGCGTCTTTCATGGCGCTTAAAAGAAGACTGTAGAGGATGCCTGAGGCAATAAAGATTCTTTTTTACAAGTTGGATGGTAAGAAACGAGGTAAAGAACAGACGATAAATTTTCCGGAACGATTATTTCATTATGAACACGTATTTATGTATTTTTCTTTCCCTACAGTGGCAATGCAGGATAACACTAAAAGAACTTCAGTTAACGCAGATGCAAATTAAAAAATTTAATTAAGATGGGCATCACGAAACATTAATTTGATTTAAAGGAATAAATTAGGCGTGACTTGGGAGGGGGAATAAAATTGAGGAGAGAGAATAAAAAACAAAGCTCTGTACTTTTTTTTTTCATTGGATCGCTTGCGTATGAAGATTGCAGCAAATACTTATCATATTTAAATGGTAAAAAGTTATACTTTGCCTGAAAAGTCCCATTTCCGGACAGTCGCCAAAATCGGAAGATAAAGTCGCCAAAATAGGTAAATGTAATCTCCAGTCGGTTTGGATTGCGATGTCATTCGCGTCGTATCATCGATTCGGTAATACTTTTTTTACTTATATATATATAAGTAAAAAAATATATATATATTTTTATATATATATATATATATATTTTTACTTATATATATAGTATAGGTATAGTGCTTAGAGGAGCCGACTGCAATACCAAAGGGCTCTGCTTCGAGTCCCGGAGAAGGCATGGCTGCAACTGTCCGTCTCCTCATAGGAGGCAAAGATGGCCCACCTATTAGGTACCTTCATAATAAAGTGACCACCACTTCTGGCCTTAGTAGTGGCTAAGCTGAAAAGTTTGTTTGCATGTCTCTCTCTACTAATAAAGTATCCTGTATGTTTATAGCATTGCGAAAAAGCTGCGCCGCCTAGAGCCACTAGATTTTTAACAAATTTAGTTCTCTATCCGAACATGTGCACCTCAAAGCCCGAATGTTGAATTTCGATTTTTTTTTTTTTCTTTTTTTTCATTTATTTCGTATTTTGTACGAATTTCATAACATTTTGATTAACCAATCAACTCGCCGATTTAAAAAGGAGCAATGGCAACACTGCTGGAAACAAAATATTTTTATCTCCGGTGCGCCAGGCTGTTGCCATTCGACAAATTGTAAATTACTTATCTTTCACTTTTAATCATCAAACTGAGCTTTCTGAAAGCATTGTATTGCCACTGTCGGAAACAAAATATTTTTATCTTGCATGCACCAACGTGATGTCATTCAGTAAAGCTTAAGATTTAATATTTCTGCTGTAGTATAACCAACCACTTGATTTAAATCAAAATGCCTTTAAAAATCATGAAATGTCTATTCAGAAATATTAAATATTTTATGAAATAATGTTAGATGGACTCCATTATAATCTAGGCGTCTAGCCAGGCAGACGGTAGTTTACTAGAAAATATTAACTGAATTTTAAAATATAAACCTGTGTAAAATGTCCATCTAAATGTGTAAAAGAAAGTGTATTTCACTCAGACTGCGCAAATACCCGTGAAATCGACTTTCGACTAAGAGACAAATAAGTATAAGATAACAATTTCTAGTAAAATTGTGGGGTCTTTGGCTTCCTTTTAGGTGCATTGCTATCATAATTTGGAGCAAATGTAGCAGTTATTTGCTTCTTTCGTGTACTTAACAATGATTTGCGAGATTTACTCTTTGCGAGTGCAGGTGGGGCGCAGTTTTCTTCGTGTTCGCTACTGCTGTGCGGGAAGAATTGCTGACGTAGCTCCTGACGTATACCCTCATGTATGGCGGTATACGAAACTGCCACCGATGCTGTTTTTCTGTTCAGCTATTATCGTGATACTTCACGTAAAATGCTGTAACGTTTATTTCAAAGAGACGCGTATCGCTTTCTGAGCGCTGATATAAAAATGAATGGGTAGAATAAGTAGTTGACCTAACTGAACTTAGCTCCGCTTCTTCAGTTTTTGTCCCCTACTTTATGACGCGGCACCGTTATAAAGATTTTGTTGTCTTTTCGGACAGCGGCCGACGTGCATAAACGTGGAACATCGTTATGAAGGTGTACAGTATGCAAATTTAACTAGAAGATCCGGTTAATATGCAACCCATTGAATCCGCCACCGGTTAAAGGGGATTTGACTGTAGCGAGAACACTATTTTTCTTTCATCGACCCATTTTAAAGGAATGGTTTTCGTCATCGCCCCCCTTTTCATTTTTCTCTATAATATACAGCATACAACATAATCATAATGCAAATAATTGCACATAAATAACTCAAAGATAACAATCAAACTAGGAATATAAACAAAGCTGTGAAAAACGTTTATTGTATTTTATTTTATTATTAATCCCAAAGGGGGTGTTAGATCAGAAGGGCTATTCATTTTGAAACGGCATTTTGCCTCTGTTCATGATAAATGTCTGTTTCACTTTTCAAATTGTTGCCACCAAATATTATCTCCCTGTATTATATTTAACGAAATTTAGTAATAAAGAATCTGCATGAATGTATGTATGTTTAACGCATTGTGAAAAAGCAACGATACCTAGAGCCATCCAATTTTGAATAACGTAATCTCCCATCCGAACACCTGAAATCCCGAATATGGACTTCGTTTTATTGCCGATTTCATATTTTGTAAAACTTAACGAATTTTTTATTAACAACTCAACGATTTCAAAACCAGCAGTGGCAACCCTGGCCGGAAAATAACATTTTTATCTCCGGCGCGCCAGACTGTATTATATAGATACGCTGATTTTAAATATTTTTAGCCCAAAGGGACATTAGCTAAAATGCTTTCGAAACGTATATGTGTGTGTGTAAATAAAGAAAAAAAAAACCGCCCCTTTGAGCCTAATATAAAATCTGAAAGTTGTCATATTTTTTTTTCTTTTTTGTATTATTATTATTATTAGTAGTAGTACTATTAATTTTACAAGTATAAAAAAATTTTCAGGGAAAAAAATCACAAATTCCACAAAAATTCGATTTGAATGATATTCTTGGCTGCGCTTCATGTAGTAATGCAATTTTTAAGATTTTTGGCATAAAACTGCTTCGTAAATCGCCTCTTTCAAAAGTATGGAGCCCGTTTTCTATAATGAATAATTGACTTGACGAAACCCTGCTTTTATTAGTTAAGAAGAACAAAAAATCAACAATGTTGGTTTTGTAACAACTTTTATTGTGGGATATTTCTGTCGGATAACTTTTGAATTCTGAAACATAGGGTACCCATGTGTTTTGGATAAGACTTGTGCTTGAACCATTCTCCTTTAATGCAATCAACTAGTCTTATAATATGAAGATCGAATATATCCCAGTTAAGCGGCTGTACGAGCCATGCTGGCATAATATTTAAATTTTCAATGTCTCAGAGGTGAACACTAAGTTTTTTTTTTTTTTTTGTTTTTTTTTTTTGTTTTTTGTAAATTTTGCGAGTAGCTTGTAGTGTATGTTACCGGCAATGTATGAAATACCAGTATTCTGTAAAAATACCTAGGCATCGTGCAGGATGCCTGGCGTTTTTCGACAAAGTATGAGAAATGTTACATACAGGGTGGTTATAATTAAAGTGACCCTATTCAGACCCCTGTAGAACCCGTTCTTTTTACTGTATTTTGATCAAACTTGGTATATACATTATATGGACTACGGGGAAAAGATTTCTGCAATAAAAAGTAGTTCTAATTTTGACCACCAGATGGCAATTTTCAAAAATGCCTTATGCAAATTCGTCAAACCTATAAAGAGACCTTTCAGTCAGAGCCAGAAAATCATTCTGCGTGCCTTTGTCATCGTTAATCATGCCCTTACAGAAAGAAGAAAGGTCGAGCTTTAACTGTTTATCAGAACTGTTAAAACTGTTTTATCAGAACGGCAGCGATAGCTTACCTGCATTGCGTGAATATTGTCGTTTAAAGGAATTGCGAAAAGAACCATGTCGGACTATATTTTATTTCAGAAATCGTTTCCCCGTGGTCCATATAATATATATACCAAATTTCATCAAAATTCAATTCGTAGAACAGGTTCTAGAGGGGTCTGAATAGGGTCACTTTAATTATAACCACCCTGTACTTTCCGTAGGCACTGTGTGTAATACCTTGGCATTCTATAGAATGACAAATGCTATTTAGGAAAAGTTTAAAAAAAAGTTATGATAAGATCGTTATTTAAAAAACGTGCATTTCTCAAATATGTAAATGTTATTTTGAAAAAATAATAGAAGAGTACCACTAAGTTACTTTTACTCAAAATACATAAATATGAATGTTGTACAAAGCAAAATTTCTGTGTTTCTTATTAAGGAAAACAATGTACGAAATTACGGAATGAATGTATTAAATATATTTCATATGTATTCATTATGTATGATGTATGGATATTCGAAAAGAATCGGAGATTCGTTTCATACTTTGTCGGCGGGTTTTCGACTTTCTAAAAAATGCTTATGTATTCTATACAAAGCCGGCTGCCTTGCATTGCTGGTAACGTATACAACAATATATCGTCTGAAGAAGTTTTGTGTTTTTCTTCTTTTCTTTCTTTCTTTTTTGAGCAGGGGAGGGGTTGTTCCAGCGTTTTACTTTTTTATATTCCGGTTTTTTTCATAACAAAGTTATGTATGAATACTACATAAGTGATTTTTAAAAATTAATTATAGTTATTATTATGTATGAATAATAGGTTACCTGATATTTAAATAATTGTTTATTTCCCCCCTTTATATTTATTTTATGATTTCTTCTTTACTACATAATACAGCCATATCAGTAAATTAGTTTTCAGTTTTACAATATTGTTACGAAATGTCAAGGCGCTTCCCCGCAAAGCAGTTTTAGGGTTGCTATAAAATGGCAAGGGAGGCAGGGTTGCCACATTTGGTGAGAAATCGCTCACTTGGCGACAAAACTGGCGTTGTGCCATGGACGGATGGAGAATCTTCTGGAACGAATTCTTACCGGTTTAGCTTAGAATGTTCTCGAACACAAGCCGAAAGCTATATAAACCCTGCTGGTCCGCAGTCAGTTAGTATCGTGAGTGTGCCTTGTCGAGAGGGCGAGAGTGTGTGCCTCGCATAGAGTGCGAGATAGTTAGTATATCAGTGTGCCTCGTCTAGCGAGCCGTGCGGAGTTGATCGAGTTGACAGCCGGGCAACAAGTGCCGAGTAGGTCGTCGAGAGAGCGTGTTGAGCTCCGGTAACGACTGAACCGAAGAGTCGGGAGCTGTGATCGTGTGTCGTCGAGTGCATCGCGAGTTGTAGCGTGAAGAGTCTCGAGAGTACGTGGAGTTCCGAGAACGAACGAGCAGAGTCGGGTGCTTTGCAGGAAGCTGTCTCCACCGTGATAGCCTGATAACCTGAAGGCTGTGTCGCTGACTGTTCCAGCGTGTTTATAGTAGATCTTCGACGACTGTAAACGTGTTTTGGAGATGTCCTGACAATACTGGCAAATAAAGTGTGTTTCGATACTTTATCAAGTGTCGTCGTTATTCACTCCCAATCTACAAACCCCGTACGAACGGGAAGGAAGAAAATAACGTAACAACTGGTGTCAGAGAAGAAAAACGCAACAATGTGCATATTCGGCTATCGACCCCTTGATCATCATTGACCCCCATTATAACTTTATCGACGGCTAGAGGGCTACCCACCAGTGGCGAGTAGCTAAGATCGCTGAATACTGGGAGCTTCGTCTGCTTTCAACCACAGGCGACCAGGCTGTTTGCATGCTTAGTTTTGGTGGTTATTCCCATGTGTGACGTGAATACGAGCCAGTTTTCCTCAGAAAATCCTCCACGAAGACATCCCTCCTCTTAGGCAGGTTATCCGGGTGGCTTTGTCGTATTCAGATAACCTAACCGTTTAAACGGAGGTTAACTGGTGCAAGAATCTTCGAACTTTACTTGCGGAAACCAGTTTTACAGTTTTAAACTTCATACGAAGAAAGTTTGCATTTAAAGAAAGCCGGAACAGGAAGAAGTCAGCACTGATCTTGTCTAATTTTATTTTTCCCCCTCCAGTGAAGATCTATCCGAGATAACGCAATTAAAAGTTCATTCTTTAATTAATGGGAAGCGCCGGATTAATTTTGCATCTGCAGTTGGTTTGTCCTTGGCCGTCTTCCGCGTGCTGTAGTTCTTTTTTTTTTTTTTTTTTTTAATACGCTTCACGTTTCCTACTTAACTTCCATCAGCTGTTGGACATGATGAAAGCATGCTAATGTGTTGTCATCATTGTGCTGTATCATGATCTATCGTGAGGTGCTGGATGGATATTTCAGTGGTCAAAGTGTAGTATGATGTGCTGAATGCGGAAGTGTAAATGGAGATTAAATTTCCTTAAACCCTCTCGGATTTTTTTAAGTAATCGCTTGCGCTGCGAGCCGCCCAAAATAGTTATTATTAAAAAATGAAAGAATAAGTATGATTGTAATCAGTTCAGGTAGTGTAATTTCACCAGTTCAGCTAGTAATTAATTATTAATGAGAGAGATGAAGAACTATCTGCATTTACGGCTTTTTAATTGCTTAGTTCGACAAAAAGACAAATAGTTTACGCTGTGAAAAGTGGCAGCCATTGCTTTTAAATCGCTGAGTTTGTTAGCAAAATTTGTGTAAGCTCGCACGGAACATAATATAGATAATTTACGTGTGGGGGGGGGATCACGCTTCGAGGTGCACAAGTTTATGTTCAGAAATGTATGTTTGTTCAAAATTTGGCAGCTGCGGGTGCTGCCGTTTTTTCATATTACATACATTTTTACATATTTAAATACATACTTAATGACTTTTCATTATTTAATAATAGAGATAAAAATGAATAAAATATGGACATAAAAACTTTCAAATTCGCTAAACGTTAGAAAATCAAATAGCTTTTAATTCCTTGATAAAGTCCCGTATACGTCAATCTGTAAATTTGAAAATAATCATAAAAACTAATCTTCGATGCATATGCGCTCTAAAAAATGCAGTACTTAATTTTTTGGAATGGTGGGGTATGATTTTTAAATTACAGGTACTGAGATTATATAGGCCAGTGATCTCAAACTGGCAACCCGTGGGACTTATTTGGCTCTCGAAGCAAATTTATGAAGCCGTCGTGAATATTTTCGAGAAATCAATTAGTATTATTAGGACAAGAACTTATAAAAAAATTTGGCAAGCGCATGTGAGGGGTGGTGGCTGTTGTTTGAATACGTTGGAGGTAGGAAGGAAATAACCACTCCTTTGGTGTATACCCAGAAGTGCACCAAAACGGAGCAGTTCTACTGAATATTGTAATCGGGGACCAGATAATCAGAAAGTAATTTATTACAATTTCCATATTTTACACATGCACATATATTTCAAATTTTAATATATCCAGCATATATTTACTATGTTTAATTCAGAATGGGAAGGGGGAAGTTGTAAAGTAACATTAATAATTATCATAAATTTTCAGATAATCACTAATGAAATCCTTGGTCATGCCAATTTACTTATGAAAAATTATTCCGTTTTCTTTTTTAAAATGGTGGGTACAACTATTAGCAGCACGAGATTTCAACATGGGGGAAATTATCAAAATTTAAAAATAAAACCAGATTTCTTTATTTCGTGTGCAATAGTCCAAAATACTGATTCCTAAATGCAACGTAAACTGCAGATCAAACACGCATCAAAGTACATCTTGTCACTCTCGTGGCTGATGCAACAAACTGTTTTTAAATAAAAAATATATACTTGGAGGCGGAGGGGATTCAACGAGGTTCATCTAGTATATTAATATTACTATATCTATGAGCCAAGTCTAAGTTCCATTTTTGCCTAATCTATTATTTATTAACATAGAATCTGTATATGTATGCATGTTCTTTGTACCGTAAAAATTGCTGCCAAATTATGAACACACATAATCCTCCGCCTAAACATGTGCACCTTGGCGCCCGAATTTTTTTTCATATTTTTATATCATATTTTATGCGAATTTAATGATTTTTTGAGTCATAAACTCCGTGATTTAAAAGCGCTGTGCTCGAAATAAAACATTTTTATCTCCAACGCGCCAGACTATTGCCATTCGGCAAAATGTAAGATATTTAACTTCTAGTGAACAAACTCGAGTTTTTAAGAGCAAGGTGTAGCCCACTGCTTAAATTTAAATATCTGTATCTTCCATGTGCTCCCGTGCTCTTTTACTAAGTAGCAAGCCAAGCGATTTAAAAGCAATAAGCATATTTCTTAAAAATATTCTTTCTGCTTTTTAATCTGATTATTCTGAATAAAAATTCATTAATATCATGAGATATCTAATTAGAAATATAAAATATTTTTATGAAATGACACTAGCTGGACCCATTAATATCGTTATGTATTTTAAGTGGCTAGTTTTAAATAAAGATGACGTATGAAATGTATTTTATTTTCTGCTTTTCTCGTGTAAGTTACTTGTATAAGTACTTACTGTCTTATTTGTAAACAATTTAAAGTATTAGGAAAAAAGTTTCAGTAGTAGTTGATGAAAATTTTTACTTTTCCGGTTTCAAGTACCTTAAATATTATACAGGATTTAGTTGTTTCTCTATTCTGTCCGATTTGCAATGATCTTATGCCATTTTTGCCGTGTGCGAGGCAAGGTATTATGTTGCTATGGTGACCTATTTTCTTTATCACATACGCTTGCTTTTGTTTCCTGCTTTAGTCATCTTAAAAGAACGCTTTTGCGCAACACTCTGACGCAGTGATTTATGTTTCACTTATGACTATGATTTTAAATTTTTCAGTTGGTTAAAAGAAGGAAAAAATAGAATTTGCAGTTTGTAAATTTTAGATTGTAGTCTTTTAAACACTTCGAATAACAATTTAATATTAAAATTAATAAACTTAATTATTTTAAAAACTCTCATGTGGACACATGATTTCTTTGTACGGCCCATTAAATTATGCACATTTTTCCTTCACTTCATTAAAACTTATTTCCTCAAATTATTCTAACTTAATTAACCGATTTTTCCAGGCAAGCTGAAAATGACATTAAAAATAATTAAATGTCCCGAGGAGTCAAACTTCTTGTAATTTTATTTTTTCATAACGAGTATAAAACTTAAAAGTATAAGACCCAAAAGTATAAGAACCGGAAGACCGCATTAAAAGTTAGATATTTACTTTCTTTCTCTTTTTTTTGGGGGGGGGAGGAGGGATTCAGAATTAATTTCTTTTTAAATCTACATTCATCATTTAAAACACTTTTGTTACTGGAAATATATGACTACGAGCAACGATTGAAAAAATAAAGTGGAAGGGGTGGGTGTACATATATACATGAGTCATTATATTAATAGGAGTTCTATTCATTTCATTATTTTGACCAAAGATTGAAGTAAATATATTAGTTAATCGTAATAAATTGCCTAATACTTGCACAAAAGCTGCAAAGTAACAAAATAATAATTTATTTCCTAACCCATATTATCGCCTTTGAGAAGGTAGTAGAATTGAATGAAGCAACTTATAAGCATTTAAAGATGACTATTGAACATTTTTTCTTGAAATGAACCATCAAATATGAATCATGAAAAAATTGAAAATGGAAATTTTTATGAAATGAAAGAGTATATATACTTTTGGTTAAAAAAGTGAGCTGCATAACTAGATGTTACAGAAATGCCAAATACATAATTTCAACGTTCTACGGCTAATCATTTTTGCTTTATACGAGATACATACAAAACATCACAAAAAATTCCATTATCAGTCCATTTTGCAATCCGATTTGGAATAAAGAACTCTTTATTCTGTCCGTAGGTACAGACATCACGCAAAAGAATAAGAAAAATGGATTCTAGAACGGTTAGAGACAGATAATTTCGGTAAAATGTGATGGTCAAAATTTTTCGCGATTACACTAATTCCTTTACTTCGTACAAAAAAGTAATAGGTTAGGTTAGGTTATTCAATTACGGCAAAGCCTCGAGGGCTATTTGCCTAAGGGAAGGGATGCCTTCGTGGAGGACTTTCTAAGGGAAACTGGCTCGTATACACGCTACGTATGGGGAAAACACCCATGCAGCCAGCCCGTTCGCGAGATTCGAACCTCGGACCGAACTACCAGCGTTCAGCGATTTTACCGCTCGGCCGCTGGTGGGCACAAGAAAGTAATAAAAAATCTGAAAAGAATTAAAAAACTATGATGTGACACATGACTTCCTTGTACGGATTATTAAACTTGTACGAATTATTAAACGGCATTTTTTTGCTACATTTCATTTAAACTTATTTTCTCGAATTTCATTAGATAAATATTTTTCATACAGTTAATTCAGTTCTTACTGCGCGGCAAAGCAGAAATACATAAAATCTCAAAATATCTTCATTAAAAATTGTAAAATATAGTAAACATTAAACACCAAATACAGTTAAAAGAATTTTTTAAAAAATTTAAAGGCATAAAAATCTTAACCGGAAGATAAAAACAACATAATTCAATCATTTCAAAAGCAAAAAATGCACAATTTACAAACATATAAGAATAAAGAAACTGAGCTCACTAAGCCGAGTAACAAAGTGAATATATATATATATACACAGAAGAGGAATGTAAAAATAAGCTATTGCTTTAAAGATCATTTGATATTGCAGTTTCAGAGTAAAGAAGTTACACCAAGTATAAACAAGAATGCATATATTTATATGCTTTTGGTGTGGCCGATTGCAGCTAAAAAGGGAGGTGCACAACTATATGTTATAGCAAGCCTATATACAAAATATCAACGTTCTGAGGCTACTCGTTTTTGAGTTATGCGAGATACGTACGTACAGACGCCACGAAAAAAATGTCTTCTGAATCTATTTTAAATAAGTTTTATAATTCATTTAGGAAAAAAGAGACCTTTATTCTGTCTTTACGTACAGATGTCACTCAAAAACATCGTTAAATTACATTCGATAGCGGTCAAAATGAATACTTTTGTTGAAATATGAAATCCGGAAAATTTCGTGGTGACAATACTTCCTTTACTTCGTGCAAGGAAGTAAAAATGAACGAAAATATTTTCGTTGTTTTTCTGAATGAAAATAATGCCTAATGTATCTAACTCATAAAACAAAATCTTTACCTTGAATAATAACATTCAAACTCAAAGCAAAACAGTTTCACATAAAAGCGACAGTGTGTTGTTTCGCAGTTTTTTTTTTTTTTTTCAAAGTAAAATGAATAAATATCAAAATATTTAAATAAGTGTAAGGCGGTTTTGGGGGGAAAAAATGGATTGAAGGAAGGAAGAAATATATGATGAGGTTTGCAATGTCGCCATTATTACACATTTTTTCATTATCACTCGACTTTATTTTGTACACAAGCTATAGTGCGCAGAAAAAGTAGATTTATAAATTTGCAATCCCATGTAATGATGGGGTGAATTTTGTTCATCACGTTCATAACATTATTAATGTTAAGAAAAAAAAAAGAGTTAAATTTTTTGCGGATTTTTTTCCTCATGCTTAGAGTATGAATTAACACTTGTAGAAGAATGTTAACGAATCCGCATACATTCATTTTTTAAATGATTCACTTTAGTATGCTGTGATGAGCGAAGCACATTTTTTTAAATATAGAAACAAATTTGCAATTCGCGTTACTTATCTTCTGCAGCGGCTCTGGCGACAGAAAAGGGTGGTGTCGGCTTAAAAAATCCGATTTGTTGCCAAATTTCTTAGCATCTGCTAAAATGAAATTGACTACGTAAACGATAAAGCGGCAATTCATTCAATTTCTGCACATAACAAATTAGGTTGCGTCATAGAAAATAGATTGAAACTGTTGCATAGTTGACAGAAAAGCACAACCAGCTTGATGATGAAAACATCATTTTTTATTTCTAGACGACGAATTTTATAGCATATATCTTCTTAATTAGTACAACAGTAGGGGTGTTACAAGCGCCTCACAAGTTTATAAGTGGCATCAAATTTTTAAAACAATATATGGCTTTATTTGAATCCTAATTGATGATTGGGCAAGACCTTTTACATTGCGGTTTGCTGCAGGGAATGAATGATGTCAGTAACGCATTACAGAGTTTACGAAGAAATTAAAATTAGGAATTTAAAGGGCTGTTGCCAATTAAGTTAGTAATTTCCTAATAATTTTCCGTCATATTTTTGTATCAACTTTTTTAATGTTTCCATTTTAAATTTATTAAAGATTCAATTTTTAAATATGCTAATGATTTACATAATTTCAATAGAATTCTAACTATTTTTGTCAAAGGAGATAATATACTAAATAATCTATTAGAAAATAAATTATGTTTATATATAAAAGATTGAGTTAAATATATTAATAAATCGTAATAAATTGTCTAATACTTGTGCAAAAGCTGCAAAGTATTAATAAAATAATTATTTATTTACTAAATACGATGGCTGTTTAAAAATAATTGGCGACCTCAAAATTAACTATTCTAAATTTGGTGCTCTCCCCCTAAATTCATCTGTTCTCCCAAATTCGAGATCCTTCCATGTTACATAACAACCTAAAATTAACCAGTCTTAGCTTGTCTCTGCAATTGCATTTACTTGGTATAAAAACCGCTCGCAAGAAATTACGTCATTCTTATGCTAGTCTTCTGTCATCGCATCCTCACCCGTCAGCGAGATTTCAGACAATGCGTCTCAATGTTTTCTTATTTTTATTTTTATTGCATTTTATCTTAATGCACGCACCTTTATGGTGGAACAATTTGATGAGCTCTTATGTGTGAGACCTCTCGTGGGATTCCGTAATAAGCTGTGGTAAGAGCGGAATTAATTCCCGCTTAAACCAGAATATGTAACAAAAGCATCAAAGCATACGTCATTCCCTAGCTTCGCCATTGCTAACATATCCCCGCTGCTCTGCTTGTCCGTCTAAAATGATGTCACCCCTGTTAACCTGTGTGTATAAGAAAATATTATAATTGTTTATGATAAAAAAGTGTATTGTCTACGAAGAATTATTCTAATGTGCCTAGAAATAAAGATGGTAATTAGCTGAGTTTGGTTTGGTATCAACATGTTCTTCCCATCTTGACACTCTGCCATCACGACTACGCATTAAAATATCACACACACGCACACATATATATAAGGAATTTAATATAAATTTGTGTTTATTATAGTATTTAATGCGATTTTATCGGCAATTTATTTAAAATAACAACATAATTAAACAAAACGTATATATACATTAATTATCGTAATTAATACGATTATGCAAGCAATTTATTTAAAATAACAACATATATAAACATGCCAGAAAATTCTATCCTTTTTATTTCGTACAAGGAAGTCACAAAGGATATAATTTTCTAATTTCAATTGAAAGGATTATGAGGAAATAATAAGTATGAAATACTTGCTGTAAAGTTTTCATTTCTCAGCGTAATTTAAATGAAAATTAATATGTATGTAAAAAAAAACTGCAATAACCGAGTGAAAAAAAAAACTTTCAAAATTTCCATAAAAATTAGCATATAAATTAAAAATAAATTTATATGAAGAACGGAATTAGTTAAAAATGTTTTACGTAAATGCATTTCTGGTGGAAATAGTATAATGCACAGCAGCGTCTTTATGCACCTCGGTGTTTTGCTCATATAATTTTGTCGTATTTTTATCGCCGAACAGCAAAATCAATCATGCATTGTGTGCGTTATATAGAAGACTGAGACATAATGAAGTCATTGTAAAAATAAAATCTGATGTGGATGCAACATGACTTCCTTGTACGGCCTAATAAATAGGACACATATTTTGCTCAACTTCATTTAAACTTATATCCTCGAATTTCGAGATATCCTTATCATGCATTCAGTCAATTCAGTTCTCATTTCGTGGCAAGACAAAAATACATAAAACATTTTAATTTAAAATTGAAAAATACAGAAAAACATAAAACACCAAATGAGGTTAAAAATATCCCCCCTTCCAATTTCTACGGAAAAACAAACAATTTGCCTAGCGGGCAGTAATGCAAAATTTTCGGTGCATAACTTTTGATCCCATTGTGCGAAAAGACACTGAAGTTGGTGCACCTGCTGACTTAATTCACTCTTCTACAAAGAGTTTAAAATGTAAGCAAATAGCTGCCTCGTTAGCCCTAGCGTCACTTAAACTTTTAAATTGTTGTTTATTTCTACTATTACATGCATATTAACTAAAGGCATAAAAACTTTAACCGAAACAAAAAAAAAAAAAAAAATAAATAAAAAATCTGAAATGTTTCAGATTTTAAATTACGTCCAAAGGGGCGTTTTTTAACATTTTGTGTGTTACCTTTCTTTATTAAATATCATGTTCCTCGCACTTAAACCATAAGATCCAGTGCAACAGCAATATCGCAAAATAGTTTTAAAACGAGCATATCTTTAGAATTTCCGATACAGAGACTCACGCACTGGAGATAAAAATGTTTTTTCTGCACAACGTTGCCATTGCTCGCTTTGAAATCCTTCAGTTTGTTAATCAAAAATTCGTCAAAGTTTTAAAAAATAGGAAATCGATCATAAAACAAATTTCAAATTTCAAATTTGGTCTTCCACATGCTCATATTCGTTGGAGGATTACGTTATTCAAAATTCGATGACTCTATGTACCGTTATTTTATGACAATGTGAGAAATATACATACATTTACGCAGATTTTCATTATTTAATTTCTTCAAATATAATGCAGGACTCTTAACATTTTATGGCAACAGTTTGAAAAGTGAACCGACATTTATCCGTCCGACGCAAAATGCCAAAACGAAACTAATAGTCCTTCGGGATTCAAATCCCTTTGGACTAAAAACATATTTCAGTCACTTTTAAGGAAAAAAAAAAAAAAAATTATCAGAGGTTTCAGATTTTAAATTACGTCCAAAGGGACGTTTTTGTAACGTTTCGTGTATTACCTTTATTTATTAAATATGTTCTTCGCACTTAAACTATAAAATTCAATTCAACAGCAATATCGCAAAATAATTTTTAAATGAGTATATCTTTAGATTATCCGATACACAGTTCCGAGCGCTCGAGATAAAAAGAGTTCCCCCCCCCCCTCCCTCCGTAGAGTGTTGCCATTGCTCGCTTTTAAATCGTTGAGTTTGTTAATCGAAAATTCGTTAAAGTTTTACAAAATATGAAATCGATCATAAAACAAATTCCAAATTTCAAATTTGGGCTTCCACATGCCCATATTCGTAGTAGGATTACGTCATTCAAAATTCGATGGCTCTATGTACCGTTGTTTTATTACAATGCGAGAAATATACATACATTTATGCAGATTTTTCATTATTTAATTTCTTCAAACATAATGCAAGACTCTAACATTTGGTGGCAAGTTTAACAAAACATGAAATATATAATAAAACAAATTCCAAATTTTGTCTTCCACATGTCCAAATTCGGGTGGAAACGTACGTTATTCAAAATTGGATGGCTCTAGGTACCGATCACAATGCCAGAAACATACATACATTTATGCAGATTCTTAATTATTTAATCTCTTCAATTAAATAATAATACAGGGCGATAATACTTGGTGGCAACAATTTGAAAAATGAATTGGACATTTATAGTGAATTAACGCGAAATGCCAAAACGAAAATAATAGTCCTTCAGTTCAATTGGCACCTTCGGACTAAAAACAAAAAGCTGAGCTCACCGAGCTGGGTAACAGATGTATACATGTGATGCGGCCGATTGCGCCGAAAAAGAGAGGTCCACAGCTAGGTGTTTTAGCAGTCGCATATATAAAATTTCAGTATTCTATAGCTATTATTTTTTGAGTTATGCGAGATACATACGTACAGACATCACAAAAAAAAATCTCTTTTGAATCCATTTTAAATTCGTTTTACAATCCGTTTCGGGGGGGGGAAGATTTGCATTTATACGCAAATAAAAATAATTATCAGTTCAGAAGTCTTTCTGATTTTGAAATATTAAGTGGGTTAAGATATTAAGCATTTTTATGCATTAAAAAATAATGTTTAATTCCGCTCCTACCAAATGGAGATTTGTTCAAATAATATTACAGAATTCGTGTTCTGGCATTGGCAGTCTTTAGTGTTGGCATGTAACCAATTCGTAACACTATTTGCACTAATTAAAAGTGAAAAATATTTATGCTTAACATGAAATTTTACGATTAACAGATTTTGGTTCTAAATTAATGAAACAGGCCGCTGGTAGGCCTCGATTAATTTGCTATTAGTAAATAAACCAAATAATAGCATTTCATAACAATATTTAATAATGTATGTTTAAAATTTAAAAACGGTTAAATTATTTATGTGACAATTTTTACATTTTATAGTAAAATTGTATGCTGTTGTGGATAAGAACATTTTGTAAATTCCGTGACGTGATTTACTATCATTCCTACTATCTCATATATTTTCCTCTCCTTTTTGTATTTTACATAGATCGTTTTGTTTTACTCTTATGGCTTGTAATTTTTCCATCTTTTCTCAATAAACAAAGCTGACCCTCCGATAATCCCTGTTACCCGCGTTTGCTTAATCGGGAATTGATTATTCCTGTTTTTCTTGTCCGTTTGTTTCTGAGAGCTGATCCTTCCTATGAGTTTTATTTTGCTTGGACATGATTTTGTACGTTAAGTAAAACACATACTTTTTTAAGGTAAAATTTAAAAAAAAAAAATTAAGCACCGAAGTTGAATCTGAATGTTTGAATAACAATTGTGCTTCTTCATGCTCATTGTCCAAAAACAGAATTTTTCCCCCTTATGCAAACAGATTGAATAATCGTGACTCGGAATCATAATTTAGATGCTGAAACAAGTCATTTGCACAAACTAACTGTTGCAAATTTATGTCTGATAGAGAAGTATGACGTCACTATGTCATTGTGCAATGTCGGTGTTATTTTTCTCATTCAGGTCTATCTGGGTCGTCTCGCATATCGTTATAATATACAGATTCGTTGATGAATTACCGGGAAAAGTTCATGATTCATGTTTTAGAACGCAGTTTCCGTTCAAAGATTCGAAATATCGAATTACGCCGTGTGCAATGTTGCAGACTCATTGTTTAGTGGTTTTTTTTCACTTATTCGCCTTTTTTTGTGTGTGTCAAATCTGCAGAATAAGTGAAATATCACGTTTATAATAAACTGGAGGAGAAAGCTGTTGATGTGAGATTTAAAATTAGCAAATCAGCCAACATTAATTTGACGTAGATTTCAAATAAAATTCTGTATGCATAAATAAGTTTAGATAACATTTTTAACTCCTTGCGTAAATAACCATTTTTCAAATCTCATTAGACAGAGATCTCTTTTCTTCAACAAAAGTATTTTTGTTACAGTGTAATTTGAGATGTAGCGGCCAATCTAAAAGAGCATATTTCGTGCCAAAAAATCCGAATTTTAGTCCGGAAGGGAGTAATAAAGAAATCTTCCATAGCTAATCATAGTTGGACGTTTAATCACAAATTTCACTTCAGGAAAAATTACTTGCAAAGGTTTTTCGGTTGGGGAATTGAATTTCCTTGAACATTCACAAAAGTTATCTTCTTTCGTTAGAGATGTGAATTCTAATCTAATTCTTCAAAACACTTTCGGAATTCCATTAGCCGAGTTTTATATTTCAAGTTTCCTAGACAGATAATGCTACGATCGTGTTCACTTTGCGCCGACCACTGTTCTTCCTGGCCATGAAAACCGAAATTTTTATTCAAAATCTGCGCCATACTAAGATTATTGTTCTAGTGAATTTCAAAAATCTTATTTATTAGCCCAGAATAGCTTTATCCTAGAAGGGCTATTCATCTGGGAACGGCATTTTGCGTTGAATCACTAAAAGCGTTGTATCACTTTTCAAACTGTTGCCACCAGATATTATCGCCCTGTGTTATAGTTAAAGAAATTAAACAATGAAGATGCTGCCTGAATGTACGTATGTGTCTCGCATTGTGATAAAACAAGGCTACCTGGAGGACAAAATTTTGAATAACGTAGTCAGTCCTCCATCCAAACATGAGCACCTGGAAGCCGGAATTTTGCAATTTGTTTTAGTGCCTTTTTCATAATTTGTAAAGCTTTAACGAATTTTTGATTTACAAATTCAATGATTTCAAACCGAGCAATGGCAGCACTATTTGGGAAGTAGCGTTCGAGACTGTCTATCAGAAATTCTGAAGATATGCTGTTTTTCAATATTTTTATCCCAGAGAGACAGCCCAAATGCTTTCGAAACGTGTAAGTGTGTGTAAATGATAAAACGCTTCTTTGGGCGTAATTTAAATTCCGAAATATATATATATATATATATTAAATAGGAAAAAGTTCGAGTTCTGGGTGTTTATAGTATGCGGCGTGAAATTGAATACTGGTTGCCAAATTGCTTACATAATTTAGAAGAGTCTTTAATTAATTACATCCGTAGCGTAAACGTTAATAAAAAATTATCATGTAAGGATACATTAAAAGAAGGGTTAAATGCTTAAAATTAGGTCTAAGGATTTATTTGCTATTACGGTAAAGCAAGAGAAATCTGTCTGTTTTGGGATTTCGTTTATTTAGATTATGGCAAAGCATTTTAGGGTTATTATGCATAAGGGTAGGGTTACCTTCGTGAAAGAATAGCAAATTTATTGATGTATCGAGGAAATGAAGCGATCTTGAAATTTTAAAATTTTACGAAATCTGTCTCGCATTTACGTTACGCATGGGATAAAGCTTGAACCGAATCTGGGACGAACTAATAATGTTCAGCGATGTAACGTTCTGAGCTACTGACGGTCTTGTGAAAAGTTAGAGAAATACTTCTTTAGAACAAGAGAGATATTAAGATATTGGCCGATCCCATAAGTAATACGTTTGAACTAAAAGTCAGAGGGGCACGGGCTAATTATCTACTACATCAACTTGCTGTAAAAGCTTGTAGTAACTTAACTGTACCTTTTTCTTAGTCTTGATACAAGTTTTGAAGAATGCAATTCCATTTTTACAACTATTTTTTCAAAGCTAAAAGTTCTCTGAAATGTGGCTCATAAAGTAAAATAGGCTCCTTTAGTCTATTCGCATATTTTGTTTTATGAGTTCAGTTAAATAATTATTAACAATAATATTAATGCAGTATATGGGGATCGGACAGCAAGCATCAGCCAGGATTAGTAGTGGTTCCAGAAATTCCGAGCCGGAAATTGCAGTCTGGAAGACGAGCTTCTTCTTTACATCTCGACGAGGACGTTCTGTAAAGAAAAAACTGACTTCATAACTACTATGAAGAACTAGCAGAGATTGAAATATTAAAATATTTTGGAACAGGGATGGATTCCCAATCCTTTTCTTGCATCGACCCCTTTTAAAAGAATGTTTTTCCCCCATCGATCCATTTGCATTTTTATCGATGGTTTACAGCATACAACATTATCATAATGCGCGTAAATAACATGGCTGTTACATACTGTATGCTGAGTACGGTGATATCTACAACGAAGACTGAATATGACCAATAAGATAACAATTAGACTAAATATGAACACACATTTAAAAAAAATGCTTTATTAGACTCCTGTGTTATTGTTGTTATTTTTTGCAATATTATTATTTTTTATTTGACAATTACAAACAAAGATTATGTTTGTCCAAAAGTACACAAATTCGGAAATTCCCAGATTAAGCAAATTTAACAACACACTTTTTGCTTTCACTGATAAGACGGCTGAGATTGATGCAATGTTTTTTTATATTGGGTATAAATGCTTGGCTTAGTCTTAAATCACCTCTTTCAAAGATAAGTAAAGTGTGTCTCCATTGGGTAAGATGAGGGAAAAGTCTGTTGGTTTGATAACAGCTTTAATTTTCTGATATTTCTCTTGGATGACTTAAATTCCAAAATTTAGCGTACCCATGTGTTTTGAATAAGACTTGACTTATTTGTATTATCAGTTTTTGTAATCAATCGGATATGGATTATATTGAAAAGTTGCCGATGCGTATTCGGCTGTCAACCCCCATTCGACACCCTTGACTGTCATTAACCCCTTTAAAAGTTCATCGACCCCCAGGGTTCCCATGAGGAACCTCTGTTTTAGGTTAAGAAAAACTTTTGCTCATCTTAATGTCGAATTGTACACTAATAATTCTGCTAGTGCAGAATATTCTCTGTAGAGTTTGATGAAGCTCTGGAAATACGTGATTTATAAAGGCTAGAATGTTTCGAATTTAATGCACGTCGTTTATTAATTTTGTAGCAGAGAGTAAGTAGCAACTAATGGAGAAACAGAACATGAACTTTTCGGCACTTTCTCAATTTATTCAATACTTACGCCTCGCTGCTTTAAAGGGGAGCTCTGTTGTCCATTTACCGAAAAATTACAGGGAGAGAAGTTTGCCAAAGACATTGATTAAACGCCGCTGGCTACTCATATAGGTAGCCTATTGCGTGCAAGGATGTTACAGTTCCTAGTGAGTGGGTTTCAGATGTTGAAGGAGCGTGATATTAAAACTAAGGGCCATCAGAAAATCCCTGCACTTTCCGAAGCTAAAGCCGAGTTCTCGCATTTTACATCGCTGTTTTGGCAGTTTCTGTGTCAGTGATCTCATGACTGTACTTTTGTCCGGGAAGAGGACTTGGTCTTCCTTTAGTAAATACATTATGTAGTTATTAAGGTTACCCATTTTTAAATATGGATGTTACAGTAGTACCTTGGTACACATCCGCTTTCAAATAGTCCTCTCCGGACAAGAAAATTTTGTTTGGTATTCAATATTTGTTTTGGTAGCGACTCAAATTCGAAAAGCCGGTATTCCATGGGCTACAGTTATTAAACTCTTTTGAGTAAATGCTAAGACTGCCATGAGCATCTGTTGCTACTATTCAGTAAATAACCCAAGCTATAAATCCGAATGTCCATGTAATTTTTCTCTTTTTTCGCGTAATATTTTTATAAATTTATTAACAGTGAGTTTTCAGAAAGTTTATGAGAAGAGTCAAGCAGCGAAGAAAATGGTTAGGATCACTGTGGAGGTGAAAAAAGAGATTGTTGAAAAGTATGAAAATGACATGCGTATCGCGGACTTGGCTGTTGCATACTGTATGCTGAGTACGGTGATGTCTACAATTGAGAAAAAACAAAGACGCTATTGAATGTGCTAACATTGCAAAATGAATGAAACCAATTACCAAACGTAGAGATGTTAGAGGATGTTGAAAAATTGCTTTTGTATCATGTAAAATATCATGCGCTATCTGTATAGTGTATATTTCGCGTATTGCATGTGTGTTAGTATTAAACTGTGATATGACACTAAGATTTTTTTTAGTAAGGATATTAAAAAAAAGGATTAATTATTTTCCCTGTATTGCTTGTTCGAAAATTTCATTTTGCATACGTCCAGTTTAGTAAAGATCTAGAAGGAAATAATGACATACACCAAGTTGCGGAAAGGGGAGGGGTGAAGGGCAGTTCTATATCTCCCGTTCTACTGATCCGATTGACGAAATTCAAATTGCGTTTTTTGTGTCTCGAAAGCGCGACTTAGGATATGTATTAGATTTATATGTAGCATTGTTCTAACATAGGTCTTTTGACACAAAATCGGACTTTTCTAAAATGACATGCCAATTTTTTTTTTTCATATTTCCATTCTACGGCTCAAATTATGCCTAAATATTGAATTTTGTAAAAAATCGCGCGAGTAGTTTTTAAAAAATTAGCTCTCAAAAGTTTAGCTCCTCAATGTTAATTCAGTTTGGTATATATTTATTAATATCTCTTTTTTTTATTAAACTTATTTTATTCTTCCTTTCTCATTTCAAAATTTAAGTTCGTTTCGAATAAAATTCGCCCATTTTTTATGATTTATTTTTAAAATTTGTATTTTAAATGAGTTTTATAAATTTTTCGAAAACAATTTTTAATTATAACCTATAACATTTTTAACATCATCTTAAAATAGATAGGCCCACCTGCAAAAAGTTAGAGTTTTTTATTCAAAGTTTTCTAAGATATACATGAATTTACATATTGCAGCGTTTTGAAATTCGGCATATTTGTTATAAACGATGATAACGCTAAATGTGGGTTACGCAATTTGTTAAAAATTATTTGAAAGTATGAACGATGATTTTTTCCTCGCTCGTCTGCAATGAAGAAAATGAAAGGAAAACAATTTCCTATAAATTAAGAAGTTCGTCAAATTCTTGGCGCAAACTGAAAAAAATACGCCAAGTTAAATTTTTGAATTTCTCTGTAAATTTCGCATCAAATTTTACAAAATTTAATATTTAGGCATAATTTGAATCGTAGAATCGAAATATGGAAAAAACATGGCCTGTCATTTCATAAAAAGTCCTGTTTTGTGTCAAAGTACCTATATTAAGACAATGCTATATAGGAATCTAATATATATCCTAAGTCGCGCTCTCGAGAATTGAAAAACGCAATTGGAATTTCATCAATCGGACCAGTAGAACGAGAGATATAAAATCCCTCGCCCAGTGTACACTCTGTTTATTGCACACATGGAGGCATACAGTGTTGGTTTGACCAAGATGCCGGGTTGCCCCCATAAAGATCTTAATCTACTTGAATAGTCGCCGATTTGCATAAAGATACTGGCATGGTTATGAATTCGTCGAGGTGGTGGAACATGAAAATTCTCTACTTTCATTCTGTGTAATAAAGGCTTAGGTCTAGCAAATACGAATTCGTAACGAGCTAAATGAGTTTAAGACGTTTATCAGTATTTTATCTTTCAACTTTTTCCAAATGGCATTAATCCCCCCCCCCTCCGTACTGTTTATGTTTTAGCCCAAAAGGGTCATTAGTCTCGAAATGCGATTTTGCGTTAATTCACTGTAAATACGTTGTTTTACTTTTCATTGGAATCTGATATTCATACTACTTTCGGCAAAATTTATCTTCCATATTTAATGTTTGTTATTGATTTAGAAAACATTTAAAATCAATAAGCTTTAATTAAAGTTCTTATTGTATAAAGAAACCGGAAGTAAATTTCTATTGAAACGAGGAAAGGGGGTTAAAAAATGAGCTTTAAAATTTACCGAAAAGAACAAAAAGGCCAGAAGGTAAATTATTACTGGAGCGAGAATGAGGTCAACAAATATGAGCTTCAATATTTACTGCATAAAAATACCGGAAGTAAATTTACTACTTAACCCAGAAAAGGGTACGAAATTTACTGCGTAAAAAGACCTACATAAACAAGGGACTGAGTAAAAAATTAACTCCAAAATATATTGGGAAAGGAACCGGAAGTAAATTTATTGCTGAAACGAAGAAATAGAGTAAACAAGGAGCTTTACAATTTACTGCTAAAAAGAACTGAAAGTAAATTATTGCTGAAATGAAAACGGGGTAAAAAAATTAGCTTTGGAATGTAGTATTAAAGGAGCTGAAAGTAAAATATTACTAAGACGAGAAAGGGGTAAAAGATGAGGTCCAAAACTTTCCGCATAAAAGGATCGGAAGTAAATTTATATTGAGAGGACGAACGAAATTAAGCTTTCAAATTTTACTGCATAAAAGAACTGGATGTAAGAAACCAAAAAGAAGGTACATAAAATTTACTGCATAAAAGAACCGGAACTAAATTTATGACTGAAACGAGAGACGGGGTAAAAAATAGAGGTGAAAAGTCATTGCATAAAAAAAACAGATGTAAATTTAGAATTGAAACGAGAAATAGAATTTTAAAAAAATGAGCTTGAGAATTTACTGCTAAAAGAACCGAAAGTACATGTATTAATGAAACGGAAAACAGAGTAAAAAGAAATTCCAAAATTTCCTGCATAAAGAAGCTGGAATTAAATTTATTACGGGAACGAGAAATGGGGTAAAAAGCAATTCGAAACATACTGCATAAAAAAACGGTAGTAAATTAATTATTCGGAAGACAAATAGTGCAAAACATTTAGCTTCGAAATTTACTGTATAAAGAAACCGGAAGTAAATTTACTTGAACTTAATAAATTTAGTGAAGTAATGAACTCATAAATTTTAGTGAAGTAAATTTACTTTAATTTACCGGAAGTAAATTGAGACGAGAAACTGGTAAAAGCTGAGCTTCGAAACTTACTGTGTAAAAGAGCTGAAAGTAAATATATTACTGAAATGAGAACAGGTTTAAAAATTGCTGTTAAGAAAACCCGTAGTAAATTTATAACCGAAACGAGAAATGGAGTAAAAAAAATGAGCTTCAAAACTTACTGCGTAAAAAAAAAGAAGTAAATGTATTATTCAAAAGAGAAATGGGACAAAAAAATTAGCTTCAGAATGTACTGCATAAAGAAATCAGAAGTATATTTACGACTGAGATAAGAAACTGTTAAAATTTGAGCTCTGAAACTTACTTTCTGAGTAAAAGTTCCTCTTTGTGAGTAAAAGAACTGAAAGTAAACTTATTACTGAAGTGATGACCGGTTAAAAAAATTACTATAAAGAAACCGTAAGTAAACTTGCTATTCAAACGAAGAATGAAACGAAAGCTTCAAACTCACTACGTAAAAGAACCGGAAAACGTAATTCTGAAACAAGAAACTGGTAAAAAATGAGCTGTATATTTTTCAAATATGCAAACATGTAAGGAGTGCGAATGTACAAAATAAAAAAAAATTCCAACTCTCCCGAAAGAGGGGTTTCTTTTTTTTCCCTCCCTTTTTTTTTCTTCTATTATATAAACCTGCTTAAAAAATAACATTTGTCTTTACTTAAAGTAGAGCTAGAAAATAAACCCAAACGAATTAATGCTGTCTTCTAATACTTTCGTTGTTAATTACTTAAAAACAGATCTCGAATAAGCATTTCCCACCGCGTATTGCGTTTTTTCTAATTTAACTCTCCTATATAACCCTGTAAAATAGCTTCCCCCCTTCGAGTTTCGTCTTCAGCTGACAAACCATTAATTACTTTCATTACTTATTAACTCTTATTTCGTTCTTCTTCTTCTTTTTTTTTTTTTTTAAGTTGGTTTAGAAACATGCTTTATTCTTAATTTACTTCATTTATATTTGGGTGCTCAAGCAGACCAAAAAGATAGTTTTTGAAATATACTCCTTAAGTAATGAATAGCATCGAAAATTCTTTGCCATTCATTACTTTATAATAATTGATGAAGAATATTTGTTTAAAAAAGATTCTGTTATAATAGGTGGTATTAGTAACTATATTCGTATAACTTGCTGAAAACGTTCGTAAAAATTATGGATATATTATAAATTATATATGTTTAATTTTATGTAAGTTAGACATAATGTTGAATAACAAAATTATGATTGGGTTTGAATTTTACGATTATGGCTAAACATACTAGCACTATTTGCCTAAGTGTAGGAATGCCGTCGTGGAGGATCTTCTAATGGAAATGGCTGGTATTCACATTATACATGTAGAAACTACAAAACATGCATGTGCATCCAACCTGTTGCGGGGAATTGAATTCGGTGGTTATATCTGCGCGGCGACTTGTGGACGCAAATTATGAAAAAGGATATGAAAATGTCTCGAATATTTTTGACATTGCTGGTCGTAGAGATACGAGACGGTTCATTCTTTACCCCACTTATTTTACTGTTATTAAAAGTTTGTTTTTATTTTTTAACAGGCCTCATTTTTCGTATTTGGTTTACATGAAGTTTGAAATAAGTAGTATTTTATTAGAAATTCATATAGTGCAGTTTCTTGTCGATTGCAGTTTTATTAAGTAAGCCCTCAACATAGTTGTCCGAAAATTTCTGGAGCGTTACTAACGGTGCCTTACGTTATGCATCAGCTAAGAAAAGCGCGCCATTGCCAAATTAAAACTTAGGCAGTTAAAGCACCATTATGTTATACTCTTTTAACTTAGGTTCTGAATAAAAGTATAGATATTTTAAGAGTGGTCAGGCACAGGTCCTTCTTCAGAACCGAAAAAACTTAGCAAGGTTCTCACGCTTCATTATTGTTTTCCTAAACAGATCGCGCTGCGTTTTTGCCGGCCTTATTCTGCCCATTGGTTTCAATACAAAAATGATGATCGCTCCTTCCATTTTGTAAAATTTCCGTATTCTCCAATAACACATTCGCAGAGCGGAACATCAAGCATTCTGAGAATGAGTCTGTCGGTGAGAAAAGAAAGAAGGTGAGGGGGAACTGTTTACTTCTTTGTGAGAAACGTAGTTTTTTCACTCTTGTAATAAAATTGAGGAAGTAACTGGTTAAATAATTGTAATTAAATAGTGAGTAAATTAAAATTAATTTGTAAAATAATTGTAATTAAAAAGTGAGTAATTAAGTAAATTGTGAAATAATGCATAATTAGTTAAATAATTGTAATTAAATAATCCTACGTATAAATACTGTGCACCTGAAACAAAGTAAATCAGCAGTAAAATAAACGTATAGTAACCATTTTAGATGAGAATTCGAGAACTTTTGAATCACTGTGCATCCAATAAGCGAACGCGTAAAACTCGCTACGATATGAAATGCATGGGAAGGAGAATGGGAGAATTAAAAAGTAGAGAAAAAGTCCTTATTCATAAAGAAATTTGTAGAGACACTAGGGTTTTTTTATTTTATTATTTATTTATTTATGTATTTATTTTTAAGCAGAAGACGTGAAAAATGAGCAATGGTCTCGCCGGGACTCGAACCACGGGCCTCTCGAATACTCGCCATACTTCCTTTTACTTCGTACAAGGAAGTAAAAATGGTCATGATATTTGCGGTAAATTATGTTTAATAAATACTATTTTTATTAAATTTATAAACTCTAAAAATCAAACTATATTCATTAAATACTTATTATTATATTAATCTTTAATGTGTGTTAAAAATTAAATCTAATTAAATTAAATGTTGCAGAGTTAAAACGTACTACAGAGCAAATACTGTCTATGTTATTGGTCTTGGTAGTAAATTTGTACAAAACATTAGCTTCATAAAATGTGTATTAAAATTAATGAAAAATTAATTTGTATTCCACCGTGTTTGACTATTAAACTATGTAGGATTTAAATCTTGAACTATAAACTAAGACTGTTTCGCGCATTCCTATAATGGCTCCTATTTGGATGCCACCTTTCTCGGAAAAAGATTGTTCGCCAGAGAAAAAAAGAAATTCTGTTACATAACAGAAAACGTGTTCTGGTCAGAATCCGAATACCTCTTGAATTAAAATAACCAAAAGAGCTATAAAAGGCCAAATGCGGCCAATTTTATTTACCTCTTGTGTTGTGGTGCTATGGCAACCCTTCTTAAGTACGTCCAAGGTTCTTTAATATACAAGCATCACACTTTTTTTCCTCTTCGCCTTTTCCAATTTAAGTATATTTTGAATATATGAGTAAGTAATGTAAAATTCTACAAACATTGTTTTAGCCCAAAGAAGCTTTAGCCCAGCTTAAAACGGCATTTTGCATCAGTTCACTTTATACTGCGTATCACTTTTTAAATTGTTACTGCCAAATATTATCGCCCTCTATTATATTTAAAGAAATTAAATAATGAAGAAAATTTAATTTAAAAATTAATGAACGTTAGTATGTTTCTCGCATTGTGAAGAAGCGACAGTATCTAGAGCCATCAAATTCTGATTAACGTAATCTTCTACCTGAAGATGGGCAACTGGAAGACCGAATTTTGAAATACGAGTGTGTTTTATTATCTTTTTCATATTTTGTAAAACTTTAACGAATTTTTTATTAATAAACTCAACGATTTCAAAGCGAACTATGACAACACTATACGGAAATAAAAAATCTTTACCTACAGCGCGCTAGACTGTCTGTCGAAAATGCTAAAGATATGCTATTTTTAAATATTTTGTGATATTGCTGTTGAATTGAATTTTATGTGGTTTTATTGCGAAGAACATGATATTTAATAAGTAAAGGTAACATGCAAAACGTTAAAAAAAGCCTCTTTGGGCGTAATGCTATTTAAAAAATTCCCTTTTTCTTTTTTTCCGTCATCACCTTCTTTAAAATTTTTATTCTTTGAAGAATTTTTTTATCCTTTTGTCATATCTTGTCTTTTTGTCTTATCTTGTCCTTTTGTCATATCTTTGTCAAGACCGAATTTTGAAATACGAGTGTGTTTTATTATCTTTTTCATATTTTGTAAAACTTTAACGAATTTTTTATTAATAAACTCAACGATTTCAAAGCGAACTATGACAACACTATACGGAAATAAAAAATCTTTACCTACAGCGCGCTAGACTGTCTGTCGAAAATGCTAAAGATATGCTATTTTTAAATATTTTGTGATATTGCTGTTGAATTGAATTTTATGTGGTTTTATTGCGAAGAACATGATATTTAATAAGTAATTATGTGTAATGGATTCTGTTTTCATTAATGTGTAATGGATTCTGTTTTCTTTTTACCTTGCAACTTTAAAAGTGTAAGAATTAATAATTTAAATAATTCAGTTTAAATCATTGTACTCCAGAAAATTAGTAAATAATTCCATTGATGAGCTTTAGCATTATTTACATTCTTTTTATTAGCTAAACGCATTATTTCATTTTTATCAAGGTTTTGGATTTTGCTTGTCCTGCAAATGTTTTCTTTCAATTAAATATATATATATATGTCTGACATCCATTTACACATCCGTTCATTCTTTGAAATTCCTTTTCTTCGATCCGTATCCAAATCCCTTATCAAATTTTCCTGGGCTTATGTTTTGACAGATTTGTTTTCAATTCATCAAAAAAAAAAAAAAAAAAAAAAAAAAAAAAAAAAAAAGAGAAAGAAAAAGAAAAAGGTAACAGAAGAGGTAAAAATGTTTGAAAAATATTTCTTTATCATGTTTTATCATCGGATATATATGGAATGCGATTTGTTTTCCCAAATTTCATTGACAGTTTCGTTTTCCTTTTTTTAAAAAAATAAATAAATAAATAAAAAATAAAGAAGAAATAAATTCTTATTATTGACACGATGATTAATAATTCTATCTCACGAGATCGGGATTTGGAAAAATCATGAAAAAGAAATTATAAATGCAGAATTGTTATTCTTTGGTTTTTTTTGTTTTTTTTTTTGCGAAGTTTTGATCAAAAATGGAGAAAGAATAATAACATGGCAGCAATGTTTTCAATTAAAGACTTTTCTTTCGTTTTCGTTCGTTTGTTGTCGCCATTTTTCTCTGTTCTCGAATATGGCAATCAATTTTCATTTGAGGGCGGGGCTTTCATCCGTGTTTTTGCTTTTGTTTATTTATTTTTGTCCTGGCTGTTAGTGCAACGAAGTTAAATTAATGAGTGGTACTGTATTCCTTACGTTTTGGAATGATACCGAATACGTTCGAAATATCCACTGTAAATCTAGAATTTTCAGAATATTCTTTTTCGTGTCAACCCTGCTTGTTTCTGTTTTTGTTTTCGTGTTTTTTACAAAACTACCTTTTTTTATTTCAAATTATTTTCTTCTACTTCAGCATGTAAGTCTTTTTTTATTATTATCATTTCAGGATAATAATCTTTGAAAACCAATTTATTTTTCTCCCATTGATGATGTCGTTTATTTTTGAGTGCTAATAAGATATCATGGAATTTGATCTGAGCATAATAAGATTGTTTTTAAACCCAACAAAATATTTCAGTGCATAAAAAAACATACAGGCATTTTCCCTCGGTTTAAAAAATATCATTCATTATGTATCTATTTAAGACATTGAGTTTGGTTGATATATGGTCTGCCCATTTAAAAAAAAAAAAAAAAAAATTCATTAATTTTATCACGCGATATGCGATGGTTCACATTTGTTTTCGAATGCTTGTATTTTTGGAATTTATTCGCGTAAATCTTGTACGAAATATTGAAATAAAGACTTCAAATTTTTTATCGTAATATGTTATTTTTTTCTTTATTTTAAGCCTTGCTGATTGCAAAATAAACATTATTGAAATGTGCCAAATTGTAAAATAATTTATACGAAATGTCTTAAACAGTAACTCACATAAAAATTCAGACACTTGAAAGTTTTGCCAAGATGTTTTGGATACGATTTTTTTTTTTTTTTTGAAAGTGTTTTTTGTTTTAAGAAAAAATACATCATAAGAGCTATCATGCAAGACCTGCTAAAACAGTGAAAATAGCGTGGAACTGTTCAAAACGCAATGAAGTGTTGAACATATTCCAAGATAATACGAAGGAATCGGAAATTTATTCTACGAAAAATCAAACAAAACCCATACAGTTGCAGAGCGTTTTAGAATACTTTTCAATAAAAACTCCGCGGAACGCTGTTTAAAGATCACCTTTTATTGACTAGTAGCAAAGGTAGTGTCGTAATCTGAGAAATAAATGAAGAGTAATTTTGCATATAACTCTCAAAATTCTTTCGATTTTGATTCACGGAACCCTTGGGGGAATTGCGTGAGGGCCTAAATTTTCTTGGAGCACAGACTGAAGACCGCTGCTATTGTATGAAATCTAGTGTTAGAATTTGAGAAATAAGTGAAATCTGTTACGCCCATGGCTCTCAGAATTGACACTTTGCCAATCCGCTTGTGTGATCATCGAGATGGTATCGTACGCAAATGTAATGGTACATAAAGTTTATGCGATGTTTTTTCTGTTGCAAGGTAATCCTAATGTTACACATTTGATTAATACTTCTCTGCTGGAGTATTAATCAAATGTGTAACATTAGGATTACCTTGCAGTTTTCTTCTTGTTTGAAGAATATCCCTCTAAAGTTATATTTACCAGCCTCTCTACAGCGAGCATTAATGAACTGCGGGAAGCCTTTCTTGGTTTCTTTGCGTTCTAAAATATGCTAATCCATTCCAAAAAGAACACTTATAAGAATACTTTTAAAACGCTCCATTATAAAAGCCTTTCTTTCACGGTCTTAGAGGTGCACACGCTATTCTTCCCGGGGTTCTTGAAGTCACGTGCACCGAACTATCCCATCCTTCATCCCTCCTTCTCTCTCTACGGAATAAAAAGATAAAAATAAGAAGGAGAAGAGCAAGAAAATTTTTTTGACTCACGGAGTTAGTTCTTCACTTACATCAGCTGTCCTTTTCTTTCAAAAAGTTCTTTCTTCTCAATATCTCAGCCGTTCCACTCCGTTGCCATTCCGAGATTGGAAAAGCTGCCGATGTTAATCTGCGAATGGCACGGCCGCTAGCGCTCGCGTTTAGGGAGAACGGTTTCTTTTTCGTAGCTGAAAAACCGTTTAGAAAACGTCTATCTGCACCTTGCCGATAAGTAATGCGTTCTTCTGTCGTCTCTTGTTCTCATGAATTCGCTGACGCAGTCAGAAATTTTGTATCCTTCTTATTTTGAAGCATTTAAACAAAAATATTTTTTAGATTACTCTGATTTTTACCCAACGAAGTGTCATCTTGTGCTTCAGATGTGTACTGAAGTGGTTTATGTTGATAGTTTTAGCCTATCTCTTCGAGGAAGTTTTCAAAATTACCTTCTTGTTTTGGGAAAATGATAAAAAATAATATATGTCTCGGTGATCTTGGGATAAAGCACATGCATCTGTAAGTTCCGAGATACGGAGTTTAAATCCCAAGTTGGAGATAAGGTTTAGAAGTTTTAAATGTTTCTTCTAAATTTTCTACTACCGTCAGGAAATTCTGCAGTTCCTTGTTTTAAAAGTGATTATTCATTTCCGCTTCTTTCTGAAACTATCGTAATCAATCAGTCGCTAACTGGAGCTGAATTTTTTCTAGTTTTAAAGTTCAGAATTGCCTTGAGTCTGTCTCTTCTGGTATTACGGTGAAGTGATTACAAAATTTGTTTTTCGCTTATCGGTATGGTGTAGTAATTTCATCTGCACAAAATATTATTCCATTCCCAAGGTATGTGATATGTTACGTTAAAGTAAAATCATTAGAATTTTCGCAGCCAGATCATAAAATCCTTCCCATATCGCATCGTACAGTAAGTACAAGCAAGAGGAAAGCTTTTAGAGAATGCAGAAAACATTTGTGTTATTTCTTAGCCGCATAAGAACCCATCAGTGTTAGTGGCATTTTGACTCGGATTCGAACCCTCACAAGTGGGACTGATTACATCGATGATTTTTCTCATGTGTATTGTGAACATAAACCTGTTCCATTAGAAAGTCCTCCACGAAGGCATTCTTTCCCTGAGGCAAACAGTCCTTTTGTCCTTTGCGTATTCAAATAACTAACCTCATAAAATTGCTATAAGAATTCGCCGTCATTCTGTTGTTATTTTTAAACTGGTAGAAACAGTATGTGCCACGCTGTATACTTTTTTACCTGCTGGCAATGTATGAAACACTGGCATTTTATATAATACACAGGCATTTTATAGAATGCCTGGCGTTTTTAGGCAAAGTAAGAAATATGAGAACTATTATATACTTTGCCTAGGCATAACATGTAGGCATTCTATAGAAGGGCAAATGCTATTTAAGTATGTTTTGGTTAGGTTTTAATTATCACAAAGCACTCGAATAGGAAAAGTCTATAAAAAGGTCATGATAAGGCTATTGTTTAAAAAACGTGCATTCAATCTGAAATACAAATGTTGTTATGAAAAAGTACTACAAGAGTGCCATTAAAAACTTTTATTCAAAATGCGTAAAGAAAAATGAAAGTTGTACAAACAAAATATATGCCTTTATTATTAAAGAAAACAACGTATGGAAATGTAAAAAAGTGTATGAAATTATGGAATAAATGTTTGAAATGTATGCAATTATAGAATGAACGAATATTTAAATGTATGAACGAACCGGAGGTTGTTGTTCATGCTGTAACAGATTTAAATAATATTAAAATCTTGTAGTTTAAATAATTTAAATAGATGCACATTAAGGTATTTGTGAATAGCAATATTTGAAACCAGACTCGAGTGCCTCGTGCGACTCTCGCACGAAGAATGTAATTTATTTTTAAATGTTAGAATATGATTTCTCTTCTTGTTTGTATGTCGCCATTTTTTGAGTGTTAAATAAAAGTTATTACTGTGTTCCATCATTGGAGTTGCTTCATTTCGCCAAAGAAGCATCACAATGCTTTGGTTTCTTGTCATTTGTTATTCTATGGAATGCGTAGGAATTGTATGAAATTTTGATCGTTTTATACATTGCCGGCCAAGTTTCAGCATTCTGTAAAATGCCGGCTTTCATACATTGGCGGTAACTTATCGCTTAGATCAGTGGTGTGTGAATTTCTCGTGAGCTAGTCGGCCGTTTTAGAGAAATAAAATAAATAAATGAATGCAATTAAATAATAAGAACAGTAGCATTAAAGTAATTAAATTAAGGAATAAAAAGAGGAGAATAAGGACAGAAACAGAAAGAAAATAAGAAATTCAGAAATTACATTTTGAATTTGAAAATTCTCTAATTTCCTGCCTAGCCATTCGACACTTGGGCATTGCTTAGGACTGCACATTTGAGAAACTTCTTTCGCATCCTCGGATCCTCTGAGAATTCCTGGAATCTACGCAAACCTTTTCGAAAATTAACCCCCCAAAAATACAGGTGGCTAGTCGATTTTGAGGCACTTCAGCAGTGAATGTTCATACCGATAATATTATAATTTCTTAGCAATTCTTATGCGACTTTTCCGTGTGTTTAAATTTATTTATTTATTTATTTCGTGTGTGAGCTTCAGTTGTGTAACTAATAAAAGTTTATGAATAAAAATAGTAAACTGTATAAAATCACGGATTCTTAATGCAGACTTTATATGCCAATGTGTGAAGAATATGGTAAAGCACCATCAGTCCCTCCTGCTGCACATCGAAGTAGGTTTCTTCTTCGAAAAGCGCCGATTATTTGCTGAAATTGCATTCACAGAAGTAGCATTTTTGATGTTGTTGTTGTTACGAATTTCAATTGTCTGACAGTGGTCAGCACAAGCCTACGGCATCCACGTAGCGAGGAGTCAAATGCGCCTGTCGTTGGCAAAAGTTTTGATTATTATTTAGGTGACAGCCGGACTTGGCTCAGTTCAGCACCGATTTTGAGTGGGGACGGGACCGAGTATCTCCCCCCCTTTTCCCTTACCAGCAACCTCTCGAGAGGACTTTCGGCTCGCCGCATTAGTAGAGTGCCCCCATGCCTCACAGACACTATACATTTACAAACATCCATGCCTTCTCCGCGATGCAAAACCGGGCCCTACGGCAGTCAGCGTTGTGGCATTTTTAATGCACTATAACGTTGTCTGGGTTTGTGAACGAACAAAACCGAATTTATTGTAAGGATGTTTAATGATGATGTCAACAATAATTTGAATGCTTCTTATGACACAAATTAATTTTATTTATTCAACTTTGGAAGAAGCTTTGAGATATTATGGTAAATTTTAAAAAATAAATAAATGTAATTTCAATTCATGACGTTACATAACTCTCTCTCTCTCATGTATCACCTTACATTATCTCTCTTACTATCTGTACCTTTCATTACCTACACCCGTAATACTATTCTTAAACATCCTTAACTTGTAAGACATAAGATAAGTCAAAGAGGTTCCACTGAAGAAGTAGATTCTAAGAAGGGCTTCGCGAATTTTAAAATGACCATTAAAAGCTTTTGATAATCAACGACCTACCGTCAACGGTTTTGTTACGGCTCTTGAAAATATCACCTATTGCAGGTACGCTTTTAACATCCTCAGTTTAGTAAGCACTTGGTAAGTGATTTAATTTGAAAAATAAGGAAAGTTATCTTTAAATTAGATTTGTGAAAAGAAAAGAAAAAGATTTTAACTTCGCAGTAGAGGGTTTGTTAAGGTTTTCTATGCTGTCGCTGATCTTGCAGTTTATCGGAGCTGGCAGTTTATCAATTTGCTGTGTTAAAAATAAATAAAAAATTTTATGCTTAACCAATCTACAAGAACTGGTTGTTTGTATGGTCGCGTGGAAGTTAAATTAAAGATCTTAGTTACTATAATATAAGAACCGAAAAATTTTAGAAACAATACTTTACTAAACTATTTCATATTTTTTTAAAAAATGCACACCATCTTGATTGCAAAGTTGCATCTTACTTAAACTAATAAACGGCATTTTGTAGAACACGTATTTTCCCAAAAGTTTATCACCGTGGGATCATCCGATACTTTCTCCAACGCTCGCTTTTAATTACCGTTCGACATTTCTTCGAACCAAATATTCGGCCTCTTTTGATTGTTCATTATCAGTCGTCTTTCTTGTAGTTCTGGCAACGGATTAAATTTGGTCCGAAAAGCGGTGGGAGATTCTTCATGAATTATTCACGAGAGCTCTCTGCGATTGGAGTAAGTAATTTCGATAATTAGGCTTTAATTCTTGGAGAGGACGACTAAATTTATCTCTCATTTAGAGAAAAACGACTTTTATTTCTTTAGCTGCGAAGATGGCTGTGACTCTGGGTGCTTTGTTCTTTACGAGTACTTAGAAAAATTTGTGGTCGTTGTCCAGGCGATATTTTTTTTCTGCGTTTCCATGCGGGACGATATTAATTTAAAATTTTAATTAGCCTGATTCATTTTTATTCCTTAATACCCTAGGAATGCGACCGAGGATCAAGATTGCGTAAGATCGATAGCCTATCTGCCGGTACAGGATCTCTGGCGCAGGTCAGAAACCCATTTTCGATCCTGCGCTCACATATATATGCTGGGCATCCTAATCAACAAATTCTTTCGATCTCGATTTGACGATTGTTAACCACGAGCCTCGTGTACGCTATGTCAGTGTTCATTGGATGCAGATGTCGATCCTATGACAATTCAGTTGTGTGTTATTGTTAATCGTAATGCCATGTTAATCCTGTGCTGGTGTCGGAGTGTGTGCCCTCTCGATCCTACGCCAGCGTCAGTTTTACGCATTGTCGATGCTATGCCATGCCAAACCTGTATTGATATTGATGGTGTGCTATATTAATCCTATACTAGTATTGGATCGTAGAAGATTGAAGATACTTTTATAAGGAAGTAAAGCAAATAAATAAATAAAGTAATAAAAAGAAAACATGAAAAATTTAGAATTTAATGTCATACCAGAGGGTTTTAAGGTTTCTTATGCTCTCGATGAGCTTGCAGTTTATCTATCTGCTATCTATTTATCTCTCTGCGGCTCACACAGCCTTTTCTGTCTTTTTAACTTTATTTATCATTAAACCTCACCGTCTTCGCTCTTACATCCCATAAATTCCAGCAGCAAAACCACAATGTTTTTAAAAACAGCGTATCTTTAGAATTCCTTATAAAGTGTAAAGTGTTATCATACTTTCTGTAGTCCAGAAGGGTTATTCTCCTCGAACCTCACTTTTGGATAGAATCTCTTTAGCTGTCCGTTTCCTTTTTCATAAAACTAGCCGCTGGTCGTTTGTCTAGATAATAATTAATAAGAGAGATGAAGAACCGCGTTTATTGCTTTTAAATCGCTTTGTTTGTTAATCAATAACAGGCAGATTAAATTTAAAAGAAAAATTAAATATCTTACGCTTTGCCAAATGGCAACAAACTTGCGCTTGAAAGTTAAAAGTATTTTTTATCGGATAACTCTAGATTTTTTCGGTAAAGTGTTAACTGTTGCCTTACTTTTTTATATTCGTTATAGTATTTCTTTAAAATAACATGGCGAAAACATTTGGTGGCAACATCCTTATATTTCTGTTGCCATATATTATTTTAATATATTCGTAACGTAGTTTCTTTAAAAATAATGCATAGAGCATTTGGTGGCAACATGCTTTTATCTGCCTGACACATATATATATATAATTGAAAAAGAAAATGTAAAGCTAACTGGTAATTAGACGTAAGACTTATCTGTCTCAAACACTTTTGCGCATAATGCTGCAAAAGAATTTGAAAGAATAGTAGTAGGTAGGAACATTGCTGCGAACTTGCTAAAATGTTACCAGGTGTTGTAGCTCCACGAAATATTGTAACACAGTACTACACAAATAATAAGAAATTTGTTTGGAAAAACTGTAAATACGCGATAAAACTGCCAAATTTAGTGCTGGAAGCCTATACATTTTTTATGTATAGGCATTTTATATATTGACATTTTATAATCTATGTTTTTATACCTTCCTTATATATATTTTTTACCGTCGATCTATTTTTCATGTGAGTTAACCTTTCACATTTCACAACGGTCAGATTAGTTAATTTTTTAGTGCATTAGCAAGTCTTCCAGCACTAAATTTGGCAGTTTTATCTCGTATTTACAGTTTTTCCAAACAAATTTCTTATTATTTGTGTAGTACTGTGTTACAATATTTCGTGGAGCTACAACTCCTGGTAACTTTTTAGCAAGTTCGCAGCAATGTTCCTACCTACTACTATATATACATATATATATATTTGGTGGCAACGTTCTTTTATCTGCCTGACATATTTTTTTTTTATTTTCCCTCTATTAGTTCTTTAAAATAATGCATGGCTATAATATTTGGTGGCGGCATCCTATTTTGGTTGCTATACATTGTGTGTGTATGTATATATGTCATAATAAAAACACAAGGAAAAGACGGAACACTGTAGATGCGTGATTAGATCCATATTGAAGAATTTTGATTGCGTAGTATTTAAAGAACTTGGCAGTCGAAGCAGTTTTACTTCCATTTTTATTTCCAATTGATATTTGTGGCCACAATCACTTGGCACTCTAGTCGTGCCTTTCCACAGAAGATTTACATTTTTGATATTGCTGAGATAGAAAGCAAGCCAGCGAAATTACATCTTAACAAAGTAGAGAGCAAAAGCTGAAGTGCGTAGTTATGAAGGATGGAAGCACGCGAAGAGAAAAGTTTTGGTTTACAATTCGGTGATTAATCGTCAAGAGGCATCTGGTATTAACGGTTACGTAAGATCGCATGATTAATTTGAATGACGCAATGCAGATAATTTATTACGATTTTAGAATAGAGAGAAAGAATTTATGTTTATAGTTATATTACAATTCTGATTCATACATTTTTATCTTACATATATATATATAAATACTGCTGTATTGTTTCGTTGAAAATCACATAGAGAGAGCAGTTGGTGGCAACATTCTTTTATTTGGCATATATTTTGTTTAAATTCGATATATTATTTCTTTAAAAATGATACATGACAATAATATTTGAAACTATATACGGACAAAAAAAAAAGTGATGTTTGAGGTAGCACCTCTGGTGCTAATAATTCTATATACTGTACATAAAAATGAATGTTTATTTACTTGTCTTTGATACAAATCTACATTTTAATTCCGATGTTTATGAAACGTGCCACACTCGACCTTCAAAAGAAGGGGAAGTCCGCTCTCTGCATAAGATTTCTCAAAAACCAGCCCATGGGGTCTACATTCTTTATATACATATATTTTAATTTAATGTAACGGATTAATAATGCTCATCGATTAACGTAGGTACTCTGCAAAGCATAAGATATATATGTTTCAAGTGGAATCAGAAAACTCGGCGATAAAAAATTGTGTTGCCAATTATATTAAATTGTTTTGAATTTAATAATAAACAAACTTGGTTATTTAAGAGAAATGTGTTGCCAGTGCCCAAATTAAAACATTTTTAAGTGTGTTGTCGTTCAGCAAAGCGTAAAATATTTAACCTTTCACGTATTTAATACCTACGCTTTGAGATGCGTGTTACTGCATCTCACGCATTTCTTTGCTTTTTGAAATTGAATTTGTAATAATCGTCACAGAGCATTACTTTCGCTGTGAAATCAATTATGCCACCAAAACGAAAATCGATTGCTGGATCTACACCTCAAGCGCGAAGGAAAAAGGCGTCAAGCTTCAGGAACAAACGAGCAACGGAAAGCAAGACAGGAAAATGTTCGAATATGAACTGTTCAAACCCGTTCGTATGAAACAAAGAAACAATGGGAAGCAATGGAAAACGTTCGATTACGCGTTGCTCAAGCTCTTTCGTCTGAAACAGACGAGCAACGAGATGTAAAACTAAAAACAAGTTTCGAGTACGCACTCCTGGATCCATACGAATGCTGCACGCTCTTTAAATCTTGGTGCATTCCCATAACAATTCTAATTATGATTGCAGTCTTCATCCAAGTGTTGTCCTTGAGAAGATGCATAAATTATGCATGTCTTCCAGAGGCTTCAAATTTAAGAATGAAGCACTCGGAATGTGCTACGCGGGTGGAACATCAAATTGTCAGAATTTAATTCACCATCCCAACCATTATGAAGCTTGGTATCAGGTGACCCAAGCTAATGGAAACGTCCGAAATACGCATAAAGAAAAAATTCCGTAACAGAATTAAAACACAAGCACTTCCTGACCTTCAAGTAGCATTGCAACGCATGCCGGATAACAGCTAGTAAATAGATAAAAACTAAGAATTCAAAATTACAACTATAATTACGCTTTACAAGACATTTTCTAACGGTAAACTGTCTATAATCACGCTACCATTGATTTTTACTTTAGCCATCGCAAATTTAAACGCGTTTGGAGAATCAGGATTAAAATTAACTCGACATTTCAATTAGAAAAATTCCAACACAGTCGCGTAATTAAATTTTCATTATAGTAAAATGCAATTAGTTACATTCGTTCCTTTCGTCGTATTCTTTTGTATTGAGTGCGAGAGAAAATTCTGCTGTAATCTAGCCTAGATAGAATGCAAGTGTTAACGTTCGAGGATATTTATTATATATTTATAACCGATATTTAAATAACAACCTCTTGCAAATTTCAGGTCCTGATTTCTCCAGAGAGCAGGCGTTTCAAAGATGATCACATTAATTCCTGCTCATAAAAGAGAAAAGCACCATTTTCTTTTAATTATCTTTTAACATGCAACTTGTACATTTCTCCTTCGTTTTCGCTGATCAAGAATTTATGGCCGTACCGAAGAAGATATGGAAAACGGCCATTCAGGAATTTAATTCCTGCTTCAACCATTATTTACTAATTAAAAATATTAGATACCAGATTAATATTATATTCATAAAGTAGAGAGTAAGAAACAATATTGTGCCTAGGATGGTGGAGTTAATAAAACAGTAATAATAATAAATAATTAAATAATAAAAAGTAAACTAAAGTATAAAAATTTAAAAAAAAAAAAAAAAAAAAAAAACCTTGAGTATAAAAACTTTAGATTACAATTACAGGGGTAGGACAAAAATATGGAAACACCGAAATAAAAACATATTGCTGTGACTAATAAGGTATAAAAAACCATTGTCTGTCAAAAAAGCTTGCAGTTTTCTGGAACTGCATAATTAGAGGTTTTGCATGCTTTGCAAGGAAATCTAGAATCTTGTATCATTCCTCCTGCAAAACATTAGCAAGTTTCGTTAACGATGATGGCTGTGGATAGTAAATTTCTCCCCAAAATAACCTACAAAGGCTATTTAGCAAAGGCTACAAAGCCTACAAAGGCAATAATGTTGATATCTGATGACTGTGGTGGCCATGATACATGTGAAAGTTCACCCTCATGCTCAGAAAACCAGTCCTGGACAATATGAGCGGAGTGAAAAGGAGCTCTGTCGTTCTGGAATACGGCATTCCCATTTTAAAACGAAATTTTTACCATGGAATGGACGTGAGTAGCCAAAATGGTTACATAATTCTTGGCGATAATATAACCTTGAGCAGTAATGTTAGGTTCCATGGAATTCCAAGATATGGCTTCTCAAACCATGACCAGACTCTTGTGATGTTTCACTCACGGCAGTAAACAGTTTCTTATACTCTTGGGACGGCGTTCGCGAGACCTAAACACGCTCAGAAGTTGGAAACAGTGTAAAGCAAGACTCATCTGGCTAAATGACTGTCTTCCATTGCTCTACAGTCCAGGTTTTATGACTTTGTCCTCTTACCGGGATTTTGGTCACTGATGAGTGGCTTTCGAATTTCAACTCGCCCTGGAATACCCTGCTTCTGGAACTTCTTTCGTATTGTTTTAGTGCTGACAGGGTTTGCGAGTGCAACATTTAGTTCAGAAGTCACTTTTGGGGCTGTGGTCCTCCAATATTTCATCACAGTCCACTTCAATGATTTTCCTGTCATGATTACTCAACACACATTTTCGTCCGCGTTGTGATGTAGCAGATGTGGGTTTTCTTATAAGATTTTTATCTTAGATACTATGTCGCTTTAAACCAAACATTTCAAGTACGGAGGCACTCACCATACGAATCCCAACAATTTGCCCATGTTCGAATTCATTTAACTCTGACATGATGCAATCACAACTGCACAGAACTCTCTCTCGATAATGAGTGACACTTGCAACGTATTGGGTATGTTGTACAGGTGGCTTTAGTGAGCAAACACATCAGCGCTACCAACAGCTTTTGCAAGAATAAACATTTCAGTTCAAACATGCATTTTACGAAATATTTCTATATTTTTGACGAACCCGTGTATCAAGAATGGATTTACCGTTAAAAATTTTTAATTAAATAAATAAAAACGAAAAAAATATAAAAATATTGCACACATATATTTATTTCACTCCTGTTCTTAATAGAGTAAATATAATATCTACTCTAGCTTCATAATAAACTTAAAATAAACTCAAAAAAATTTTCAGTTTTTTTTTTAACTGGATAGTTGCATTGCCTTTAGGAACGTAAAACGTTATGAATGAAAAAAAAAATGTTTAACTATTTAAAAGAATAACTACCGTTTGAATAAATTTTATAAAAGAAATAAAGGTATAGAGAGGATTATAAATTACCGAGTTTTAATCGATATCTTTCAGGGAGTTTCGGATAAAACTTAAAATTGCCTTCCTGCATCACCATATTCTCCAAAATACTTTTGAACCGGTGGTTTTTTAAGTGCCGTTGCTTTGCAAATGTATTGTTACCACATATAAATGCATCAGTGTCTTCTGAGTTTCAAATGGTTTTGATCCTTTGAATTTGGCAACAGTCTTCGCTTAGTCCGTACAGCTTTTCGAAACATTTAAAGTTTGGTATTTATTGCTATTATATATATGAGATACACACATTGGAAAGGTTTAAGTTTAGCTCCCCCCGACCCCCCCCCCCAAGAAAAAAGTTCGTATAGATTTTTTTTCCTATTAAATTGTGTCTGTTTGAAAAGAGGCTCACGCAAGTCCTTCATTTTTAAGGAGCAAAATAATTCTGTAAAGTTCTGTCTCTGTTCAAAAAAGAGTAATTTTGTTGGAAATTATTATTATTAGTTCAAAAGGGCTGCTAATTTTGAAAAACGATTTTGCCTTGCTTCAGCTTTTATTCTATTCTTTTGCCATTTTGCTAAATGTAAGGCATTTATCTTTCAAATGGAGTCTGTCTGTGATTGATGAACAAACTAAGTAACATAAAAAAGAGAAAAAAAAAAAAACCTGCAGTTCTTAAGAATTCCCCCCCCCTCCATTTTAATGGCACTGTTTTGAAGAAATCTAGTATTCTGTAAAATGTTAGCTATTCTATTTGTCTATTGCTGTGGATAATCTCTGCTCATAAACCATATCAATTTTAATAGAGCCCTTTTGGGCGACCGTAAAGAATTTAACCCTTTCAGGTTTTTATTTTATTAGCTCAAAGGGCTAGCCCAGAAGGGCTGTTAATTTCGTTTTGGCATTTTGCGATGAAAACTGTAAATGTCCGTTTCAATTTTCAGATTATTGCCACCAAATATTATCGCCGTGTGTTATATTTAAAGAAATTAAGTAATGAAGAATCTGCATAAATGTATGTATTTTTTTCGCATTGTGATAAAACAGCGATACCTAGAGTCATCCAAGTTTGATTAACGTACGGTCTCCACCCGAATATGGGCATCTGGAAGCCCGAATATGGAATTTGTTTTATTATCTATTTCATATTTTGTAAAGCATTTGCGAGTTTTTGATTAACAAACTCGGCGAATTCAAAGCGAGCACTGGCAACACTGTACTGAAGGAAAAAAAAAAAATTATATCCAGATCGCGAGACTGTGTATCGGAAATTCTAAAGATATGCTCTTTTTAAAATTATTTTGCGTTATTGCTGTTGAACTGAATTTTATCGTTTAAGTGCATAGAACATTATATTAAATAAATACAGGAAACGTACAAAACGCAAAAAAGGAGGGGAAAACATCCCTTTGGGCGTGTGAAGTTTCTCACAGTGTAAATGCTAAGTTACACTTGAACGCGAAGAATATTAAGAACTGATAAGCGAATAATGAGTTCGTGTGACAGGAAACAGCAAGATAGAAGAATAAACTAGCCGTTTATTATTCCAACTAAAGTTTAACAAACTCCGTCGTGGAGTGTACAATAAAGCCGGCATTTGGACTTTGAACTTAAGAGACTAAGAATAATACTAAACTATTCTAAACTAAAGAGGTATAGCTGAAGCTATACCTCTCTCATCAAAAATTCTAACAGAGTTGGCCCCTTAATGTTAATAGACTGCGAAGCTATCAAGGGCCTAAAGTACGGCCGAGTGTGATAATAGCTTACGAGAAAGTAGCCTAAAAAGGCGGACGCGTGCAGATAGAATACCTGGTATCTCTCTCTCTCTCTCTAAGACCGAAGAACTTCGCGGTTAAATACCGATCTTCCTCATTATATATTCAGATGTGATTTTAAAACTACATTCTGGACAGAAGTAGTAAGTTGAAGTTAAGAATCGACAGGAAAGGAACTTAAATTTAACTGTTAATAAAATTAACATAATCCTTACAGGCGTAATATAAAATCTGAACGCTTTCAGATTTTTTGTTTATATATTTTTTTATTTAATTTTAGGAAGTGAACTAATGTCAGTCACATTAAAAATAATTTATACAATTATATAAAAATCTAGGCTAATATTTCGTAGCTTATTTGTAATTGCGTTATTTAATAATTTATCGCCATTTGTATTGCTAGAGCACTTTTTCGACTGCAGCACTACAGCGATTCGGTGGCAAAAAAACTGAGTAAATAATTCAGATAAAATATAGAAAAACAAGAGTCCTCCGGTACGCCAAATACAAGAGATGACCCACTGTAACACAGTTATTTTCCTGCTCAACTGAAAAGTCACCTCCCCGTCCTTGTTGCCATTCAGAATACATAAATAGCTGACTTCTTTCTTTAACCTCTTTCTTTTCATATTTCTTTTCTTCTCCTTCCCTTAAGTAGTAGACCGTTAGGAGGCGCGTATTATGTCCTCTTGGGTATGACAACACGCGGCAAGGAGGGGTTGTGGAGAGAAAATTCCGAGCATTGTGTGTGCCTTCTCAACGAGAGTCGGAATTCTTCCATGCATTGTTGGAGTAGGTTACAACAGCTGTAGCCCAGACCGCAAAAGGGCGAATCCCAATGCTAAAGATTTACCGAAGAGACTAGCAAGTGTTGAAAGCATACGATAGTGACGTTTGAGAAGACATATTACGCATAATATTGTCTTTTTTTATCTTAACATTCTCATACTAGATACTGATGCTTCAAAAACTGAAAATCAGGCAATCAGTATATTTGTAATATTCGAAGGAATAATTCCTGAAAGGAATATCAGAAAACAAGAAATTGTTAAGGCTAATTAGAAGGGAAATAATTAGTGTAAAGTAGAAGTCATTAGGTTTTTACGTCCAAAAATCAAGTATTCTATGGAATGTGTTCAAACCAAGGATCTTCCAACTAATCCTAAACGTACTATTAGTTTTACAATGAAAACACTCACGGGAGAAATGCGATAATATAGTTTGACCACGAGAGGCGAGACCATGAGCAAAAAAAGTCATGCGCGGTTTGGACCAATTTATTTATGAAAAAGGGTTGATGGGTGTGAATCTCGGAGGAAAAATTGGATACATTTTAAGTTACCGCATTACTCCTCAAAGACGCGGTTTTCAAGTTTACACCTTATTAAGCGAGACAGTATCTTTTGGCAGAGTGCATCTAAGATTGCATTAGAGGTGGTCAAATATTACCTTACATTCTTCATCACTTAAAGGATGACAGGGAAGAGGAAGGAGATCACCGCTCGACCGAATCTAGGTGGTCATACACAGCGTTTTTGGACACCGAAATACAAATGTATCTGCAATTTGGGTGTTGTTACTGTAGAGATGTTTGATTTTCGGAGCTAAAATATTTAAATTATCAACAATACTGACGTGGAGATTCGAACCAAGGATCTTTTATAATATCTAACTGGGCGTACTACCAGTTACATTTCAGAGCACACACATATATAGTGCTCCTGTCAACTTTCAGCTGTCAACAGTGGCCGACAACGATTCATCTGAGACATGAATATTACTAGTCCAGAGCATTCTTTAAAGGTATTTTTAGTTATTTATATTTTTAAAAAGTAGTTATTTCATTACATGGAGGACAGTTACTTACAGTACATTACAGTGGCTACAAGAAGAAAGCGTTTTCAGTTTTATGCTTTAGCATACTCCAGACAGTTTCAGTGATATTGAGATCAGTGTTTTGTACACAATTTGAAAGATGCTTAGACTCACGTTTTATAGTGTTCAGTTCATCCTATACCATTTTTGCGATGTGAACTGGTGCAGTATCTTCTTGATACACAGCACGGCTTTCGGGATACAAAATTGGGTGGCCTTGTTGCATCGAAAGTGCATTGAAAGCGATGTGACCGTCAAGAATAATCAGTATTTTCGAAGATTTCCTGCAGCTAGACTGACACCAGTCTATCTCCAAACTTCACTTTGGGTACAGGCCAGTCTAGATAATGTGTCTTTGAAGAAGTTTATGCAAAAAGTCGCTTAGAAATGGGAACGATGGTTAAGGTGATTGATAGCTGAACAATACTTATTTTGCTAGAAATAGCTGCGTTGAGGAAAATGTTAATTCTCTCGTAATTCGAGTGGTCGTTGTTACACATCTTTGGATTTTTTTTTTAGTGCTGTAGTATTTTTTCACATACATTTCCATTACTTGGGCTAATTACTCTATCAGACGAAGTTCTTGACGTTTCTAGATACACATATATGATCCTGGAGTTTGTTGTTTTCGGTACAACAATAATGCTTGCTGTGAGCCAAGTCCATTAAAGTTCTGTTTTGAAATGCGTTTAATTATTCATTTATGTTCTAAAATTCCCAATGTTTGAAGCATCCCTAATACTGCCGAAATTTCCAACTTAACACCCTCTGCCGCTGCTAATTTAACTTGAAATCATTGGTTATGTCCCAGATGAGCCTTTTCCCAAAGCAACTTTGACTTTTTGACTTTAATCCTAGTTCAGTCCGAACCAGAACTAGCTTTTGCCCATCATTCCCTAAACATTTGTTTTCCATCCACTCGTATACGTAGAGGAGTAGTAGTCAGATTTTTTCAAAGTAATGTATTATATGGGAAAGCGCAGGCATTTGAAGTTTTTTTTAAGTGTTCTTTTCCAGCACATTTAATGCGGACTTCAAATGTTCTCAAAATTTGATATTTTTAACTTTTAAAAGAATGATTTTTAATAAAGCTGCTTCATAGCTTCAAATTTATGACAACGTACTATTAATGGCTAAGATTTTTTTAAAGATAAGCTGCCTTGTAGTAAAACTGGGAATAAAATTACTGAATCTCCGTATCAAATGGGAACAAAACTGCTTAAGGCTGTTTTGCAAACGGGCCCTATCGGCACTAATCATCCAGGGTTTCCATTCGGAAGATCATACGTTGGGCTTGAAATCTTGGGAATAAAATTACTGAATCTTCCCCTGTAAAGATCAAATGGAGAAAAACTATCAAGGTTCTTTTGGGAAAGGGCTGAATCGGCACTAAGCCGAAATCATTCAGAGTTGGAAAGCTGGGTGCGAAATCTCGAGTTCTATATTCACAAAGTATGTGAGTTTGATTGTCCAAACTGCTGTATGTTTCTGTATTGCATGAATTTGTTCCAGTAAATAAAGGTAAATTTTATGGCTACAAATACTTAATAAAAAAGATTAATATTGCAACTACAAGTTCTTCATGGTATATATATATACATGATTCGAAATACCGAGAAATCGCTCTGCATCGTCGCCCCAGATATCAGCCAAACTGCGGTCAGTAAGCGCTCTTATCTGCGGTTCCGATAATTACGGCGGACCCGCCAGATAAATGGCAGCCATCTCGTGTAAACAAAATGAGAAAATGTTATCTCGAAGTTGTTCCGACAGTGGCGACGAAAGGGAGGACCCTCATTAAGCAAGGCCACGAGTCCGTAATGGCGGTCTCGATCAGCGCATTTCTCTTTAGCGCACGTGCGACGCGCGTCTATCCACGCAATGGGAAACACCAGTGACGGAGTTATGATTTCGGAGGCGATGACATCCAGAGATAAGACTGATAAGCTCAAATGGGAGATACTTAGCTGCAATTTTCGCTCTTAAAAGAAGCTCAGAATAACAACGAGGGGCATACAGAATCAAAAATTATCTGGGTTACAAATTCCGATTTTTAACTACCAATTTAAATCAATAAACAGGGTGCTCGTGGACGATAAGAACACTTCACATACAGCAGAACTTTCAAATACAGGTTTCCTTCTTATAACACGGTTTCGCTCTTTCGATGAGAAAATTGCGGAAACTATCATCTAGCACCGCAACATTCATTCTAGCACGTATGCGTAAATTCTTTTATAACACTTTGTAAACATTCCGATAACGCGTTTTTTGTTCTAAATATTTACAAAATTATCTTACGTACTATGCCATCTTGTGTAGAGACATCAAGGACAGCCTATTTATCTACATGCACAGAAATAAAATAAAGTTAGTCTACTATGTCTGAAAGTAAGAAAACAATTTTTAAAAGAAAATTTATTTCTTTGGTAATACAATTACAAATTTTGAATCCTTCGTTAAAAAGGCGGAAATCCATCTGAGGTTGCAAAAATTCAAAATTAAAATGAAACAACAGTGAGAGTCATTGTAAAAATATTTTGTTTTTTAAAGTTTTTGGAACTCAGCCTTCCTTTTCGTATTGGTTGTTAGTCTCGTCTAGCACGGTTTCACACAACACGGTATTTTCTAGGAAACTCTCTACTGTGTTATTGGAAGAATACCTGTACTATAAAATCTGGACCGACAGGAATATAGTCTATTAGGATATTCCAAAAATACAAAGTATTCCCTTATCTCCCCGTATTCGTAAGAAAAGTACGAATTTACTATGTTATTAGTTTCTTATTTGCAGCATTTTATTTCAACAGCAATTACATAATTTAAAACTGTTACGCTTTTTACGACGAAAAGAAATGAACATTTTAGGTCAAAAATAAAGTTCAAACGATTCTATATGGCATTAGCGTTCCTTTTTCTTAATTGTGATAATGATGTAAATACTCATAAAATTATAAAAATTATTGTTATGATCGTAAAAATTATTAAAAATATATCAAGCATTTCCTTTATTTGTTTATCTTAATTACATGCAAAAAATTACGCTATTATTTGTTGGCAAAATTTTTGATAGATTTACGAATTGCATTAAAAATTTAAAAGCCGTGCGCATCAAATTTCAAAAATTGCGGAAATTCCAAAATGGACGTGCATTTGCAAATTATTTCAACGCATGAGACTCTTGTACTATTACGAATAATGTATCACTTGAAATTTCGGTTGCAGTTTATGCTGTTAGTTAGTGTGTTTAAAAACCATGTGCTTGGTGAAAGATGGGGATCAGTTTTTCACAATAATAACGAAGTTTTATGGTTGAGCATTACTTCGCAGCATTACTTCAAACTTTGTCGACTCAGAGAACTTTTAAAACTATTAGTTATCTATCGTGGAACCCTTAAATCTGTAATTTTTATTTGGGGAACTTCTAACTTCTTTTGTGGAACCATAAAAACTATGTATTATTCTTTTTTTTTTTTTTTTTTTTTTTTTTTTTTTGTGTGTGTGTGTGTGTGTGTGTGAGGATAAACTTCTTTTGTGGAACCATGAAAACTATGTAGTATTTTTTTTTTTTTTTTTGGGAGGGTAGGGTGAACTGCAGCAATTCACGGAGAAATAAAGGTTAAAAACATTGGAAGTATATCAGTTTGAATTTTATATGGAAACCGAAAAGAAAATTAGTAGGTCATTGTAATTTTTTTTTTATTCATAAAAACAAGTTTACATAAAACAGATTAAGTAACAATAATAATAAAATGAAATTTTTCAGTTTTTATATTCCGTCCAAAAGGGCGTCCCCCCCCTATACACCTACATACGCGTTTCGAGGGCATTTGGGCTAACGTCCTTTTCAGGCAAAATTTTTTAAAAACAGCATATTTATAGAACTTTTGATCGACAAACTCGCGCACTGGGCATAAAAACGTTTTATTCCGTACAGTGTTGCTACTACTGGCTTTGAAAACGTCCAGTTTTTTAGTCAAAAATTCCTTAAAGCTGTACAAAATATAAAATAGGTAATAAAGCAAATTCAAAGTTCGCGCTTCCAGGTGTCGATATTTGGGTGGAGGACTACGTCATTCAGAATTTGATAGCTCTAGGTACTCTTGTTCACATTGCAAAAGATATACGTACATTCATGCAGATGCTTTATTATTTAATTTCTTTAAATGCAGGGTGATAATATTTGGTGGCAACAACTTGAAAAGCGATTCAATGCTTTTAGTGATTTGACGCAAAATGCCGTTTAGAGACTTATAGCCATTCTGGGCTATCATCCCTTTGGATTAATAAAAATATTATTTAATTAATTGCTTTAGATTGTTAGCTGTGAGTTATATGATATTGGAAGATTCTGTCAGATTTAGATTTGCGAAACTGTTAAATGAGTTGCTAATATCTTCCGGGTTCCACGGAATCGCACCGGAAGTCAAACTCTGAGTTAGTCTTATCAGAACCTCTCTCCTTGCTTTAGTACCCACCACCAATACCCGAGTGTCTGAGACCGCTGAATACGGGGAGTTTGACCTTGGTTCGATCTCGAGTAAGGCAAAACACATGAGAGCTATGTGCCTGATGAGAGAAATGCCTTCATGCTTATTTGCATGTATCAGTGCGCACGAGAGCTATTTGCCTAAGGGGTGGGATGCCTTCATGGAGGACTTATGAAAGGAAACTGGCTGGTATTCGCCTTACACATAGAGAAAACTACAAAAACGAATTATTCAGCCAGCTCGTTTGCCTGGATTCGAACCCGAGTCGCTCTACGAGGGTTCATCAGTTTTAACCACTCGGCCATTGGTGAGGCTTGACAAAATTTATATTCTCATTGGGGGGGGGATATTAACCAGAAAAGGACAGCGTTGCAAGTAACTATTTAATAAAAATGAAATTATATAGATTTTTAACAGAAATCTATTTTTTTAAATGAATGAAACTCTGGAAATTAGATTACTCTTTGCCATCAGGTTACTACTTGTCATCAAGGTAAATATTCAATTGGATTGTGTTTTTGCATTGTACACATTTTCTTCATTAAACAGAGCTTAGAAGAAGTTCGTTCTTCATCGAAGTTATTTGTCGTCAACGGAAAGCGGTTTTATGTAACTTAAACAACTTTTTCCAGAAATCTTAACGATTATCCAGAAATCGAGCAAAAACTGGAGTGAATCAAAAGTTATACTTTGCAATATGAGTTATGAAATACAATTCCTTTGCAGTGTATTTATGCGGAAATTCTAACGGAGGGTAATATAAAAATTATTTAAATAAAAACTTATAAGTTATTTTCTCCCTTCTTCCAGCATGCCGTCGGGGTGTAACGATAGCACAGGCGACGCATATTCGAGAGGTCCAGGTTCGAGTCCTGACGAGGGCATTGCATAGTTTTCATGTCTTCCTGCTTCTTACAGTGGCGCCCGAGACAGTAATTCGTCACCACCAGAATTGGTCAATTGTGTGCCCTAATCCCGAGTTGACCTTTAAAAGGGGGAGTATATAAAGATTTTCTCCTTTCATCCAGCATGCCTTCGTGGTGTAACGCTATCACACTCGGCGCGTATTCGAGAGGTCCAGGTTCGAGTTCTGCTGAAGGCATTGGATATTTTTCACGTCTTCCTCTTTCAAAATAACCTAATAATTCCACAAAATAATAATTAAAAAAAGTGTTTAAAATTAAAAGAAAAATAATCTAAAAATTACAGTAAGAATTAAAAAAAAAATAGGGAAATGTTTCGAATTCGAGGATTTATTCAGTATTTGCTAAAAAGTGGATCGCATAAAAGTGGAATTTCGTATAATATAAACAAAAAAATCTCGGTGTTTTGCGTTGCGATAAAGTTACTTTACTACAGCTTTTTGAGTTTCCGAATAATTTCTAATTGATAGAACTTAAAAAACATTATAGTATGTCTAATTTGAAATTTTTTTGAGCGTTCTATTATTTTAGCTATCCATTGTTAGATTTTGCGCATCCTAATTTTTTCAGAGATTTGTAGTTACCATTCTCATTGGCTTTGAGAGTTTTGAATTGTTTAGTAATATTTTCTGGAGCAGACGTGCCCCCTCAGGAAGCATTAGCAGCCGAAATGAAGTCTTCCAAACAGTTTGATTGCCTCTGGTAGTGATATATTCCCCTCTCAGACTACGCCAATACCTTATCGGCCTTCTGACCTCTCGCTGCAAACACGCCAGCGTCGGGTAATAACCATGATGATTACAGAATTCTATTACCGCTTACAAAGGGCGAGAGAGAGGCTTTTAGTTCTCCTTGCTACAATGGATCTCTGCAGACAATTCGATCTTGTTTTGAAGCGAAACTGACAGGTAGCCGGGCCATTTTACTTTGAATCTGCCCTCCCTCTTACACGGGAGAATTTTAGGGGAGGAGGCAGCAGCTGCTTGCTCCCTTTCTGGTTGAGGGTCAAGCAGCGGTGCTTGCTCGGGCAGAAGCGAACGCCAGATGGCGTCGTCCTTGTCCTCTAAAAAGCTAGGCTTTTTGAAGTGTTTGCATGTCAAATTTTGGGGTTTGCTCGTCTGCTCAAATATACAAGGGAGGCTTTTAACCTTCCATCCTTTCCGATGTAGACCATTTTTTATACTGTTACTGCATGATTTATCATTTTGGGATGTCTCCTTCTCGACCTATGTAGTTTTTATAATATGATGAATGTACAGCGAAACTTCAAAAATACTTCAAAAGTACTTCAAAAGGTACAGCGAATTCTTCCCCACCATCCGTAACTGGTATGGTCGGATGTCATGAGTCTGTCAATAGAATTGCAGTGAATCTCCTCTTGGCGATCATCTCCCTAAGACGACCATCTGTAAAATTGACTAGTATTTTTAAGAATATAAATAATGTTGGTAGTAATAAATATAATAATATTCTAAATGATGATTGTTAATTAAGATGACTGAAATCACGAAATGTGTATTGAAAAAGTCACTAAATGTTTAATTTTGTAATCAAACTAAAGTATTTTATATATTAAATGAATCAAGGAGATATATTTCTTTAAATGATCCGTCGCCTTCCTTAATTGCTTTACCTGCTTTATTATTATCACTATTATTATAATCATTATTCCGGAATTTTGCAGCTGGTGATCTACAGTAAAACAAATTTATTTGTCGTCTAACGTTACTGTAATCGGTTTAATTTATTTCGAATTGAATTTTTAGTCATATCCAGGTGCAAAAGTTGCCCCCCCTCCCTCCCGCCTAAACGTAAAGAGATCGGAATAAGATTTAAGATGTTGTAGAGCAAAAAAATAAAAGAATTAAATTTAGAAAAGCAATTTAAAAGTTAATCAAGATACTGCTGGTTATATGTTGCAAAGGAGGTTGGGCGAGTTCTTGAATTTTAAAAGCAGTGAATATTTTTGGGGTTTACTAACCAAAATTTTTAGTCCAAGGGTTTTTATTATTACAGTTATTACTATTATCATTCATTTATTTGTGTGCGGAACACGTTAGAAAACTATTTCCCATACTTTGAAGTAATATTGACTTTATGACAATGATTTAAAGAAATTAATGCAAGATAAATCCTTCTTCATTCCAAATAAAAATTAGACATAAAAAAAACACATTAAATGGACTTTTTTAAGGGGTCCTATATTTCCAAAATTAATTCGTAATTTTAGTAATATAACCATGTACATAGATAAATTGATATATCGCAATTTTACTTCAGTATTTTTTATTTTTCTTTTTAAACCAGTCTTTTAAGTGCTTTCTAAAGGATAAGAAGTCGATAACTTGCATCACCGATAGTCATTTTTTTTTTTAATACAACTACTTCCATAAGAGATCAGAAATTGTGGTTGGATTCGCGCCTTGCTATTTTCCAATACTTGTGAAATCTGTAATCAGTTATTGATAGGAACCATGTATAAGGTTTATTTTAAAACACATTTCTCAATGTGTTTTAAAATCAAAATGATGAAGATAATAAATAATATGAAGAGTACTTTTATAAAAATTAAAAAATGTGAAAGCTTTCAAATTTTATATTACTTTCAAACGGTTTTTTCCCTCCTCATTTACACACAAGCACGCTTCGAGAGCATTTGGGCTAAAAACATTTAAAAAAAGCATATGTTTAGAACTTCCGATGCGGTCAGTCACGTTGGAGATAAAAGTCTACAGTGTTGCCACTGCTCGTTTTGAAATCGTTGAATTTTTTTTAATCAAAAAGTCGTTAAATTTTACAAAATATGAAATATATAACGAAACAAATTCAAAATTCGGGCATCCAGGTGCCTATATTCGGGTGGAGGACTACGTTATTCAAAATTTGATGACTCTAGGTACTGCTGTTTTTTCACAGTGCGAGAAACATGCGTACATTCATGCAGATTTTTCATTATTTAATTTCTTTAAAAATAATATGAGGCTGTACTATTTGGTGGCTGTTATTTGAAAAGTGATTCAACGCTTTTAGTAATTCGACTCAAAAATCCGTTTCGAAACTAATAGCCCTTCTGGGCTAATGGCTCTTTGGGCTAATAATTAATCAAGGAAATGTTCTAAGCCGAAATCCAACTATGCACTGTAATCTACACCAGTGGCAATATTTGTAAATTAAAACGAAAATTTAAATTGAAAACATATTCAACGTGGAATATAGAGTTGGTAAAAGAAAAAAAAGTCTAATTAAAATTCAAAGCAAGTGGAAAAAAATTAAATGTAATAAACGAAGAATTTACAAATCCCGGCACATCTTCGGAGGAGTGTTATATCGAGATAAGTAAAATGAACAGCCTGTTTATGAATTGAGAATGGCACAAATTACAATAAATTTAAACTCCAGTGAAATGCAAAAATAATTTAAGGCATCAAAATACACATGATATTGTTCCCCAGATACTTAAAAGAAAGGAAATGGGTGAAAAGTGTAATTCTGGTCATTACGAACAGATGATTAAAATTCTTTTTATTAATGCATTGAGCTATTAATTTTACGAAATCGTTCCTAAGAAGGGCATTAGAAATGCATACACTTTCCCGGTCCAGAGTAGTAGTCCATAAAATAAGTGCAGGTTTATCCCGCTTTCCAAAAAGAGTGTTTTTTTATAACATGTCGTTGCTGCAAATGGTGTAAAGCGAAAATAGTGATTTATATTGGTGAAATATCACATTTTATTTGTACTTCATATGAGTGAAGAATTTTAAAATTTGGTTCAAAAACTTCAAAAAGCTTTCAAATTTTATATTACTTTTATTTTAAAATTTGGTTTTTAAATTTAAAGGGCTGTTGAATCTTTCGGGATTGATGCAGTTTGTCGGCATTAATAGGCAATGGACTTGAGAAACGACTTTTAACATTTCAAGAAATCTAGCAAAACTACCTTAGAATTCTAAAGTACTGATTTCAGAGTTCAAAGTTCCAGTTTTCCAAAGGATTTTTCAACTTTACTGTGCATTCTAATTATAAAAGGAAGTAATATTAAGCTTACTTTAATGTGAAAATAATATAACAGTTATAATAAGAGTTTAAAATAATAACAGAAGAACGAACATCTTAAATTCATGGATTTATTCAATCTTCACGAAAAATTTTAATATTCTCGGAAAAATCCTTTTAAATTTCGCAAAAATGTTTGTAGAAATTCGTGATGCGGTTAAATTATTACTCTGTCTATAATTAATGGTCTTTGCTGCTAAATTTTTAATTGTACTTCATTTGTGATTTACATTTTGCATCTGCGCTTTTTTTTTAGTCGAAAGGGGCAATTTGCCCAGAAGGACTATTAATTTCGCTTCGGCAGTTTGCGTTGAAAACTATAAATGGCGAATCACTTGCCAAATTGTAGCCACCAAATGAGCCTTGTATTTATATTTAAAGAAATTAAGTAATGAAGATTCTGCATGAATGTGTGTATATTTCTCGTTTGTGATAAAACAACGGTACCTAGAGCCATCAAAATTTGAATAACATAATCTTCCATAGAAGAATCTTCCATGGAAGCCCTAATTTGAATCTGAAATTTGTTTTATTATCGATTTCTTAGTTTGTAACACTTCAACGAATTTTTGGTTAGCAAACTAAACGATTTCAAAGGAAGCAATGGCAGCACTGTACGGAGGGAGGTTTTTTTTTTTTTTTTTTTTTTTTTTAATCTCCAGTGCACAAGACTCTGTATGGGAAATTCTAAAGATATGCTCATTTTAAAATTAGTTTGCAATATTGCCGTTGAACTGAATTTTGTGGTTTGAGTATGTAGAACATGATATTTAATAAATAAAGGTAACACACAAAATGTTTTAAAAACGCCGCTTGGACGTAATTAAAACATTCCAGAATTCCCCCCCCCTCCCGATTTTCACAAATTCGCTTAACCATTGGCCTGTTGAGTATCCAAATAAGGGAGGGGAGCTGCTTTGCAAAATACAGGAAGCTTTCTCCAACCATACTGATTCATCATTGAGAAGGATGTATCGCTCTTTCCACCGGACTAGGCTGTCGCGTGTGGTCAACTTCTATAACCACATCTCTAGCCAAGACGATGGATGTTTCGAAAGGAATAAATAGAACGTCGGGAGTGCCAGATGCGGTGGCCTTTTAACTGGCAGGTAGGTAGACAATCATCGAGGGGTGAGCAAGAGGGAGGCAATTCATGCAGGTGCGGATCCACACTCAATGAAAATGGATTGACCCAAAGTCATTAATTCATGAAACATGTTTTCGTTTTGTGCAGTAGCCAATTGGACCAATTGTTATTCTGTGGATGTTGTTCGTACGCAAGTTCTTCATCATTTTCTTAACATCCATGAAAGATTCAGTAGTTGTTGCAAAACTGTGAAAAGAAATGTTCGGTACACTCCTTTTCAGGATCTGTTCATCGCAGTACCATTTTTGGAATTGGCTGTTGCATGTTTCGCTTGCGATTAAAGCAAGAAAAAGACTCATAAATAATTCAAACGCTCTGCATAGCGATTCGTTATTGTACTCTTTTAAACCATGATTTCATGATTGAAGACCGGTCAAGTAGTAATTGAATTCAAAGTCATTCGTTATGATCGTTAATATACCATAATGTATATTTCATAACATATTTCGTAAGGTATGATCTGAGTTGTTTCTTGTTTTTTATTCCTTTTGTTCATGCTTTAGACGGCGTAATAAATAATTATAGGTGATGCAAAAATAAATAGTTTCTTGGCCGTAGGCTTCTACCTCCGTAATAACAATAAGACTTCTGTCTAATAATATGCCAGTTTGGCCTCAGAATATTGATATTGGTGCTTTGGATAATGATGCTGAAAAAACATCTTCATAATGATGTTCGGTCACAGAGACAGTGGCATCTTCGTGCACGTCTGCCGCTATTGGATAAAACAAAAAATATTCATAAGGGTGCCCCGGTATAAAGATGTCCGCATCCTTATGTAGATCATTTCTAATTCGTAAGAAGCAATCTTCATAAAGATAGAAGCCCTTTATGCTGGATACGCTATTCAGATATGGTTTTAGTTTGTTACTTCGATTAGTAAAGCAAATGAAAATGATACCTTTATTCCAGTGTTCCGACATAAAGGTGTCCGCATCTTTATGGAAGTTGCTTTTATAATCTGGAAATTGATTTGCTTAAGTATGTAGGCACTTTTATATTGGTGTATCCTTATAAAGGTTTCTGTCAGGAACAGTGTTCGATTTTCGAAAAGAGTAACAGCATATATGAAGGTTCTTCTCTAATTAAGAACTGCCCTTAATATAAGACACCTTTATGGTGGGACACCAATTCTGCATTCAAGAAGACCTGCATAAAGGTTTTAGCTCTTTAATGACGGGATACTGTTGAGAAAGTTTTCGAGGAAACGCGATCAGTTTATATTAGGTCTTCAGTATGCTACTGAAAGTTCTGCGTATATTCTTCATTTCAACCCTCATGTTCTTTGCTAGTCTTCAGGTATCCTTTTTATATGTACATGAATAACTATTCATGTCGAAAATTAATTTACGAGCAGGTATGAAACTTTTTTTTTCATGTAGGGAGTTTTCGCATGAAGGTTGGGTTGTTCGGATTATAGCAAAGCACACGAGGGCTGTATGCCTAGCTGAAGGGTGCCTTCGTAGAGAGCTTTTTTAAGGAAATTAGCGGGTAGACTTCATGGAAAAAACTATAAAACTTCCATGCAACCAGCTTGTTCTTCGGGATTTGAATCCTGGGCGAACTACTCGTGTTCAATACTCTTATTGCTCAGCCGTTGGTGAGCTGTTTTGCCATGAAGGAATCGCTGTGTAGATCTAGCTATTGCCTCTTATTGGAGAGGACGCCTTATACTGATTTTCAGCCGGTTTACCCTGGCACCTTTAGTGGCATGATATCTACTAGGGTTATAAGTGATAAAAAATTATTACGGCATGCATAAAATAAATTATCAAGTCGAATTTATTACTCTCATGCACAGTAGATACCGACACTGATCGACGCATTCCTCGGAATGAATTAGTTACTTTTGTATCCTGCAGTTGGCTATACAGCCAGTGCCTCGCTAACATTCCGAAGGTTCGATGCAGTCCCTGGTTCCTTACGAACATTCCCGAGGCTTCAACCAAATATATGTAGTCTAAGAAAAAAAAAAAAAATTACCCACTTGAACAAAAGAAAATTCTTTATTGCGTTAGAACCGAACTGAGGGGTTATATGATTGTACATATCATAGTTTAGATTAGGTTTAATGCAATCTTCCTACACCTGTACGTGCACAGTTAAGTGCTGAAAGTGTCTAAAAGATGGCCATTAGCAGCCAGACCCCAGACACTTAGCATAACGGTGAGCGACTGCTGGAGCAACGTTGATCGGTGTGTCCGTGGTGACTGCTACACATGTAATTTCTTGACGAGGAACCTCTAGTATAACAAATTTTCTGCGCTTCACGAGGTCCTTTAAGGCCATTGGAATCGCTATCATACGTCATACATCGTGAGAGTACCGACATGTGTTGAACAAACACCATACTACACATTGTAAACATAACTCAGTTCACTGAAACCACACAGCTACCATGCGTTAAAATGTTTCTGACGGTTCCTGTCTAAAAGTAGTTGAGTCCTCCCGCTACTTTTCGACCAACGAACATCTTTTGTTTCTGAAATTTATGAAGGTCTCTTGCCGTCATGGTGATACTTCTATACATAGTTTGTAATTTGAAAAGGATCCTTCACAATGGACTCATAAAGAAACAAGTAATAGTCATATGCAACAGAATTTGTTCAAAATGACCGATTTCTGAGCGCCGATTATAATTTTATGTTTTCAAACATTGGTTCGTTGTGTTTCAGTGATAAATTGTATTCTGTTATTGTGTGTGCGATATTTGTTACTTTTGTTATTTTCCAACAAAAGAATAGAAGAATTAATAGAATAAAAATTTATTTGAATAGAAAATTAACATGCTTCTGACAGCATAAGATTAATTCTTGATATGATAATTAACCTTCAGCTGGTAACATTTGAATAGAAGTTAACTTGCTCCTAATAATATTTAATTAAAAAAATTGCTAATAAAATATCGAAAGTTTTTAATAGTGCTCCCAAGGGTGTCGCGAATTTTTAGTCTTGTTCCCAAGAGTGCCGCACAAATTTAGTAGGCAGGGAAACCTTGCTGTAGAGATTGGCCTGCAACTATATTTATGACAACTTTTTTTAAAATTCTAACTGAGGTAACACGAATTTTTAAACTCTTACTCCTAAAGAGTGCCGCGAGTTAATAGTCTTATTCTCGAAAGTGTCGCGCAACTTCCCCCGGTAGATTGGGAAACCCTGCCATATAGATTTGGTATGTAACTAATTTATTTGCTTCTAATATATATATTTTTTTTTATTCTAAAAGAGTACCACAAGTATTTAATTCTTACCTCCAAAGAGTGCCATAAGTTTATGGTCTCGTTCCCAAGAGTGCTGCGCAATTTCAGTAAGGTCTGCAACTGTACTTATCGTCTCATATTTCGGTCAACCAAAGGAAATCGTAAATAAAACTTCTCTATTTAATTATGTCACGCGCGCACAGCCCTACTCGGGGATGGTGAATGGAACAGAGAAAGGGAAAGGGCTCAACGCCCCTCTTTTACATTCGTCGCAGACTCTAGCATGTCCATTTCCTTCTGAAGGGAATTTTTGATTTATACCTCGCCTTGCGCTTACCTGTCGTGTCGGAGAATGGAGTTGGCGCTCCCGGACTTTTTATTCAGTCTACATGCGTCATTAACACGAAGTGGAGAGCAGGGAGGGACACCACGAAAGAGGAGGGTACAGCGGGCTTGTGAAGCGCACCTTTGCTTTTGGGGAGTAGCGGCGCGAGTCAAATTGAATCGACTTTCTCGACGGCTCTTTTCATATTTAGGGATAGCTGAAGGCTTAATATTGTGCAGATGGGTCCGTAACTTAGACTGGTATTCTTTGCTGATATTGGCTTTATTTTCTTTGAGGTTCGTTTAAATTGTGCCGAAAAGTGTTTTTGTGTTTTTATGTTCCCAGTTACATTGTAGAAACTATTTAGATTTTTTGAGGCCGAGAGAATATTTCAACTGCGTCCTAGCAGGGATTGTAACCACAAATTTGCCACTTGATTCTCTGGAGGTACTGACTCTTTGCACCACAAGAACACGCCTAGGGAATGTGATAACTCCTTACTTTCTCCCTCACTTAAAGAGCAGCGGGAAGAGCCACGAGATCCAGTCCACCAAATCTTGGTTTTGAAGAGTTATCATCCACGACATTTTTTTTTTTTTTTCAATTCGAACAATATTGTAAAGATTATTTAAATTTTTCGAAGCTAAGGAATGTGAGAAATCATTTCTGCCTTCACCAAGATTCGAATCACGAACCTCCAGTTTATTGGCGTACTTGCTAACACTTGGGAACACCTGGGAAAATGCGAAAATTCACTACATGTTTTGAGGATTAGCGCTAAATCGGCGGTCGGTGTATATATACATGACCATAAAATTTTATTGTATTTTACATAACAACACAGTTGGTAGATGATTCCATCAGTTGAGCGTAAAAGCTGAATGTCTTAAAGGCAGTGCAGCTGCTCATCTGATGGTAAATAAATAAATAAATATATATACATGACCTAAAATAACGTTGAGCATATACCTTTACCCGCGGGCCAAAAACTCTTTTTAGTGCATTATGCAGGCAAGGCCGTGACAGTCTTTTGCGGTGCTTCTATTGTGTGCAGAACGCGATTTGAAGAAAAGCACCCCTTCCGTGTAAAAATTTAAGAAAATTACAGTTTGTTAAAAAATTTCAAATACGCCGAAAAACGAGATCTGTTTGTTCCCATTGGTTATCAAATAATTGACATGTATACTATTTATAAGGAATTTTCTCTATCCTTTCCTCGTGCCTTCGTGGTGTAACTGGATAGCACGTCTGTGTTCGAATCATGGCCACACTTTTTTCACATCTCCTGCATCAATAAGCCTTATGCCTCTATGTGTTTTATTTGAAGTAAAAATTTAGTGGTGAAATGTTCTTTCCCTAAGCTCATTTTTCTGATCACCCGTTTTATCTCAACGATATTAATATGTCATTTTGTAATTTCTAAATTAAAGCTGCGAGAAATGATAAGATTATAATCTCCGGCAAATGCATATGCTCTCTAGCACATCTATATTTTCAGCTTCGTTTGATCGCTAGTATAGCCATGTGTATATGTGGGCGTATACACTGTAACAATAGGTCTTGCTGCTGATTTCGGTAGCTTGCTAACAAAATTGGGTAGGAAAGAGTTGAAAATATCGTCGCGTAGGTTTTCATAACGGGCCGTATAAGCAATTAGAAACGACGCCATCGGGGCCGATTTTGGCCCACCACTGGATTAAACGGTGTTATGAATTATTAAACGGCAATTAGTTAAATATGAGCACTAAATGTAAAAACTGAATTCAGTTATTATACATTATCAGGGATTTTGTCTTTATCAGGGATATTTTTACATATCTGTGCACTTTTTACATATCTCATCTGAAATGATTCATATGAAGATTCTTCCTATATACCCTGTTATTTCTCGAGCTGGATATATAAAAGCGCTGTAGAATTTCAATTTTCCGAACCAGGAGGATTACAACCCTTTCGGATATAAGAAGTATTTGGATAATTTTGTTTCCTTTTTTTCAGTAAGCTGTATTTACTGAAATGAAAGTAAGGGATTCCTACTTTTTTTTTTAATCCTATTTTATTTCAACAAAGATTTTTCAGTTTAAAAGTATGTGGAAATTGCCACATGTTTCTTAAGTGTGTGTGTGGGGGGGGGAACTTCTCAACAGAAGATACCGTGTCGTCCGACAAAAGGCTTGTACAAAGACTCTGCATACTGTAAGAAAAAAAATTCTTGTGAGAGATAAAAAAATAATAATAAACTGATGTTACATCACCAAATTTACTTTGTTGAAAAAAAAGGTCTCGCGAAGTAGGTAAAGAACGCAAGCTTGTTATAATTGTTATTCCATTAACGCTTATTGATAAAAAAAAAAGAAAAAAAAGTCTTGTGTTGTCAGCTGATAAATCTAAATCCATTGCATTAAGTCTGAACACGAAGAGAATTTCAATTTTAGAAAGTCTTTTTTTTTTTTTTTTTTTTTTTTTTCCCTCCCTTAATGGCGGTCACTAGCCATTTCGACTTTCCCCACTACTAAGAGCAGAAGTGGTGCTCATTTTATTATGGAGACATTTAATAGATGACCACTATTACCTCCTATGAGACGACAGACAATGCCTTCTCCGGGATTCGAACCCGGGGCTTTCGGTATCGCAATCGGTTCTCCTAAGCACTGCGCCGTCTGTGTGGCATTTTTAGAAAGTCGTGCGTTTGATTCTGCATTTCAATTTTGAATGTAAAATAATATAAACGGAAAAATATCAAAATACTGAAAGAGTGTGTATTACCTTTTGAATAGAATTTACGAGGGGTGGTGGAGAAAGAAAATGAATGACAGTGCACGTTGCAAAATTTCATCATCTTTTATTTTATTTTAGATGCAAAAGGAATTTATAACTATACAGAAGTACAACCAAATTTTATTTTGAAATACAGAGGAAATAACTTTTGTGATTATATTATACTTCCTTACGCTGATCGAAAAGATAATATCATATGCATCATCGATTGATAAAAACAAGCTATCATATATCAGATACAAGTATAATTCCGCGCAGGGCAGGGGTCAGTGATGTCTTAAGAAGTGGGCCCTCTAGACACTTGACAGGGGGTTCCACGAGCCTAAGAGCCCAATGAGTATTCGTTTAATATTATCGGCCATTCTCATTTCATCTCTGTGAGTACTTAACGTTAGTGCCCCGGCACACTGACTTTCCAAGGGAACCATTATTATGTTAAGACAACGCTGGTAGGAGTGCCACAATTCGTTGCATCTCCTTAATAATGAATTTAGGGTAAGACGAGATTCAAGAAGAAAGTGTAATGCGTTGTGGAAAGCTTGAAAAATTAGCTATATCTAAATTATAGCAGAGAATTTTCTTGAATCGTATCACGGATTTTCGTACTGTCAACTAGATGTACTAACCAATAAATGACAAGCAGGAATAACGTGATTCTGTACGGTCTCATGGAGGTAGGAATTAAGATGGAGTCGCCCTAAACAAGTTTCTCCGTACCCTGCTCTGAAGCACCGGCGATCTCTACGTGGTGACCAAAACATTGGGTCATTTACCATTGAGTTCTATGGGATTTGACGCGTTCGGGTGTAAATATTTTGTAATTACGTCGCAAATATACATATAAATGTATATATTTTCTTTTTCTACAACACTTCAAAGTCCTACAACTACTTCAGAGTTCAGAGAGATACTATTAGAAAAAAAAATTAAGGTAATTCGATTTTATTCGGTTAAGGTACAAAAATTAAGATCAAAGTTTATTGTATTATTAATATTAAAATTATGCATTATTTCTTTTCTATTTATAGAGCTTCTTCCTAAAATACTTTCTTAAATATGACATGATTTTTTGGCTTCTTTTAAATCGAAAATGTAAGTCAATTTATAATTAATCCTCTATTCGGTTCATTTTAAATTAGAGAATTATTAGGAATTAGCGAAATACTTTAAATAACTATTTCGCTAATTCCTAATAATTAAATAGGTATTAAATAGTGTTTGACTTTCTCTGAACATTTCTGAAAGGGAATAAAATAAGTTTTTTTTTTTTTTTTTTTTTTTTTTTAAGTATTATTTAAAACTTGTAACTGAGTTATTATAAAATGTAAAGGGAATAATTCTTTTAATTATACTTATCAGATTTTTTTAACCCTTCATTTCAACAATACATATTCCAAAACTCTTTATTACGTTCTTAAGTGCGCATCTCATAGCATTTGCTTTACAATAATACCTTTTAACAGATTGCTTTCCAATACGAACAATTCTTGCTTAAATAGTTTTATGACGTATTTGTCAACAGGATTTCAATTTATGTTTACAATTCAATATTAAGGTTATTATATATTTAGATAACATTTATGATCATTATAAATTAGATACATTTAATTATTAGATTTCTTCACAGTACTTTCACAGTTGTTTATAAGTGAATAAATTCTTCATTTCAAATACATTTATAAATAATTTAATGAATATTTAAGTATTTTGTCAAAGGCAGATACATGCTTTTTGCAAGCACATGCATAAATACCCATACATATTTCCTATTTATCATTTCCGGCATGTGCAAATCTTTAATTTCTGTGCATTCACTATATTTTTCGTGTAAAGTAATTTACACTAATTTAGCATACACCCGAAAGTTTTACATAAAAAATATATACGAATATAGTTTGAATGAAAATTATAAGTATTATTTTTAATACCCACTCAAAGGTCAGTTTTTCTTCAAAATTCCTCCACGATGGCATCTCTCTCTTTAGGCAGATAGCCCTTGCATGCGTTACTCTATTTAATAAAAACTTAATCTGACCTATGTGCCTAATTACAAATATTTTAACATACATAATTTTATATTTACATTTAGCCATCAAGTTTCAAACTTTTCAAATCTTCTAGAAAATAAATTTTGGCAGATCTCTTTTAGCAATTTTCTTAAAATCTATATTTTTGTAGTGCAACAGCTTAGAATTTTATAAAACGAATTCATAATCAAAATCGCTGTTGTTAGTTATCGAAAAATAACCAAGATGTGATTTTTGCGTAAATGTCAGTAAACTATACAAATTGCTATTATCCATCACACTATGAATGTTTCTTTCATGCGAGAGTGTCCCTTTTTCGATTTCTATGGAACTGTCGTGTGTCGAAATACTATCAGAATCTTGTCAAGCGAGCTTCTGAATGTAAACAAAGAACACCCCGTCTGGTGACCCAAGCTTCAAAGCAGTGCTTCACTACTAGCGCGGAATGTCTCCCTCCTCCCTTTCCTACCTCCATGTACGGTCTTCTCAGGTGGCAGCACATGTTCGTCTCCTGTCAGCCCCGCCAACGGCCAGCTGGTTATTCCTTTGACGTATACGGGACAAACATGTTTGGGATACGTACGTCATTAGACGTATGCAAGTATAATTCCGCATGCAAGTATAATGTGTGTAAGCCTATTTACACACACAATGATGCGACATGGTATGCAGTGGATCCAACAGATGTCAGGACATTGCAAATGCTCATTTACATTTTCATGCCCTTCGAGCCACCATTTTGCTGTTCAAATAATTTTAATTTGTTTTTTCGGCACTTCAAAAAATCCTTGAAAGGTCAGAATAAAAATTTGCGCTCTTTGCCCTCAGGCTGTGATCCAGACTGTTACAATCTTCATCCTTCAGCCACCGAGTAAGACTTTAAAACAATCACTGGTACTCTGTTATTTCCTGTTAGCAAAGTAGCTCTTCCAGTCTATTCTTAGCCATTACGGTTATTCTGGAAATGAAAACGCTGATGTGCTTGGAAAGAACGCGTTTCTTTTCATTTCTGTTGGCTTACCTGCTCAATTAAGAAATGTAAAAGACTGTTTAAATAAAAAAAAAATATCTGTAAAAAAAGAGGAGTTATATGCAAGGAAACAGCTACTGCGAAGTCTTCGGAGGACTGTTTGACTATTTGCTTTCAACAATACTTTCTTAGAGCTATTTAAATTTTTTGTTTCCGTCTGCTGACTAGTTATGAATAATTGCAAGATCATTTGTATCGTATAAGCTTCTCTATATCACCATATTGTATTTTTACTTTAAAAGTGTTTTGCATCACTTGCGAGCATCTTTGTGCTGCTTTTTTCAGTATATGTACTTGTTCTTATTACAAAATGGTGTCCACTCCTGGAGATACTTCACTTCTCTATAAGGCACTTGTACATTTAGCACGCCATCGGTGCATGTTTTACAGTTTCATTATTATTCAACATTTTATTTGATGATATCCTAAATACTTAGGAGTTGAGTTCATACTTTTGATAAGTGCACATCACTGATTAATCGAGGAAGACAGGAACATATTTGGAATACTAGATGTTATTTGAAGTATTAAGATCAGATTAAACCATTTCCTGAAGATGTTTTAATTTGAAAATAATAATTCAGCTACGTCATTTTTTAAATTTATTTTACTTAAAGTAACTGTAATTAAATTACTTTAAGAAAAATTTAATAATTTATTTTATTTTATTACTTTTCTTAAATTTTAACAATTTATTTTATTACTTAAAGTAACTAAAAGTTACTGTTTAATTAAAATTTTCAATAATTTTCAGTTTTCTCTAAAATTGTTAAATAATTTTAGACGTAATTTTAAATTAAAAATTGTCAAATTGGTTATAATTTATTTTGATTATTAATGATGCAGAGGATAATAAAAAATTAGCTTCAGTCGTGACCCGATGTAGCATTAATTTTATTGCATACGAACATTTTTTATGCTAACTTTGCTAAAAAAACGCGTCTAATGTATTTGAAGAAAGAAAACTCAGTCGCGGGCAACAAGACAGAGAAATGGAGAAGAAATGCGAAAAACCTCATATGAAGGAATAAATCAAGAATTTAAAAATAAATCAGTTTTGATTTGACTTCAATCCTCTTGGCTGGTAAAGGATTTAGTTCGCAAATTTTTCATTACTATTGGATTAAGCGTTATGTAATTAATTATATTACTGCGTCATTAACGTTACAAAGCAAGGATTAGTTGTGAAAAGACGTAGTTTAGAGAAAGTTATTAAAGACTTGGTACAATTTTTAAAATGATTGAAAAGAAGAATTTTAAGGACTACTGCAGATTAAAATAGTACGAAGAGACTGAGCTTGGTGCATGAAAGATGCTAATCGGCGTGATGATTTTATACATTTTACTTAATTCTTGAAAAGCACAACCTTAATAAGAATTGCATTTCATAATGAGCGTAATTTGCGCAGTAGTTTTTGATAATATTTCTGTCTATTTATACATCTTATGCAATACGATTGATGCAAGGGAAAAGTAAGCGGCGTGATGTTGGCAGGACAGCAAGCAAGAGCAGGAATGCGACGAGTCGAAGATGAAAGTTGGGGTCACAGTGATTCGAAAAACTGGAAACCAATATTTCGATTACTCAATTTGACATCATTTGAAATCGTTATCGGCTGGAGTTTTTTTTATCAGAACCTTCCCGTCATTAGCATTATGTAAGTATCATAGTGATTAATTTAGAAATAATGCAGCTTTGAGGGATTTATTATAAGGAATCACTATTTTGGGGACAGAAAGGGAAGATAGCCACATTTGTACGGAGCGTAAGGGATTATTGGAAATTAAAGGTATAATTTTACATATTTTTTAATCTTATGCATTTATATATATAATTATATAATATAAGAAAATGGTGTATTTTTAATTAAATTTTCTTTTGTTTCTGATCTGTATATGTTAATTTGTGGTAAATAAACTATGTTTTTCTTCTCAGGTGTGTCGCAGAATTGAATAATTCTGTTAGCTTGTTTGTGCATATTTATCCAGAAAGAAATTTCCCTTGACCTGTACTTCTTTTATGTGCGTCATAAGGTTAAAACCATTGAAAACTTGTAATTAGACGCGAATTTAGATCCCGGCTGCAGGACTAGCTGCAGGAGCAGTTCCGTTTATTTTCCCGTGTTTAACGTGCTTATCTGGTATTGGTTTTTCAAATACCTCAACGTTTTCTCCTATCATAGATATGAGTCTCTTTTATTTAACCTTAATATCGTGTAATCTGTTTCATTCTTGCAAATAATTTTTCATTCGAAGCCTTACACCATTTTCCCTGTGAGACATTTAACCAGATTTATGGAACTGATTTCGTCAAGGCACGGAGGGGGGTGAAGGAAAAGAGGGGTGGGAGAGCAGAAACGAAAAAATTATATCTCACGCGAATTTCATATTAATGAAAAGTAGCCCCGGCATCAGCGCAATGAAGCAGAAGTCGCTCACGCAGACGACATTCCTCTAGAAACTCTTCTGTTATTCGCTAAACGTTTCAAAACGCAAGCTTCGAAAAGAGGTTGAAACATTTTGGCCAACGTAGCGTACGCTTACACGACAGTTTTATATTTTTATTACCTTCTCTCTCTAAATATATGCATTTTTTCTTTCTTGGTCGCATTCTCATTTATTTTCGTATTGAATACATTAACACCCAAAAGCACAATTGTAGGAAATAATTTACCGGCACGCTAGAGTTTGTGCGTATTATTCTGAAAGGTGTTGCAATTTATTTTAATGTTGCAGCCTGGCACTAACGTGTAATCTCTTTTACTTTTTAACTCTTTTCTAATCTGATTTGGCAGGAAAGTTCATTAATTTTGAGTTTCCATCAAAATGAAAGTTCACTTAATAAATGATTGTGGCTTACACGTTGTTTACTCGTAGCAGGTGTTTTTTGTTATTTAAGACTCTTTGGCAACGCTGCTTTGGCAAACTAGATAGGTTCCACTCATTAGGTTGATGGTTAGTTTAGATAAAATAATACTCAGGTGTTTACGTTATAAAACACTTTTTTTTTGTATTAAACAAATTGAATATTATTTCAATTAAAATACGGTTAATACATAAATGTATGAGCTAGTTAATATAATACACAGATTTTTGCATTGCAAAACGCTTTTGTTTTTGTTAAACATATTGAATATTAAATACAGTAACATTAAACTATACATTTTTGTAGAAGCTAGGTGAATTAAAACTTAGATCTTAATATTACAAGAGACTTTTCTTTGTAATAATTGAATTGAATATTATTATACCTGACAGGACAATTATAGATTTATGTATAAGCTAATTAAATTAATATTTAAATCTTTATATTACTGATTACTTGATTGGGGAAAAGCACTCGAAGGCTGTCTGCCTAAAGGTAGGGAAGCCTTCGTGGAGGGCTCTCTGAGGGAAACTCACATTAAACATGGGTAAAACATGGAAACGCACGTGCAGTCAGGTGACTGGCGAAAGCGAGCCCGTACATCCGGCCGATTTACATAGACTATTCGGGTATTATCCGGTGGCTGCAGCTGTCTGGACAAGCACTTCTCGATGCGGTGCCCCACAACATCGCATCGGGAGTTCATTTAGAGCGGTTTAAAAGCATACAAGGCCAAAGAAAGGTTATTTGCATAATATTGCTAAGAAATACAAAGGAATGGTGTTTGCAAATGGTAACTGAACATAAGAAATTTCTGGTACGGATATTGCAAGAGAACATAATACAGACGGTAATACTAACAAGTAATACGTCACTAAACATTAAATTATACAATCCTAAAATAGTTAATACCGGAACAAATACCTAAAATACTGATGGAAAAAAAACACTGTTACGAGTGTGACAATCGCTAATTAAACAAATACTGTATGCATGTGATATACTGTGGGCAGTGTGTTGCCTGTAAAATAAATATTGAAGGTAGATATTATACTAAAGATACGAATTCCAAGAACATTAATTATGATATATGTTGTTGCGCGGAAGATACAGTTTATACAGGCGTACGTAGCTTAGAATCGAAGCCGGGTCGAACAACCAATGTTCAGCGACTTTACTGCTCTGCCGCTAGTAGGCAATAACCGCTGGGATGGACAGATAGAATAGTTACCCCCCCCCCCCAAAAAAAAGAAAAAGAAAAAAAAAAAAAAAAAGAAAAGAAAAGAAAACTATATACAATGCTTTTAACTAGTTTAGCTCATATCACAAATCCAGCTAATAATTAATAACAACAGAGGTAAGGAACTGCGTTTATTGCTTTCCAACCGATTAATTTGTTAATTATGTAGGCATATGTAGTTCTAAAGAAAAATTAAACAACTTATTCTTCACCAAATGACAACAAACTGGCGCGTGGAACATATATCCAAATGGGAACGCAATAACTGGTGTGTGGATTTTATCGGGCAGTTAGCTGCATATTTCTTTTCGATCACTGAATTCTTTTGTTAAATTTAAAAGACAAATATTTTGCACTTTGCCGAGTGGCAACCCGTTTCGTTTAAATCACCGAATTCTCTGATTAAATTTGAAACGTAAATATCTTACTCTTTGCCGAGTGGCAACATACTGCTTTAAAAACGCTGAGTTCATTAATCAAAATTTCATCAAGTAAACATAACATCAATTTCATCAAGTAAACATCGCGCAAAACATAACATCAATTTAAAAAAAAAAAAAAAAAAAAATGGAAATATAAAATTCGGTCTTCGAGTTGCGCACCTTCGAAAGGAGAACTCCGTGTGTTCTAAATTCGGTAACACTAGGTGTCGCTGTTTTTTCACCATGCGAGGAACATACAGATTCTTCATTATTTAATAATAGAGCTGTTTTTGTTGGTTATTTATGCATAAATAGCTAGATTCAAGAACATACCTTTTCTTTTTACAATGAAGGTCTTTATAAGCTTTGAAAGAATTAGCAATTAAAATCCTGAAAATTGTACGTAGTGTTTAACAAAGATAATTATACTGTTTTATCTCAGATACTTATTACTATATACCTCACGATGCAATAAACATTTTTGTAGCGTTGCAGAATTTCATGCATGTGAAATTAAGGAGCAGAGGTTTTCGTTTTGTCTTTCCTTTTCCCCCTCCCCATTATGATATGATGTCTATGTTCTGCAACATTATGTTTTATAATGGAGGTGGAGGAAAATCATCCGAACGTGATAAATGCAAATTTAGCTGTTGTATAGAATCTGGGAACTGTGATAATGAGATCTGTTTAGCATGAAAACGAAATTTTCGCTGCAGCCCGGAAATTTTTCTTTCAGTTTAAATTCTTTATGATTTTTTAAAATTATTATTATATTTATTATTTTGGGTATTGTTTGTGTTGTTGTTCTCTGGTTTCTTGAAAAAAATGACTGAAGAAAGTAAGAATTTTGCGTAACTTTCACATTCTGCATTTAATTCAATTTTTGTAGATCCTTTTATTAGCACAAAAGAGTCGATCTTAACTTTTTCATTGTCTCTCCTTTGCCTTGCAATGTACCACTTTTCAAATCAAAAGTCCATCAAGTACATACAGAAGCTGGCTATCCATGCCCTAAATAACTGCTAATACAATCGTTACTGTAGTAAATTTCTGTAAATACTTAAATTTTATCCATAACTCATATAACACTGTAATGCATATAAAACTTATTTTTATAATGCTTACAACACGCTGACGCTAATAACACTTAAAATATTTTGTTGTCTATTATTTTCTTTTCGGACAATAACTTATGTCGCTTATATCTTAACCTCACTTTTTCGATAAATAACTTATGCGGTGTATTTATACTTTTCAAATTATGCATGGGCGCTTATATAACGCTTACAATTATTTTTGTACCGAATCACTTTCGCGGTGTATCATTTTTAGAATAACGTAATGGCCGCGTATAACACTTATCTGTGTGTGTGAGTACATATCTATCTATATATATGTAAGATTAAGAAATATCTGAATCAAAACTAACTGTAAACTCTTTAATTTTTCATCTCTGTTTTACCAATCGTAATAACTTCTCTGGATTTCGTCATACTAGATCTTTCCATTTACATAACCTTCGCAGCGCTGATGATGTAATAGTTGGGAACTGAAACTTTTAACTCAAACCAAAATTTTTCTCTTCGTGTGCTTCCATAATACATAACTACGCACTTCAGCTTCGCTCTCTACCCTGGTAGGATGTAATTTCGCTGTCTTGCTTGCTATCGCAATAATATCAAAAATGTAAATTTTCTGTGAATAGGCACGACTAGAGTGCCAAGTGATTGCGGCCGGAAAATGTCAATTGGAAATAAAAATGGAATTAAAACTCCCTCGACTGGCAAGTTTCTTAGATATTACCAAACCAACGTATTAGCACACAACGCAATCGAAATGCTTCCTCTTCAATATGCCATCTACGTGCTTCATCATCAGTATTTTTCTGCGTTTCTACGTCTCACTGTTCCTGCATCAGTATTTCTAAATTTTGCGTTTATTGTACCCATATATATGTACGCACACATGCACACAAGAAGTACACTGCGCAAAAAAAAGAGGGGGGGGACTGTTCTGTATCTCTCGTTCTACTGTGCCGATTGACGAAATTCAAATTGCGCTTTTCATGTCTCGAAAACGCGACTTAGGATATATATTAGATTTATATGTAGCATTGTACTAATATAGGTATTTTGACACAAAATCGGAATTTTTTATGAAGTTTCATGCCAATTTCTTTTCATATTTCGATTCTACGGCTCAATTTATGTCTAAATATTAAATTTTGTTAAATCTGGTGCAAACCGGTAGAAATTCAAAAATTTATCTTGGCGCATTTTTTTCAGTTTCCACCTAAAATAATTCACTTGGCGAACTTCTTATCAGATAACAACCTATTTTGCCTTCCATTTTGCATTATGTTAAGAAAATCACATTGTTCCTACTTTCAAGTAATTTTAACAAAGTGTCTGAAGCACATTTGATCTTTTATCGCTTTCAACAAATCTGCCAAATTTCAAAACGCGGCAATATATAAATTCACCTGTATCTTCGGAAACTTTGAATAAAAACTCCATTTTTTTTTTTTTTTTTTTTTTTTTTTTTTGCTGGTATGCTTGGAAAATACATGTACATTAAGATGACGTTAAAAACTATATAGATTATAATTCAAATTTATTTTCGAAAAATTTATAAAAAATATTTAAAAATACAAAATTTAAAAATAACTCATAAAAATGGGCGAATTTTATTTGTAATGAACCTAAATTTCGTGTGTGTTGGTGTATTTTAATTACGGCAAAGCACACGAGGGCTATCTGCCTAAGGGGAGGGATGCCTTCGTGGAGGACTTTCTAAGGGAAACTGGCTCGTATACACGTTACACATGGGTAAAACCACGAAAACGCCCATGCAGCCAGCCCGTTCGCGGGATTCGAACCTCGGACCGAACTACCAGTGTTCAGCGACTTTACCGCTCGGCCGCTGGTGGGCCACCTAAATTTCGAAATGTAAAAGGAAGAATCAAATAAGTTTAATAAAAAAAGAGAGAGATTGATAAATTTATACCAAATTCAATTAACATAGAGGAGCTAATTTTTTAAACACTACTCGTGTGATTTTTACAAAACTTGGCAGTTTGGCATGATTTGATTCGTAGAATCGAAATATGGAAAACCATTGGCGTGTCATTTCAGAAAAAGTCCGATTTTGTGTAACAATACATATATTAGAACAAATGCTCTAAATCTAATGCATATTCTAGGTCGCGCTTTCGACACATGAAGAACACAATTTGAATTTCGTCAATCGGCCCAGTAGAACGGGAGATTAACTGTCCCCCCTTTTTTTTGCGCAGTGTACATATATAATTATAATAGAAATAAAATTCATGATACTAATAGACGATCTTCAACAAAACAATTTAAATCAGTTTTCGATCATCTACAAAAATATCACAGTTGTGATAATAATATTTAAAAGTACTTTTCAAAAATTGAATAGGCGACTGAAGATTTCGGAGTCAGATTTCGTGATTTTTAAAAAATTAAAGGGTATTTGTGCATTGTCTGCTTTTTCTTTGAAAACGGATTTATATTTAAATCATGCTGCCTCAAAAATTTCTGAAAAAGCGCACTAGAAAATGAAATTATATTTCTGACTGATCCAGCTCTACAAGCCAAAGAGCTTGGAGAATGCTTTTAGAAAATAACGTAGTAGAGACATTAGGATTTTTTTTTTTTTTTTTTTTTTTTTGAAGCTAGAGAGATGAAAAATTAGCAACTGCCTTCGCCGGGAATCGAACCACGGACCTCTGGAATACGGGCCCAGCGTGCTACCGTTACAGCACGAAGGCACGCTAGGGAAGTGGGAGAAATGCCTTATAACGTCAGTTGAAAAAAGTATCCCAAATATCACGAAATGTAGGGTTTTACATCCGCTCTTGTTTTGAATCTGCATACTTATGTGTATCGGCTTTTATTTAAAATTCACGGAGACTAAACATCATTCTGACTGAGTGCGACCTCCCATTAGTCATACGATAATAAAATAAAATTTAGTCTGTATATTTTTCTATGGCTACTTTTCAATTAATCAATATTATTAAAAAATATATGTGTTTAATACCCCCGCGTGTGCTTTATTGGTGTAGTAGACATAAATTTGGATGTATTAAATGTCAAGATATTATTATTTTTGAGAAATGTAAACTTGAGAAATGTATGTAGACTGCGATACATTTCGATGAAAAGAAGTCTATCATACACATACAGAAGGTGGACGCTTCTGATTATTCTGAAGAAGAAGAAGAAGATAAACGCTTTAAACAACTTTTAAACAGTTTTTCAGACAAGTTTTTGAAACTTAGATTTCGCATAAAATCAAATGCATCGTCGGTGGTATATTTAATATTATATATATATATATATAAACGATATTCTGCATTTTTGGAGTTCATCCCCTACTAACATAAGAGTAACACCATAACGAACCGTTCGCTAAGCCGATAATATTCATTACGCGAATAGATATAATTCTTACTCAAGAGTCGTTTTCGAATGAGGGTTCCGCTTGGGAAAGCGAAAAATGGGATCTATTAGATGGCGCTTAAGTTCTTTTACTTTTTTTTTTTTTTTTGTGATTAATTCCTTGTACGAAGTAAAGAAGTACTTGGTGCATTTTAACAGAAATGTCCGTTTTGACCGTTCTCGAATCTATTTTGACTTTTTTTTTTGCTGCTTAACGTCTGTGCGTACGGATGAATAAAGTACTCTTTATTCAAAAACGGATTGTAAAACATTTTCAAAATGGATTTTTTTCGTGACATCTGTACGTACGTATGCATCTCGCTTAACCAAAAACAATTGGCCGTAAAACATTTGAAATTTTGTATATGGGATTGTTCTAACATCTAGTTCTGCACCTCCCTTTTTTATTGCGATCGGCAGATCGACGGTGCCAAAAGGACATTTTACTCAAAAGTGTTTTTTGAATTTTTCGCATAACTCAAAAACGATTAACCGTAGAATGTTGAAATTTTATATATAATGAACTGCTACAACTTTTACTTACTTCCTTGTACGAAATAAAGGAAATATTGTAAACGCGGAAAATTTCTGTTTTGAGATATCAACTGAAATATTTATTTTGACTATTTCCGTCATGACGTCCATACGTACGTATGTCTCATAACTCAAAAACGGTTCCGTGTAAAATATTGAAATTTTGAATTTGGGGTTCATATATATGGTTGTACACCTCCCTTTTTGGTTGCAATCGACAAAGTCAAACGGGCAGATTACTCGAAGTGTTTGAAACACAGTAAAAAGGTGTTACAAATGTAAATTAAAAATTTAGTAACCTTTTAGTATTTTGTTTTCATTTTTTTATGGTTACATCATAACAATTTTAAAAACGTAGCATTAGATAGAAAAAAAATGCTTACATTTTTTTAATATAAAGGGACTTTATCCTAATATTTCAGGTAAGATTGTTGAATGAATAATTTTATAAATATTTGATGTTAATAAAACTAATATGCTCTTGTGGAACTGTCCACGTTATAGACTTGTAAGAATTGTATCTGACTTTCAAATGAAGTGAGTTTAAATGAAATGCAGCAAAAATGTGTATAATTTAATAGACGTACTAGGAAATCGTGCGGTGTCCACATCAGATTGTTTTAACTTCATTTAAAATTTTTTTTGCTATTGCTAAGTTGGATTTTATTAAATGGACGTTTACTGAAATAATCATTGATTCCATCCTTGTTAAATATCTTGGACACCAAAAATGACTGCATCACTTCTGTCTAGCTGCTTTCCAGTTTCGATGAATGGTGCTCATGGGATTATGGAACTCAGCACCACTTTGTCCAGCTACCTTCCAGTTTCGATGAATTTTCCAGTGGGGTTACGGAACTCCGCATGACTCTTATCCAGTTGCCTTCCAGTTTTGATGAATCGTGCTCATGGGGTTACGTAACTCTGCATCACTTTTGTCCAACTGCCCTCTAGTTTCGATGAAAGGGTTTTGGAACTCAATGTTCTCTCAGTCTCTCAAGAGGAATTGTTGGACTGGCAACATATATTGCATATTAATTGCCTGAATTAAGGGCCTCCGTATAAATACTACGTTTCTCAAGCGCTCATGTCTTACCAGGAATTTGTATCTTGTGTCTTGTACTTGGAAATAGACCAGTGGTAACACGTTATTTTCAGATTGCTAAGTTTTAATAAATATTCATCAAATTCTCACAAAATTGATATGAATAAAAAATGAATTTGGAATTCAAAATTCAGCCGTAAATTGTAACTGTAGCTGGATTTAAAGTATAACTAAGAAAAACACTAACTTATAAATTGCAACGTAGGGTTATTTTTGGATTACTTTGCTGTTTGGAGACATTTGGAATGATAATGAAGGTAGAAGAATAAAAACAAAACATACCTCTCTTCTTCTTCTAGAGAGAGAAAAAAGAACAACAGTATTTAACTGAAATAAAGTAAGTACTTTATTTATTTATGTTTCAGTTTTCAATTCCTACGCTTTCTTGACTCAAACCCACGCCTTGCCTCTCCATCAAAAAACAATTCCTGCTCTCCCCCCTCCAATTGCGCACACCCAATTGCGTTCCTCCATTTTCTTTCTTTTCTGTTGTACTTTTATTTTCTGTGGAAAACTCTTTTTTCTTTTTTTTTTATTAAAGTTAAAAATCTAATAATGCATTATTCATGACGCTCTTTCCAATTCGGCTGTTTCCTGGTCGCATTTGCGGTGTCGGAAACAGTAAGCCTTCTTTCGGCCGCCATTAATATTTCGACCGAAAAGACTGATGGGAACGGATTCGAAGTACCCGAAAGGTGTTAATAAATTTTGCGGTTCTATGCATATTTATGGCGTCTGCAAATGAGCGGAGATGAGATTTTGGTGGGTGTTGCTGCTTGGCCTATTTTCCCTGGAGGGAGAAACGTTAATTTGTTTTGCGGAATAATAGGGAATTTTTCCCTTTCTTGTTTCGATTATTTTTGTGTATAGTAATTGGAATATTTGTGCTTGTGTAGTGTAGACTGATATTAATTTCTTTGGATTCTTTTGTGAGCAGTTCAGCCATGAATAACGACATTAAGCGCGCTTAATGCTTTTGTAAAAGATATTTAACCTTTTATTGTTTTATTTCGTTTACATTAGACGTTACGGTAGCTTCTCTTTCTTTTTAGCAGCAGAGGTTACTATCTTCTCGAAACTCATTTTTGTGTCCTTATCACTTTTGTGTCTGAATCATCTTCGATTTTTTTTGCCACAAAATTTTATCGCGATGCTTAAGTTAAAAAAACTAATAATAAGTGATAAATAATCTCTATATAAGTAGTACATTTATGTTTTCTGCATTGTCAGAAAGCGATGGTACTTAATGCCACTAAATTTTTCATATATGTAGTCCTCCATCCGAACATACGCACCTCGAAGGCCGAGTTTTAAATTTTGATTTTGGTTTTTATTTATTTCATATTTGGTACAAATCTAACGAATTTTTGTTTAACAGCGAAAGCGAGAAATGGCACACTGCTCGAAATAAAACAACTTTTATCACTAGCGCACCAGATCGTTGCTATTTGGTAAAAGGTAAGATATTTATCTTTCAAGATTAATCCACAAATTGGGCTATTTGAAAGCAATCTGTTTCCACTGTCTCAAACACAATAGTTATTATCTCCACGCACCAACATACTGCTGTTCAGTAAAGCGTACTATTGTAAGCTAAAGCTTTCAAATTTAAATCTTTCTGTTACAGAGTTGGAAACCAAGTGATTGAAAAGCTATTAACGCAGTTTTGAAAAATATTTTTTCTGTTTTTAATGTTATTGATTTGAATAAACATCTATTTAAATCATGAAATAGCTTATTAGAAATATTAAATATTTTTACGAAATGACACTAGCAGGACTCATTAAAATCATTATATTCTTTCTTTTTCTATTCTTCTTCCTTCCCTCTAATGATAACTATTTTAGGCGGTTCGCCAGTCGAGCGGCTAGGTTTTAAACAAATAATTTAGCGAATATACATAAAAAAGGTATGGCAGCTTCTAGCACTATATCAGGAATTCTAAAGATAATGCTGGTTTTAAATGTTTTTTTAATTTATTCTTGAACTTTACGTGGTGTAAGTGCGACATATATCAACAGGAGTGAACGCACAAATGAATTTTGAGCCTGCGATGCTCAGACGAGAGCATTAAAAACATTAACGAATGAATCCTCTACTGTTAAAATCTGAATCCTTTCAGACTTTCTTTCATTCTTTATCGTATTGATTTTTTATTTTATTTTACTGTATTATTTATTGTTTGTTATATTACTTTACGTTAATTATACAGAATTTCTGGGTTACGAATGTAGTAAGGAATTATCAGTATTTTTTTTACTAACAGCATTATTATTATTATTTGCTTTATTATGTTCTGCATTAAAATAACAGACGTTTTCGGCTCAAATAAGAGCTGTTTAAAAGTATTTAGAGGGGCGGGGGGGGCGTACTAATTTAAGTTTACTATCTAACATCTCAAAGAAGTTTTAAACATTGAATAACAAGAATGTTAAACAGTGAAGTCTAAAAATAATTGTATGGTGTATGAAAGATTAAAAAAAAATTAATAAACATGCATGCTAATATTTTTGTTTTATTTCCTTAAATAAAATTATTACGCTCATGTACAGTGAAATTTCCGCATAAGAAAGCATATTAAAATCGCAAAAATAGATAAATAACTAGAGACGAACGAAGGATCGAAGTTTGGTGCTGGTGCAACTCCGCGTCTTTGTAGAGGGCGTAATGATGCTGCAGTGTACGATTATGCAAATACATACGGATAGCATTACAAACTAAGTGTAGTCAACGGACCGTACAATGCAATATCGCGTGGACGTCAAGGACATCATTTACGTTGTAAAGTAATTCTCCCGCCTTCTTAACAAGCCTTCGTGGTGTAGTGGTCTGCACGCTCAGCGCATAATTGAGAGGGCCACGGTTCGATTCCAGGCGATGGCGTTGCTAATTTTTCATCTTTCCTGCCTCCAAAAAATAGCTAATGTCTCTACAGTGGCGCCCGAACTAAAAGGGTGCTGGATGATGCCACAAAAATCCACCACAATCTTCACCCAGGATTTGGCGATTGGGTCTTCTAAAAAAAATTCAGTCGCCCTTTAAAAGGGGGGTATGTAAGGTATTTCTCCCGCTTTCTTAACAGTCCTTCGTTGTCTAGTGGTCTGCACGCTCAGCTCGTAATTGAGAGGTCCCCGGTTCGATTTCCGGTGAAGGCGTTGCTAATTTTTCATCTTTCCTGCTTCCAAAAATTAGCTAATATCGCTACAACGCAACTGACAGACTTTGAGATAGGCTTAATTTAATTGTTCGTGATTGTATTTACTGTTTGTTGTCAACAAATAAATGAAATTAAAATTTAACGGAAAAATTTCAGTTTTAAAAGCTCCGACATTTATTTCTGCATTTCGTTTTTCGAACGCCAACCAATATTAGAGAAAACTATCAAACTATTTTTAAAAAATGTCATCTATTGAATTAAGAAAATGGAATTTCTGGAGCGAATTGCGCACTGTGAATGTCTACCCAATTTTATCTTAATCGTTCGAATTTAGTTTGGGTGCTGGTGTTGATTTATAGAAAAGTAAGAGTTAAATAATTTGCAATCGATTTATTTACAGAATGTTAAGATGCGAATTTTATTTGTCACAATTATAACATAAAATAGCTCGTACTCAAAGACGTCGCCAGATCCGGTACAGTTTCACTGGGCGGCAAAATGCTTAGAGTTCAGAAAAGCACCAAGGAGTAAAATTTAAGACACTGAAAGATTGCATCGGGCGACAAACATCTAGTGCCGATCCTGTGCGTGTTAACAAAATGCTGCTAACAAATGGAGATGGAATAACTTTTAATGAAAATTTAATAACAATAATTGATAGTAATTGTTTCTTTAATAATGATAATAACTTTAATAATAATTTTACTTAATCATTTACTTTAATAATAATAATTACTTCATTTTTTTAAAAAATAACTTATAATAATAACTCCCTTTCTTGTGCTGGAGAGAGCACCCTTTTAAAAACATCACTAGTAAAGACTTATGCACCTTCGATAACACCTTTTTCGAAATTTAAAAACAGAAAAAAAAAAGAAAAAAAAAGGGGGGTAAATAATTCAAAATTGACTTTCAAATGATTTGTCAATCTTCGAAAGAATTGTCCATTGCATATGGAGCTTTAATTATAAAATGCACTGTTGAATTATCATTCTTTTACTCCTCTATGTTATTGAACCGGTTTAAATCGTGTATTCTTTAAACGGATGCTGCTTCCATTAAAATGAAGGATAGAGATTCCAGCGTTTTCCCCACTAAATCCCTACTTGTTTGGAAATGGAATTCTTCTCAGCGTGTGCTATTAATACGAGAAGGTCCACGTTGGCCTTTTTATTATGAATTCATACTTTTGTGTCGTGGGAGGTGTGGCTATTCTACCTCGGCGTTCTAATATGCATGCTAAGTGGCTATGCGTGCGGCATACTCAACAAGAAGGGAGAGAAAAGTACTTATTTTGTGACACCTCGCACTAATAAAGCTTGGATCATATGCATAGAGAGAGAACTGTTATTTTTGGTAAGTTATTGTAGGCCTGTGACGTTTCCCTCTTAAAAGAAGGTAATGGGACAAAATGGCTGATACATATGAATTTAATTTTAACTTTTTTCATGATTAATTCTCTGTTCCGTGGGTTTTCTCGTTAAAAGTGACCTTAACAGAATCTTAACGTTACTTGGTAGTATGTGACCACGCATTTATTGAACTGTGTGCAAATGTTGCTATGCAAGAAATAGAGTCCCATATCAGTAACTGGCAATGCTTCGTAATAATTCGGCAGCACAATGGCTTTGGAAGGCACAAATGACATAAGCCAAACTTTGTTGTTAGATAATTGCATCTTGGTATGTCAAGAAGAGGGGTGTACGGATTTTAACATGAACTGTTAAACCTTAGGCCAACATGGTATAAACACCCCAACAACATCCCACAGTCACAGAGGTATAAAACGAACTGACGTTTATTTCATTTCGCGGAATCAGCCACACTTCCACTCATGCGCAACTTTTCTGCTTGGCTGCGCTTCCCCCCCCCCTCCGGGTGAGAATCCCTATATTAGGCTCTCAGCTATTGATATACACTTGCCAGAAAGATTTACTTACTGTAGGAGCACAGCCCAAAGTTGGTCCAGCAGGTCAGACGGGTATTGATTGTCATGAAGAACATCTTCAAGATGTTATTTTAAAGGAGCAAAGAGCTTATGTTGTAAATCCAAGACCACTGACTTTTCCAGTTGTGTTTCTTGCTGCGTATAATCAATGCACTATCCTAGTCTGAAAATGAATAACGTGAAAAGCTCCATCCTGTACATTCTAAACAGAAATGCAGATTTTATTTGCGAACTAGTTACTCACGGTCTGGAAATAGCCACACAAGGTTCGTAAAATTGGTCTACTTCTCTTAATTTACTCCACTTTAAAATCGCTGCTACGCTCCGTATGTTTATCTAAATAAACAAAGACCAGTTGCACAGCGTTTGCTCCCCACTGAAGGCTCGTAATTATGTTTGAAAAGCTCGCAAAGTAGCTGGCTTCCTGCAATGGAGAAATCTACTTCGTCTTTATTAGCTCCGTTCCGGCGCTTTCGCACTCATTTAGCTCCAGAAACCGAATTTGTGTACTAAATTCTGAATAATAAAACACCCGCCACCTATGGTGACGACCCATGTGGCAAATGGGAGTAGGTTGCAAGTAGCATGCAGGGTAGTTTTTAATTTTATTTCTGTCCCCTGTTTCGTTAGAAAAGGGAATTTCCTGCCTACCGCATACTAACCTGTTTGCTGTGCTCCGTCACGGTTGAAGTTACAAAGCAAGATTTTTTTTAAAGCGTTTTCAAGGTCGGTAGTCATCGCCCTGATGGCAATATTCCATCATAAGACAAAATATCGCTATATTCTTAAAATATATTCTTTAATCGATGACTCTTATTATGATTAGGGCAGTAAATTTCTCGCGGCGCGAATTTCTTCGACTACTTTCGCGAATTTTAGATTTTCCAAGGTATCAAGTTTAAGAATAATATGAATAACGATTAAATTTCGGAAATTTCTTTTCCTATTATTTTCTTATTTCAATGACAGGTGTTACATTTATTTATATATTTAACTAATTTTTATACTATTTTGCTGTAAAATTTTCACAAAGTATGCTCTGTATAGTAATCCTTTTCGAAAATTCAAACCAGCATTTGAATTTAAATTAATTATAAGTTTAAGAATTATCCTAAACTTATGATGAACTTGAAATATAAGAAAAACCGTTTCCTGAAGTTATTTAAAGTCGCCTTTCGCGCCCATTTGTTGGCGAGCTGTCAGCGCTTAGAGCAGTTGTAGTTCGATTGAATTAGGTTAATTGAGTAAGGCAAAGCAACTCGGCGGCTATCTACGTGTGGGGAGAGGTGCTTGTGCAGAGAACTAACCCTTTAGCATCACCTTTGTGTAACCTATAAGGTGTGTAGTCCATGTGAATTACATATCATGTTTTCACGTTATATGAATGACATACCATGTTTATGTTTAATCATGTTTGTGTAATAATAATAGTATATAGGCCTTAAGTAACATATATTGTTATGTACGTATTATGTAGTTTTATGTTTCATGTATAAGAGTTTTATTATATGTATTGTATGACACCAAGTAACGCATATTTTTGTGTACATTGCTGTGAATTTTTATGTTCCAGCTATGTATTTTCACGTCTTATCTATAAAAAATTATCATGTAGGGTGATAGCATAACCCTAAGTATTAGTATCACCATTGTGTAACACATGTGAGAAATGTGTAATGCTTATAGCCCAGTGTGGCATTTTACTATGTCATCTTATCATTATAAAATTAACTCCTGATGCGCTGATGCGGTTCTTGTGGGGCCCAGGGAGGGTTCAACTCAAGACAGTTGCGGAAACTGTATGTTACCCGAATAGTCTATGAAAGCTGCGCGGGTGTCCGGACCCTGCTGTCACCCGTTCACCTGTGCAGAGAACTTTTTTAAAGCAAACCGGCTGGTATCCACGTCACTCATGAAATCTCTTATGCAGCCAACCCGTTTGTAATGCTTATAGCCCAGTTATGAAGTACCCTTGCTTAGCTACTTCACCATTCGGCTGGTGGTGGGCACAACAATGGTTGGTAGACTTGTGTTCAATCACCAGTGGTCGGGAGAAAGTTTTTGTGTTTTACCCCGTGTTTAAGATGAGTATGACCGGCTTCTCTTAAAACGTCCTCCATGAAGACCTTTCTTCCGCGAAAGCAAATAGCCGTCGGGTGCTTTTCCAGAACCAAAGTAACCCATTACCAATGAATGCCAACAAACACCATGCATATTTTTTACATCACAAAATAGGTATAAAAGATTTTAAGCTACACAGTTCTACTTAAATACTGTAAAAACTGTTTCGTATTTGTTTCCTTTTTTTTTTTTCTTTTTCTCTCTTTTTTTAATTTTTAATTTTTAATTTATTTTTGTTTTGTTTTTTTAATTTGCTATCGATGTATTCTTGGTCATTAAAGATTTTATAACTTAGTAAAGTGAAAAATTGAGCCTAACGGCTAACACAGAGAACAACCTATTAGCAAATTATCGTCTTTAACAACTGTTTAAACTGTCAGCACAAAACACAAGTCAGATTTAAATCCGGGAATAAATTCTATTAAGACACTTCTTGAAATTACAACGCAAACTAAAACGATAACTTGTCGTATTGCAAAGTATTACAAAAGAAGTGCCTTTGCCTTGTATAACTAACTTTCAAAGATTTCAAAACAAAGTTCTAATTCAATGACTCAATCTGCATTAGAGCTGAACCTTTAAGTCACTTACTTTTCAACAACACAGCTGCATTAATTACGTTAGACCATCAAACGATGCAGCAGGATTTATAGTCTGTTACTTACTTTACGGTCGTAATGTGAATCGTCTTCACCGCACAGATGGGACTAGAGGATTCGGCATTTTTGCCTCAGCTGTCGTTAGCATGGTAATGACGCAAGCTGGGCAGGGCAAATTGGCCTTTCTCTTTTAAAATAACAATGCTCAATGAGACATCGTTGCGAAGAACTTTGTAATAAGTCTCAGTTAGGGTTAACCTTCTGCTTTTAAAATGTGCTACATAACTTTAAATTAGTATAACTTCCTATTTTCAAAGAAAATTTTGAAATGAGCCAAGAAAGCTAGGACAGGGTTTAACTCAAAATCGAACTATCAGTAAAACCTAAAAATCATAGTCGTGGTTTCATCGTTAAGATGTTAATTGCAGTAACCAAAACATGCGTAATTAAGTTACTAAATATACTACAAGCATTTCACTTTGCAACGTAATGAGGCGTTTTGAAGACAAACTTTTCGCTGTGTAAATCCGAGCGGGTTCAGTCGTCCGTTCATTTCTCCGGTCGCCTCTAAGGACCCAAAAAAGATTTTATTGCACATAAACTATGTTTATATCCTCCGTGATGCTCCAGATTTTTGCTTTTAACCTGCGGGATACAGTTTTCAATCTCTTCTGCGTTGTAGAATCCCCCCCTCCTACGCCTGTCTCTTATCATTACCGGAATAGACATCGTCGGTGAGGTTTTACATAATTTATGCTTCGAAATTGGAAAAGATGATGCGATCTGTAGAGTTATTAGCATAATCTGAACTTCCTAGTGCCCTAGTAGGTGAACTATGGAGTAACATGCTCTTAGTGGTTCTTGCTATGAGCCTCGTTATTTTTTACTGTCCTTGTTATAAAAATTTTATAACAGCTCTTAATGTTAAGTGGATTACAAAGCTGTGTAGCAAAGGAAAAGGAGGTTATGACCGAGAAGAGTTTAAATCTTGCGCAATTCTGAATTTTATATTCGTCATTCTATTCAGTTTATATTAATCATTTAGGTCATCATTATATTATCATTTAGGTTAGACGTGTCCAAAAGGCGCTGGTGTCGTGTTAATAAATAAATAAAAAAAAAAATGAATCAAGGCGATGATTCCCTATGACGTTGAATAAGATAATGGAAATTGGTTGGATAATAGTAGCCCCTGTGTCCGTTTTCTTGTGACTTTAGTTGATATGGATGTTTACTTGTTGAACTAGCTGAACGCTTGATTAATAATTCGCACGGAAATTTTTCAGTGACGTTCTTGCTATCCTGTATCTTATAATGTTATCAAAGCACCTTTCTTGATCTTTTTCGATGTTTTTTGAGAAAGATGCGCCAAGTTTTATTGCGTATACAGAAACAAAAATGTAATTTTACTACAGAAATATTATATCACGCTTACTTTCGCATTTTGCCATTTAGCTTTAGCTTAAGGTTCTGAAAATTTTTAAAGAATTCAAGTTAATTTTTTCCTTTTTCAAAGCTTTCAAAAAACGAGCTCTCATTAATTTTAAAAAATGTATCCGTTCATATAGTGATTGTATTCGTCTTACTCATTGATTTGCACGTGGTTTTTCAGTTCATTGGCTCTGACTGATAAAGCGATAACAGTGATAAAGAGCTGCAACAAAACGGTGACGGTTCTGAAGAACATTGCACGTGGAAAGACAGAATGAACGGTGATGATAGCAACGACATGCAAGTTGTAGCTAACAACACAAACAAAAGCTGTTTCAGTAACATTGAATGATTTGGGGGCCTAGGGAGTAGCAGCGGGCAGCAATACGATCGGGCGAGAATCAAGGTACAGGAAGTAGAAATGAAGATACCTCATTAGATATTGGTAATATTTATGTTACTGTGCATTCTTATTGGATTGAAGGCTTCTTTTAAATGATATTGTGATAACTCGCGTAAGTTTCCGCTCTCGATTTTCTTAGGATAAAAGGAGTTATAAAAAGGGAAGGAATAGGATATTTCACGAGTTATAAAGTTATAAATTAAGTTATTATTAAGTTATAAATTAAATAGCATTAATGAATGACATTTACTAGTGAACCTGAAGTGTCATTGAGTTCATAAAAAATTGGTTAGAACTTTTTTTTAGCAGAGTTCATCTGCCTGATACATTTGCTGTCTCTTCTATTATCCCATACACTTTTTTTTTTTTTTTATTTTTTTTATTTTCCTTAGACAGTTTTCTTTTTCTTTGTGACAGTTATTTTCCGTCAGGTCGCTTAAACAAACGGAGCTATTAAAAAAGAAAGAAAGAAGCACTGGTTAATTCTACTAATTGACTTTAATCTGAAAGAAAACAAAATAATGGCAACTGAAAGAGTTTCTCATGATGCCACCGGTTAAGAAATACGATAATAAATTCATAAAACAAAAATGCTTAAAAAATGGAGGGAAACAGACTAATTTTCCGCGACCTGAAAACCGGTTCAGGTTACGCCTATTTGTATTTGAAATCCCAAGCTGTAAAAGGGGTGGAACGTTGAAGCATGGTTTTAAAACTAATTTTAGCTCTCTCTCTCTCTCACGCAAGTTATGGTGTATCGATTAATTCTTGGCTTTAATCAACGGTTCTCATTCTCCGTTCTCGTCTGTCCTTGTAAATTCATTTCAACGATCTAACTGCAAATCGGTAATGATCTAGATTAGGGAGATGTTGATTACGGAGATTGATGGTAAGATTTTAAAACCTTTAGAGGTACGGTAACATTTGACTAGCTGTATATATGGATGTAGTTTGTTTTATACTGAGGATTAAAGCGTTTGTGTTTCTCCTTCTTGCACTATAAAAAATATCTTGTAGCATTGGATTAAGTTTGTCAGTTAGTTTTAAGCTTATTTCTATCCTATGCTGCTTGGATAGTTATAGAAAGACAAAGGCTACAACACAGCATAAATATTTTCTCGGGACATACTGAAAATATTGCTTTTGGGAACTAGCGCACATCCTCGGGCCCTCCTGAAAAAACCCCCAAACTTCCCAACCCATCCTTTCCAGTGATTAATGTCACATCCCAGTATATCCCTAGGATGTCCTCGCTAAGTTCCATACTACAATGTGCTGAGGGTTGTTGTGTGTATTGGCTGTAGTGAGGAGGAAGTCCTACTTATCTGATCATCGAAATATCCCTAAATACCCCTGTAACGCATGCTTCCGATTGCTGAATGTAATATTCCAGTAAATTCCCGGGGCATCGTTGTTAAGTCCCGTACTGTAGTGTACTGCTTGTTGTGAGAGTTTTTTAAGTGTTACTTACCACATACTCAGGACATCCCGAAATATCACTCTAACGCATGGTTCTTATAGCTTAATGGCAAATTTCTGTATATCTGCAAACATCATTGAACTACTGCTAAAAATCTGAATAGATAGAACTCAGAATAAACATCCTCAGAATGTTTGATAGTGGAAATTCTGTAGAAAATACGATTCGAGTACAGTCAGGATTTTAAATGATGAACTCTTGAAAACCATCTAAGATCAGCAGCTTCGCATATTCCGAAATTTAGCGGCCGAGCGGTAAAGTCGCTGAACACTGGTAATTCGGTCAGAGGCTCGAATCCCCCGAAAGGGCTCGCTGCTTGGGTGCTTTCTCAGTTTCCCCCATTTGTAACGTGTATAAGAACTAGTTTCCTTTAGAAAGTTATCCATGGAGGCATCCATTCCCTTAGGCAGATAGCCCTCTCGTGCTTTGCTATAATTAAATAAACGAAACTACTTAACGACTTAAACAAGACATTCTGAGGATGTTACCTAAAAAGTTTTTAAAGAACTCTAAAAATCGAGATCTTCAGGATTCCCTCTGTATGTCCCTAAGACTTTGAGACCTAAACAGGAATATTTTAAGTTATGAAAGATGTGACTATAACCGTTAGCTCTGTGGAGCTTAATTCGTGACTCTGTTCCATTACCTGTGGAAAGCTTTTGCAGAGGTGTGAAAACGTTACCAAGATGGTTTGACTGAAATCGGTAAATGTTAAGGAAGGAAGTTCCATTCCATCTTCTTCTCAAGTGTGTTGTAGATTTGAATTAGAATATTGTTATGGTCACATCGTAACCTTAATGTAAGAGAAAGCAGTCTGGTTGTTGTAAACATAGACGAGATCTCCATTTTGTTTTCATTTTAGTTTGCAGAATCTACAATTCGTGATTAATAAAGTTTATGCCGATTTTTACATTTGAGTTTTATTTTGTGTTTAACCATTTGACCAGGGGCAGTGACTTGCCAAGAACTGGGTTTAACGTCTATTCTATAGCTATCTGGTGTGTAGGGCAAGTAATTTTACATAACATAAGTTGTAATTTTGAGTTTAATAAGAACCAATTATATGAAGTGTTAATCAAATACTTATTTATTTTCGAAAACAATTCTGTCGTTGTGTAATGGCTTATGCAATTCCAAATTATTGCAACCAATGGAATTTCTGTCTTCAACCTCTTATTTAATAAATAGCAATCAGTCCAAAAGGCTGTAGTTCCCGAATGTGTCAAGTACCCCAAAAGGCTGTAGTTCGCGAAACACGATTTTGCGTTATTTCACTTCTCATTCAAGTCTTACTTTCAGCAAAATGTAAGATATTTAGCTTTTTAGTTTAATCTTTAACATGTTTTTGATTAAGTAAGCTATAGCAATAGATGCAATTGTCAAGAATATTATTATTTTTTTTTAAATCTGATTGATGTAAATAAAAATAAATTTAATTCATAATATATCTAATTAAAAATATTAGATGTTTCTGTAGGAGCACTTAAAATATTTTTTCGCTTTTCAAATACGCCGAAGATGTAGAAAATTCCCATGTTAGTCTAAATGTATATTCATCTAGTAGCCTATAAAATTTTTCGCTCTTCCGCTGGTAAAATGTGAATCTTTTCAGTTCCCCTCCCCCCATTTTTCTTATCATTGAGCAACGCGTTTCTGAAACGTTCTCTTTTATTTATGTAACACACGTATAGTCATTCCGGCTGGTTTGCGCCGTTTGCAGATACACACTGATTAAATGTAATTGTAATTATTTCTGGTTGTGTTACCTGGATTTTGTTTATCTGCCAGGCTTATTAATGTACTAGACTCCCATGACGGTGTTACTACTAGACTCCCATGACGGTGTGGATTCCCCCCATGACGGTGTGCTACCATAGCATTTATCATAGCCTATGCGTGGATCAGTAATGGTTCTACCACGGTGTTAAACATGTTACTCGTAACCGAAACGTACCCTGACCGAAAATTCGGGTTTGTCCAGGACGATTGGTCACTTTACACTTGGACCAAACACATTCGTAATATTCGGACGCATACTTACTGACACATTTTGTAAATAACTGTAGTATTTTACTAATAACTGTAGTATAAATAATTAAGAAGCATTTCTAAAATAATATTTCTAATTAGATTTGATATCTAGTTTCACATATAGAATCATTATATGCGCCCGGATGTACTGACGCGTTTGCTATACTCTTTTATTTATTTATAACAATATTTATTAAACAGTGGTTTAACATAAAACAAATCCTTCAAATTCTGAATTCCGAAACTGTAAGAGTAGAGGTAGTGGTGAAGGAAATAAAAATGCGTATTTTTCTTTTCTTTGTTATTCCGCTTCTCCACCCAGTAAGTAGACTTAGGAGTTTAAAATTTCCTGGCAATATTGTCTAATGCTGACATTCATGTGACAGTCCCACTTCCAAAACCGATTTCATTTAAGGCTTAAAAATAATCTCGTTGTCTTACAATGTGTCAAGTACCGTCAAAATCGTTTGCTTTTAAATCGAGAAATTCACCTCCCTCCGCCTACTTCTTTTAGTAAAACAGATTTCTGTTTCTCTCTGTGTCGAAATTCTTTGAATTTTCAGACATTTTCATGATGAAAGAAAAACAATAAAAATACAGTAAATCATTTTAAAAGCCCTACGGAAGGTTAAAAAAATACAAATTTTTCCAAATGAACTATATGATTATTGTCTAACCTCCTCTTTTCTGCAGTTCTTTTTGTTTTGATCTTTATTTTTTCAGTTTAAAAAACATAGCTATAAAGACGTCTTTAAATGCAAATAATGGGCACTGAACTTTTTCTGATCTGAGCTCTCACTGTTCGGGATGATTTTAGAATCTTTTTTAGAAAAACCTGGAAAAAGATTTTAAGAAATACATTGAGTCGTCTCAAAAGTTCTGCGTCTTTTTTTTAATCGAAGGCCCATTCTAATTATTATATTTACTGCTGATAAGTAGTGACCTTGATTGAAGCGGATGCTTTCTGCTCACCTTGCGAAATTCTCTCATGTGTTGTAACATAATTTGTTTTTCAGTGCAGTTCTAAAAATGGGGAACCCAAAAGCTTCTTTTCATTATGCTAATTTATTTAAAAAAAATTTTTGTGCAAACCAGGCTGTTCGTAAACTTTTTATATATATAAAAGATGTGTTGTTTCTAGTGGCACAGTTCAAAAGGGGTTTGAATAAAAAATACGTAATGATTTTAATGAGTCCATGTAGAGAAATTTCATGAAAAATATTGAATATTTCTAATTGGACGTCTAATATATTTTAATGTAAATAGAAGCGAAATACACACACCAAGTGAAACATAAAATTAATAACGCAACAACGTTGAGTTTGGCGTAAATTTAGTCAAGATCTCAATTGATTTTGAGGGCAAGCTGTTAGAAGTTTCTCTTCATCAGGAGCGGAGAAATCTGTAAGAATGGAAAACAGTGGGCCCAAGTCTTGCAGGTTTCTTTGCTCCTGACGAAGAGGGACCTGTAGTTGTTTGCCTCCGAAATCGATTGATAGCTTGATTAAATCTACGCCATACTGAAGGTTGTTGCATTACTAATTTTAGTATGTAAATGTATTTTTATTTAAATCAAATTAACAAGGTAGAAAAACATTCCTAACTGCGTTTATTGCATTTAAATCGCTTGGTTTGTTACTCATTAACATATAGGTTAAATTCGAAAGTTAAATATCTTGCGCTTTACTAGATGGTGACACGCTGGCGCGTGGAAGATAAAAGTGTTTTATTTCAGACAACACTTTGCTTTTAAATAACCAAGTTTATAGATTAAAATTAAAACAGTAATGTTAAATGTTTTGCTGGACAGCAACATTCTGGTGCGCGAGAGATGCCCTTGCTCTCTTTCAAAATCGCTGAGTTTGTTAATAAAAAAATTCATTAAAGTTTTACAAAGTATGAAATAAATAAGAAAACCAAGTTCGAAAATCAAAATTTGAATGGACATGGAAAATCTTCGAAATGGACATGGTCGTGTGGAGGATTATGGGTATTCAAAATTTTATTGGCTTTAGGTGCCCTCGTTTTTTCACAGTGCGAGGAATATACACGCTTACATACCATTGAGTTGGCGTGTTTTCGTGAAGTTGCGAATTACCCCCAAATCGTCGTAATTAATTAGTGAGAATAATAATAATAAAAAAAAAAAAACATAGGGGGGAAATAACAGCTATAGATGTAAAAAAAGCCTCAATTTTTCGTAGAAGCAAAATTACAGTTTCCTATTGACTTGAAACATGCCTTTTCCAATTTTGCCTCTGTGATGATAAAAAACATACCCATACTTAAAATAAATGTAGAATTATATAAGTTTGCATGCAAAAATTATATTTCCATTATGAAACATCCGTGTAAAAAATAAATACAGCCTATTTTCTCTACTGAAATATAACGTCAAGAGTAAAAGGAGGGAAGATGGGGAAAAAAAAAAGCTACTTATTATCACATTATCATCCGTCCATTACCGAGTAAAACGACCGCTAGGGGGCGCAGGTGCGGCATCCGCCATTAATATGCGTTACTACTCTTTTTTTGTACATATATATATTCGATCACGAGCATGGAGCATCAATCACAACTATCGATTTCTTGAACTTGCTAGGCCTAAATAATATTAATCAAAAATACAGAGAATGCAATTTATCACTCGCTGTCGGTTTTACTTTTGACGACGTGTTTTAAAATATAGCACTCTGGGAAATATGCAGAGAAGAAAAATTAAGGTTTTTCTTACCCCTTGTTTATTGGGTTGTACGAATATGGATTAATCGGTGTTGTAGTGGTTAAAAATTATTTTTTTATTGCTTACCCTATTTCCGTGTCACAGGACATGCTTTTTAATTAGGGGCAATGATGAATTTTCGTTTGGGATAGAAATGGGTGACAGTTCGCAAATATCTTGTTACGGGTTCTGTTTTTAAAAGTAACACAAGCTGTATGGATTCCAGCTCGTGTTTTTAAGTTACAAATTAAATCCTGGTTGATTGAAACTTTTTATCTTATTCAGTTGTTAATTTTTATCTTGTTTTCTCTTTGTGTCTGCTCCACATATTTATATTTTTTGTAGAAGGAAAAAAAAAAAATTTATATGCAAAATGAGATTTGTATTTTTGTTTTGTTATGCCGAGATTTAATATTAGTAAAATTATAACTTTAGATATATTGTTTTTTAATTAGCCCAATAGGGCTGAAGTCTCGAAATGCGATTGTGTTTTGTTTCACTTTTCATGCAAATTTACTGCCATTCTAAATAACGTAAGATATTATTCTTTCATATTTAATCTGTCTGTTATAAACAAAATCAGTTTAAAAGTAGAAGTTGCCGTTCTTAAGAATATTATTTTTTCCTTTTAATCTGATTCATTTAAATAAAAATGCATTTAATTCATGACATATTTAATTAAAAACATTTAATAAAACATTAAATTACAGCATTGCATATTTTTTTCCACTTTTAAATGTACAGAATATATATTATAATATATATTTAAATATATATATATATATATATATATATAAAACTTGGACTCTGTAAACGCCGGATCGAGCTAGCAGCGTTTCGTTTCATTGCGTAAATGTTTTCGTTGTTTTCTTAATTTGTAGTCTGAATACAAGCTGCATTTTTTCAGCAAATATTCCATGAAGGCGTCTCTTCCTTTGGCAGGAGACAAATATTCTTTGTCGAAACTGATTAAACGATATGTTATTATTAATTGGTGACAGACATCTGCGTTGAAGCTCCCCATGTTAAGCATCGTACCGATCGAGGAGTTCTAATATTTTATTATTACATAAAGACATTGCAGAGATCCTCAAATACCTTCGGTTATAAGTCTCAAAATGAATGTAATTGCTGAAGACACCCTGAACGGAAATAATCTAATTGCTGATAAATCTTTGACGTTTTCTCACAACAATAGAATGTCATTTTGCTTAATCCGGCTTTCATTATATAACGTTTTCGAGTTATTGCAAATAAATCACGATGCTCAATTATGTTATTGCATTTGTAATTAGTTATCTCCATGAGAATCTCCGAAGAAATGCCCAAGTGCTCATTAGTGGCAGCTTTATGTGAATCATTCGCTGTTAATCACGATGGCATAAAAGCTTGTCCCCTGCTGACATAAAACATACCGCTCAAATGGTCTTTGATAAAATATTGGAATATTTACATAAAATATTGAATGTCTTTCTTGTGCCGACGAGACTGCCAACAAAAGGCTTTGCCGAGTGCCTGCATCCTTTATGGCTGGATTCATGGTCGCACCCGCTACTCTTTTATGACCCATAGATTTCGGCCTTCTTGACAATAGAGTGGGCGGAACTGATTCCACTGCCCCTCTTTCCTATGTTGGGAGTGACAGAGCACAACAATGTTCTTTCGAAATATTTTATGCCTCTGAAACTCGTGATGGCGATTTTAGGAACTTTTATATCGCTCCTGTCTTCACCGATCGAGTTCTCGGTTCGGAGTTGGGGCTGTCGGAGGTTAACTTCAAAACACCAGACTGTCATCCGCCATTTGTGGGTATCTTTAGCTACCTTGTTTGATGCGGCAACTTCATTGCCCTGGCTGTTACTCCTGAAGAAAAGTAAACCTATATATGGAAGAGTAAGATTTAATAGTATGTGAGTCATTAATTAATTATAGTAAACTAACTGCTGTAAATAAGAACTGGAGGACATCCTGTTTAGAAAGGGATGCCTTGATGAAGCATTTTCCTGAGATAAGGTTCTAGGTTATTTGAATGTGGCAAAGCACACGAGGGCTATCTGCCCAAGAAGAGGGATGTCTTCGTAGTTGACTTTTAACAAATCTGGTTATCTAATGTAAAATGACTGAGCACGTGTTGCGTCTTCTGGGACAGTGTCCATAGAAAGAAGGAAATATTTTATGGCGGATTGAGATTTTTGCCGATTTCCCCATGTGTAAACGAAAATCTGAAACATTTCCAATTCAGATGTTCCATTATGCAATAGAAATGAGTAAAGACTAATGAAAATTTAAAGCAACAACAATTGTTCTGATCATAAAAGGATTTGAAATTGTTTGCTTCGTTCGAAGATCCATAGGCAGCTTAATCACTGCACCATTCTGTTCAGATAAAATCTCTCCCCTCCGTTAAGGCAATTTAAAATCTCTCTTAAAATGTGTAAAATTAACTTTCGACTTATTTTATAACTTTATTGTTATTTTTTTTACGTCATTACTATTTTTAACGACTTATTTTATAAATTGTTTAACCTTTGTTTGCTATCTATTGCCGCTCAATTTCCATGAGATTCCTTAATTGTTTCCTTCACGTACAAAAAGGTGATTTTTAACAACTTACTGATGCAAGCTATAACTGTTTGGTAGCATACTACAGTCGTATCTCAGTATACGTATCCGTAGACTTAAGTAAGTATAACTCAGTATCGCTTTAACCTGGTCTTCCTTAATTGTTTACCTAAGGAACGTGAAGAGGGGGGGGGGAACGCTTAAGCCAACTGAAGCAGTCTTGCCCTTGCCAATTCTTACTATCGGTTTAAGATTTTTTCATGTTTAAAAAAAGTGTATAAGGTTTATCCAAAGTTTATAACAGTATTTTTAAGTTAAAGCTCCTTTCCTATCTCTCCTAATTTCAGCTTACAATTCCTTACCAGAATCAGTTTTCAGAATGGTGTTAAATGCAAATGAGAAGGCGTAGTATTCAAGCCGAATTTCCATTGACTTCGAGAGAGAGAATCGGAATTTCTGAATAGCGCGCGAACTGAATTATCTGCATAGCGACTTTATTGTTTTAGCCGAAAGGGCTGTTATTCACGAAACACGATTTTGCGTTCTTTCACTTTTCAATCGAGTCTGTTGCCATTCGCCAAAATGTAAGATATTTTATTTTCAAATTAAATCTATCTGTTACTGATGAATATACTGAGCTATATAAATGTAATAAAAGATGTTCTTAAGAATAGTCCTTTTTTATTTTTGAATCTCGGTGAAATGAAAGTGCTTTTAATTCATGTTAATTCATGATATGTGTAATAAAAAAATTAAGTGTATTTATTGAATTACGATATATATTTTTTCACTTTCCAAATGCATTTTGTTTCACTTTAATGCGTTGTTTCATTTTTCATTTTAGTCCCTTTCGATTTGGAAAAACGTAAGCTATTTCATGTTTAATCTGTCTGTAATTAATTAGCAAACTAAACTATTTAAAACCAGCAGACGCAGTTCTTAAGAATATTGTTTTCGTACTTTTTAATCTGATGGATTTACGTAAAAATGCATTTAATTCGTGATGTATATCTGATTAAAAACAGTAAATAATTTTTTAGACTAATATTATATATATTTTCTTTTTTTAAATATACAGAAGATACAGAACGTTTCCTTGTTAATCTAAGTGCATATTCATCTAATATCCTATAAAATGTTTTATATTGCACCTGGGCGATATCTATGGATAATCTCTGCTGATAAACCATATTAAGCTTTAAAAGAGCCCATCTAAGCGGTAGTTAAAATCTGAACTCTTTCAGATTTGTTTTCCTTTACTTTTTCCCCGTTTGATTTCTTCCTTTTCTTCATCCCTCTTTTTTGTATTATTACTGATTTTGAACTAGAATTAAAAGCAAACTGTAAAAATAAAATATTTGTTTATAAGAATTGATTGACGAAAGTAAAATGAATGTCTCAAGCTACTTTGTATCAGAAATTATCATTACCCTGGAAATGTTTGTAATATTCTCCCCTCTCTTTTCCCGCTCTTTACCGAAGTAAGTAAGTGGCAGTATCCCATAGAAAGTCCTTCTCAAAGGCATCTCTCCTTGCACGTGCTGTATGGTGCTTTGCCATAATCAAAGAAATTATTATGCTAATGAATAAGAATTAATTATTTATATAATTTTCCTCAGAAACACATAACATTCGAGTGATGAGAATGCAGTGCGATGTATAATTGTGTGTACGAGTATTGTATTATTAGACCTGGGCGGGTCTAAAAACCTTCGGTATACATTTATCACTTACCTTCAATATACTTTTATCACTTTATTAATATTTATCGGGTCGTCTTTTACCCGAGACCAAAAACTTCGCTTGCCACACCCTGATCACGGTTGTGAATTCTCTGTTCTAATTTCGTAGCATTAAATGTAAATCATATATAATGGGTATTCCAATAAGAATGCTGTGATTTTAAAACGAAATGACAGCGATGTTTAAAATGTTATCCCTGTAACCATTTTGTGTGTGTGTGTATGTGTAGTATGCTCTGACAATTATTCATCATGACAAAATACAGCGTTCAAGAACGCTAATTTTGTTCAAAAAATTGTCGTCGCAGATGGAGCTTGTATCCGTTTGATTGGCTATGTCTCAACAAAGCTCTCTTTAGAATCAGTTGAGCGCTTTCTGTCACCATCGCTTTAGTTTCGATGCATTTCTTTAATGATGGATCCATTTTCTCAAATAATGGGCAATAATTCAGAGAAGTCTTGCCTAGAAGTCAATCTTATTTAAGCTTCAGTATTATTCTCTTGGTATGGCACTGACTGATTTCTTGCTGCGCCTTTAAGTCCCATACTTTGCAAAATCTATGAGAATGAAAGTAACGCTATCAGGGCAGTTATACGTGGGCCTTTCTTAATAGTGCCTTATCATGAAAATCCCTTTGTGCAAGTTAATCACTGTTCGAGGGGGATAAAAAACAGAACCCTGCTATGTCGAGGATCCTTATGCAAGTCAGTCTCTTAACTTGTAAAAAGCAACCTTTAGGCGGTCACCAGTATGCGGCAATGTAAGCAGAATTTTCATTTGCTTTTGATAGTCGGGGTAACAGATTGGAAACTTATGTTTTGCCCAGCTATACACTGGCACAAATGCGTCTACACTTTTATGAAAATTACTTCTATAAGTTTTGAAATGTGTAATCATCCAGAAATTTTATGAGAGGGTACCCACATGAAGGTTTCTGTCTTTTCGAGTAGAAATGACTGATATAAAGTTGGCAATATCATTATGACGGGGCAAGTGGTTCCATTCAGCGAACGTGGGACTGAGGTAATGCCAAATTATCAGGCAACGTAATTTTATGACGAAAACTGTCTCCAAATAGTGTATTTGTTATCTGAAGAAATGCGTCAACACTAGTGATAGTTATACTGAAAAATGTTGAAAGCTTTGAAAAGGAAAAAACTAAATAAGTATATATATATATAAACTGTTATTTTAACATGAGCATGTGTTTTTTGCAAATCTCTCATCTTCGTAAGTTTCAAGGAAATCTGCCGAACTTATTGAACGCTTATATTTCTTAAGAAAAATCCCCCCATTTTTCAACCTATATGTGCACAATTGGAGGGGGTATTATAGCTGTTTCTAATGAGCGTCTTTTTGTATCTATAGACCATGATAGGTTAAACTAATATTTCTCAAACTCATGTCTAGTGAGGACAACTTTCACGAATTAAGATATTCTGCTGATTACCTTACTCTTGTCCCTTTCGTAAGCTGTATTCGTAGCATATTTTATTACCAGTTTACGTATATTTTTAAAATATAATTTTAATAAATTTCATTAATTTTTTAACTAAAGTTAATAGAAAAATTTATATTGTTTTTAATAAATCAAAGTTATTAGAGTTTGTATAATTTTTACCTTATTAACTAAAAATTACATAAATATTGGTACTCGCATTAATGAGATGGAAGGAGCATGCCGAATTTTGCATAGCTGTTTTGTGTTTGGATATATACTGTTAAAAAACACTACAATCATAAAGCTTTAAATCCCACTTAATTGCTAAGAATAAAGTGGGAAGTCCATAGGTGGGGTGATTGGTAATAAATCTCATAACATGTCACTTTTAGGAATTAGTAGACCTTTTCCATGTGTAATTATGTGTAACGTGTATACGAGCCAGTTTTCCTTAGAAAATCCTCCACGATGGCATTCCTCCTATTAGGCGGATAGCCCTCGAGGTTTTGCCATAATCACACACACACACCCATGTGTAAATTTTAAACTGTTAATATTTTCAGTTCTAGATTTTCAGTTACTCGCATTTAATTTGAATTTTATTTTTGGTGAATTTTAAAAGTCTAGAAAGACTACCAGAGCAGGTTTCGAAAACCACTAGTAGTCCGCAGACTACAGATTGAAACACTCTGGGTTATATGATTTGAATATGGTAAAGCACACAAAAGCTATCAGCCTATGGGAAGGCATGCTTTCGTATGGCTGTGTAACAAAAACCAATCGTGTAGACAGTCTGTTCGCCTGGAATCGAGCCCGGCGCGCACTCCTTGCAGTCAGCGGTCTTAACCACTCGGCCACTGGTGGGGCTTAGAAACCGCATATTTATAAGGGGATGCTTACAAGCGTCACACCCAAAATGCATCTGAATATACTCATTTTCAAAACACTGAAACTTACATGATAGAACGAGAGTTTCTTACCCAGTGGCCTTGCTCAGCTACCAGGTATGAACCAGCATACTTTTAACACCTTTTGTAACTTTTATTTTTCACTTAGTCCCGGAAAGTATTTTTGTGGCTTTTGTTGTTACGTATGAGAAAGCTTTATCATTTACAGCCATGACACCAGTTCAGTATTTCCTAAGACCGTAGCTGTTATGTCGTGGAGTTGACCTTGGAGAAAATTTTACAACACATCTTTCCTTTTACGAGCCTAAGAAACTAGGACTAAACAACAACGACAACAGCATATCCTATTTCCCAACAAAAGTAAACTTCTCAAATATGGCTGTCTCCGCAATTCAGTATCTGAGCTCGCCATAACCCTCCTCGAACATAAATCCGACTTTATACGGGGCTCTATAACCGATAGTCGCCATTCCTACCCCCTTCGGACGTTTTCCAAATACAATTTTGGGGCGACTGGGTCGTAAATTTTACCCCACAAGGGCGGCGAAAAAGGGGGCCGCAGCGAAGAATCTGTGTAGAAGGCATAAAAGTGGAATGGGGAAGGGAAGCGACCACGAGACGGGAGTGAAAAATTGCGGTTTTTAAAACGGTCTATTAGCAACCGAATTGGTGTGTTGGAGGTCTCCTCTCAACCCTTGAGAGACCGACCTCATTGTTTATGAGCGAATTCCACTCGCTTCGACATGCATTCGTTTTCGCAAGCGAGCGAGCGGTATATGTACGACATACTTTTTAAAAGAACCCTACACATTTTTAAACGCTTTGATTGCTTGGCTCTCATGCATGGATTCAGCGATGATTATTCTTGCGCTTAAATATCAAATGGGATTTTGTTCACCAACGCAGATATTCCTCAGCTTAATGCTTGTTTTTTAATTGATTATGGCATAACACGTGAGAGCTATCTACGTAAAGGGCGGAATACCATCGTGGAGGACTTAACGGTTAACTTTTATTTTAGTAAACCCATTATAAATTGAAACCATCATTAAATAGGAATTACAAGTATGTCCAATATATATTTCACATACTATCACAGATAGCCGCCCTAGGTGGTACAGTGATTAGCGTTGCTGGTTTGCCGTATCGTTGGACCGTTGTTCGAATCTCTGAGAAGGGTTATGTTTGCTGAGTATTTAGTGTCTTGGGTAATTAAAGTGCTTGGCGAAGAATCTGTATAGGAGATACGCAGTAATGTGTGTAGGCCAACGACAAAGTCAATCCTGTCGTCTTTGCTGTGCTCAAGATCAACAGACAAACTATCAGGTTCAGTGTTCCTCCTTACTTTCTTCGGGAACATTACATGACCTGACTCGGAACAGGGAGCTTACTAAAGCTATGTTCAATAAATGTGGGAAGTGGACAAGATACACAGGAAGGGTATACGAAACCCTTTATTTTTCTCTCTTTACAATGAATTCCGGACTTCGGAATACAGAGACCAACCACTTGTGGTCTGAACGTAAGAATATAAAAATATTAACTAAATTCTAACTAAACTAACTTTGGATTAATAAACAAGTGTCTACTCGAAGATTGGCCGTATATTAACAGAAAGGCCGTATGTAGTACAGAGAACTGTTAACAACACTACGATACGTTTAAAATTATCAAGAGGATTAAACCTCTGGCCTTGAAGGCAACCAGCAACCGAATAAAAACTCCTTCCTCCCTCGTGCTTGGCAAAAAGCCACAACTTAAGTACTTGGCGTTCACAAGACAAATTTGCATAAATAAGTTAAAGCTTTTAATTCTGGCCGGAAGTAGAAAATAAGAAGTGATAGTAAAGATTTAAAATAAAATAAACGTTAGTAAAACTTAAGATCCTTACATACTTCCCGCCAGAGTTAATTAGTTTGAAACTGAGGTCTAAAACGACCTTGTTGAAAACTTTTAGCTCTAGAATCTAACGCGAGGTCAGTCTTTTACAAACATTTCTCACTAGAAACTAGAAATTTAAAAAAAATTCGTTTTTTACATTATCAATTCCATGGACAATTACTTTTCATCTGTACTGCATCTAAACAGGAACTTTTAGTTGAAATCTGGTTCCTTCCAGAGATCTGGAAGGAAAACTAGTTTAATGAAATGTTACACAATTAAATGGCAAGTAACATGAATATTTATATTTCTCTTAACATTTTTATTTCATTCATGACTTTATTTAATTATCTCTCCCCGTGCTCTCTGACATGTGTTGTAAAAGAAAACACCAAACACGAATGTGTTTATGTACAAGTGTTCAACACTACCGCCTGCAATCAAAACACTAACGTGTTAAAATTCAACATAACGAGACCTCTTAACACACCCTACTTTCAACTCTAAACCCTGAGGTACTATTCTAAAAGTGGCTAACTCTAAAGTGTAGCGTCAGAGAGCCTAACTACATCATTCAACCTTTAACATATATTCGCCATGATTTAGTCTTTACAGTCACACGAATAACAAATTTTTAACATTACTTTCACTTTTACCATATCACGGTATTTCTTAACATTTAAAATAACAGTTCACATGTATATAAGAACATATCAACATGCCGTTAATTTTACACATTTGAAAACATATATTAGTAGTACATTGTTAACTTCTATTCTTTTCCAAGCAAGTGCCAATTCTTCTACATTGAAATATTACATTTCAAAAGTCTTTCAGACTAAAACTTCTTTCTTGCCAGAATCTTTTAAATAAAATTTTATACAATAACTTTTACAATATTCAAGTATTTACACATTCCTATTATACATTAATTTTAGTTCTACTCGCGAGTAATTGAAAAACATTATACCAAAATAGGTAACAACTCATTTCTCGCCTTTTTGGTGATAAAGGTAGACCTCACATGAGGTAAAACGTCTTGAATTCTGCCACTTGCAGTAAGAATGAAAGATTAACTTAAGGTTGCAAAGTAACATAAAATTTTACTTATCTTTGTGATATTCGGACATTCTTTTTTCTGCCTAGTCCTGGAAGGTAGCAAAGATTAGCGTTTGGTTTATCTTCCTTCTTGTGCGGGCTCGCCCTTCAGTTCCTTCCTCTATGAACTTTCTTTTCCCTCCAGTTCGGTCACCCTTGAAGACCTTCTTTTTCGCCTCTGCCTGTGGTCTTGGCCGTTTGATGGCAGCTGGTCTTGGCGGAACCGGGACACTTCTCTCTCGTTCCTGCTTGGATCTCGTTGCTGGCCGTTCAAATTTTCCTTGTATCTTTGCCTCTGCAGCTGGTGTTCCTTCCGCAATTCGTCCACATTTGCTGCGTAGACTCCTGTCCGATGGGTAGATCTTCCCGCCTTCCGTTTGGGAGCCGGGTTATAGTTGCCGTTATTTCTCCTGGCTCTCTTTGCATTCGTCGTACTTCTCCCTTCTTCATTCTGGGGATGGTCGTGCGCTCTCTTTTCTGGTCGGTGGAACGGCTTCTTTTTCTTGTTACCTTCAATTTTCCGACGGGGAAACATTCTTTTCAATTGCTCCTGCCTCCTAATGGCTTGCCCTTGTGCTTGTCGTTGTTCCACCTCTGGAGCTTAAGCCTGCCGTGCCTGCCGGATCCTGCAAAAGATCTTTAAATATTTGCATTTTATTACGGTCATAGTATGGTTTTATCTGGTCAATGTTTCCGGAGCATGTTTCACCATTCCTGGCTTTTAACACCCCTACAGCGTGAGTTATTTTTTCTATGACATATGGTCCTTCAAATCGTGGAAAAAATTTGGCGGTTTTATCTTCTGGTGGTGAAGAAAGTGAATGCTTAATTTTTAATACTTCATCTCCTACTTTATAAGTTACTCCCCGTCGTTTCATATCATAATAGAGCTTCTGTTTTCTTTGTGCTACTTCAGTGTTCTTTTTTGCTTCTTTAATTAATTTTTCTATATCACCCATTTTAAATTCTGGGGCTCTTTGTTGAACATAAAATAATTTATCTAACGGCGTTATAATCTTTCTGCCTTAAAAATAACTCAGCAGGAGTTTTGCCCGTTGTATCATGTTTTGCGGTCCTAAGGGCGAAAGCTAATTCATTGACATAGTTATCCCAGCTTTTATGAAAATTTTTAACATAACTACGGATAATTTTCTCTATATTTCTATTGACCCGTTCCGCTATATTTGATTGCGGCCGATACGGGACCATTTTTAAATGACGTATGCCCAGTTTTTGGCACATGCCTTCAAATATATTACTTACAAATTGAGGACCATTATCCGATATAACTTTTAGGGGCGCCCCGTATTTTAAAATATATTTATTTAAAATAGAATCAGTAACTAATTTCGCGGAGGCTTGGTTTAAGGGAACAATTTCGGTCCACTTAATAAAATGATCAAGCAATAACAAGGAGATACCGACTTTTATTTAACTGACTTTTTGGGAAAGGGGCCCAATAAATCGATGCCAATTATTTCATTTGGAAATTCGGATTTAATACTATTTAGAAACCCGGCCGGGCGGAAATTAATATAATTAACGGCTTGACATGTTGGGCAGGACTGGACGTACGCCCTTGTTAACTTTTGCAGTTCAGGAAAATAGACTGCCTAGCGTACGCGTTGGATAGTTTTTCGAATACCAGCATGAGAAGCTAATGGGCTGTCGTGTAACTCCTGCAGGATATTTAATCTAAGACTAGCTGGGATAACAGGTCGAAATTCGTTGTTGGAATTTGTAGTTTTTGTATAAAATAATAGACCATCTATTAGTTCGTAATGGGCCGCCCTATTTCTTATCGCCACAATATCTTGGTGGCTAAAATTTTCAGGATCCTTTAAATACTCATAAATGTTTCTAAACTCAGTATCCTTACCCAGTTCGGTTATTACAGTTTCTCGGGAATTTATTGTACATGCTGTGAGCATTGCCACCTTTACAGTATTACCTTCTTCATCTATTTTTATTCTGGATAGGGCATCTGCTACGATATTTTCCTTTCCGGGGGTGTGCTTGATTACCAGATTATACTCTTGTAACTTGAATGCCCATCTTATTAACCTTGGGGATAAGTTTTTCCCTGAGTACAATCTAGTTACCGCCGCATGATCAGAATACACTGTTATTAGCGCCCTACCAAAATAGACTCGGAACTTTTGCACTGCTAACAGAACTGCAAGTGCCTCTGTCTTGGTCGCGGAATAATTTCTTTGTGTTTGATTTAAAGTTCGACTAAAATATGCCACGGGCTGCTGATTTTGCGAAAGTACCGCTCCTACCGCATAATCCGAAGCATCCGCTGAAATTTCTAAATTTTCATCCTTTTCAGGAAATTTCAAAACCGGGGCTTGCGTTAATGGTTGCTTTAATTTTTCGAAAGCACTATTGGCTTCGGCCGTCCACGAGAATCTTGCCTTTTTCGTTTTTAATTTTAACAATGGTTCAGGAATAGCTGCAAAATCTTTTATAAAGGACCTATAATATGAACAAAGTCCTAGAGAAGAAGAGAGCTTCTTCGCCGTATTTGGCGGCGGATACTTTTGCACAGCGATTATTTTTGATTCGTCTGTCTCAATTACTTTCTGAGATGTTTTGTAACCTAAGTATTTTAATTCAGGGGCTGCAAATTTGCAATTTTCGACATTAACTTTTAGACCGGCCTCATTTAATAATGAAAACACCTGTCTTAAATCCTGTACATGTTGGTCTAGATTATCGCTAGTAATAATGATATCGTCTAAATAGATAAATGTGGACTTTCCAAGAACACGCCTTAGCACAATGTCCATACATCGCTGAAATGTTGCCGGTGGCCCTGAAAGGCCAAACGGCATACGCAGGAATGCATAAGTGCCAGACTTGGTTATAAAAGCAGTCTTAGGCACGTCTTCCGGTCTAATCCCTATTTGAAAATAACCAGTCGTTAAGTCTAAAGTCGTCATGTATTTCGTAGACGTTATGTTCTTTAGAATTTCTTCAATAATAGGTAACGGATATACCGGATATTTAGTCATGGAGTTTAATTTACGATAGTCAATCGCAAAACGCCACCTTTTTGGATGTGTTACTGGATGGTCATTGTTTTTCTTACATAAAACCACCGGGCTAGCATAACTATTTGAGTTGGGCGTTATGATCTTTTTACGTAACATATCTCTAATGTGCCACTCTATAATTTTTTCTCTATTCTTATCATACCGGTATGGTTTGTGGCGAACTGGCATTGCATCTCCGGTGTCGATACTATGTTTAGTAACTTGAGTAAATCCTGGAATATCACTAAATAACGAAGCAAATTCACTTACCACTTGTCGGATTTTTTGTTGCTCTTCCTTAGGCAGGTGGTCAAGGTTTAACATTGGTGGTTCTGTTTTCTCTTCTCGAAGTGGTTTCATCGTCAGCTTAAGGGACGCTTCATTAAAATCCAGCGTTGCTTCTGCCTCTGAAAGAAAAATCTATTCCTAAGATGATATGTGCTTGCAGATTCTTTACTATAAAAAACATAATTTTTACTTGTTCGTCCTTGATATGAACGTATAGCGGTAATTTACCTATGCACTTACATCTTTCTCCCTGCGCAGCTAACACTGTCGTATTATCCGAATTATATATGCGGTATTTCCGAAAATACTTCCTAAAAAAATCTTCTGCCACACAGGAACACTGCGCGCCTGTATCCAGGAGTGCGGTGGCTGGGATGTTATTCACCAACACTTCAATCTTTGGAAGAGTCAAATTTTTCACCATCACTGTATTTAACTTGAAGGAAGAGGGGTTTTCTTGGCCTTCGGGTTTCCGCACCCTCCCGTCAGCAGAAATCCGTTTTAGTTTAAATCTTGTTTTTTCCTTTCCGTGCTTTCTTTCTTTTTCCACTGGCCTTCAGACTTTTTTCCTGGATTACTATTGAACTGTCGGCGTTCGCCGGTTGTTTTTGGATACTCGGGTTTCCTTGCCCACTGATTCGCTTTGCTTCCGTAGCCGTGTGCTTGACTTTGCTGTGGTCTTGGCTCACCAAATTGGTTTCGTTGCTCATATTGACGCTCATATTGTTTCAATGTCCGCCGTTCTTCTACTTACAAACTGGATTCCTAGTTCAAATAACTTTTCCAGTGTAGTCGGATTCCTTAATTCAATAAAGTCTTGTACTTGGAGAAGTAACCTCGGCAAAATCACTTGAATTATCTCAGGATCCGGACGGTTTCCATACAAGAGTTTGAAGACGTGAATTTTTCTTAAAATAAAGGTGGAAAGATTTTCGATTCGTTGCTGATATATGCTGAAAAGTTCCGTTTCTAATTTTGCACGATCCCTTACGACAGGGAAGGCTTTTACTAGGGCAGTCTTGAAATTTTCGTAAGTAAAGGTGGGATTTCCTGCTTGACCCAAGAGTCTTCTGCCTATACATTTGAACCAATTAAGCGCTTGGCCCCTCAAAGCGCTGGTAGCTAAGGTGACTTTCTGGAACTCGTGCACGGAATACATCATGAAGTGGTCCTCCAATTTTTCCAAAAAACTGGTTACCGGTGAGTTTCCATTAAATGTTGCTTCTGGTTTCATCGAAGCGCGCATGGTCTGGACGATGTAACCAAATCCTTCCAGGGCGGCAGCTGGCATTTCTGGATTCTGAGCCGCTTCTGCAGGCAGCACAGGTTCTTCTTGAAACTCGGCCATGGTTATTCTTCTTCGTCGGGCGCCACTATCAGGTTCAGTGTTTCTCCTTACTTTCTTCGGGAACATTACATGACCTGACTCGGAACAGGGAGCTTACTAAAGCTATGTTCAATAAATGTGGGAAGTAGACAAGATACACAGGAAGGGTATACGAAACCCTTTATTTTTCTCTCTTTACAATGAATTCCGGACTTCGGAATACAGAGACCAACCACTTGTGGTCTGAACGTAAGAATATAAAAATATTAACTAAATTCTAACTAAACTAACTTTGGATTAATAAACAAGTGTCTACTCGAAGATTGGCCGTATATTAACAGAAAGGCCGTATGTAGTACAGAGAACTGTTAACACTACGATACGTTTAAAATTATCAAGAGGATTAAACCTCTGGCCTTGAAGGCAACCAGCAACCGAATAAAACTGCTAAGGCAAGCGGCCTGCTTCTACTAACTCCTTCCTCCCTCGTGCTTGGCAAAAAGCCACAACTTAAGTACTTGGCGTTCGCAAGACAAATTTGCATAAATAAGTTAAAGCTTTTAATTCTGGCCGGAAGTAGAAAATAAGTGATAGTAAAGATTTAAAATAAAATAAACGTTAGTAAAACTTAAGATCCTTACAAAACAAGGGCCGTGTTCTTCCCAGCGCTTGAATTCATTAACATCACATGACTGTAGAAGAGGAAGGAATGAAGATGTCATTCTGATTTAGTTTTCCAAGGATTGCTCTGGAGGAGACTATGAAGCAGTGACGTCATTAACTAGAGGATTTCTGATCGAGAAGAGCACTTCTTGGGCTTGTTCTGATGTTATTGACAGGGGCGTAGCTAGAGTTTCCAGCGCCCGGGGCAACTGAAGAATTTGCGCCCCTTTCTGTGTGCCAAGGATGAAAACATTTCATTAAAAAATTTCGTAGCATCAATTTGGCGCCCCTTGGATGCTGCGCCCGGGGACAAATGTCCCCACTTGCCCCATCCTAGCTACGCCGCTGGTTATTGATATAGTATGTTCACGTAATTGAGGTAGTGTTTTACACTTAATTGATATAGTACTGACAGCACTTACACGTCACTGATATAATACTGAAAGTACCGAGGCGTCGCTGATAGTACTTGTTCGTAACTCATATAATGCGTACGTAACTGATATAGTTAGTACGTAACGTAACTGATGTTACAGTTAGTAAACTAATATAGTACGCATAAGTGTGTAATATGATACAATACGCATTATAATATGTATTTATCAACTGATATAATGCTCGGAATTCCGATGGCGTTATAACCAGCCTATTTTGAAGCATTTCTGACTCGTTTCTGATTCTGTTTGTTTCAAGCGGTATCTTTTGCATGATACCTTTATGCCTTTTTCTATGCTTAATGTAAATATTTGTCTTCTTTTAGGATGTTTCTCAAGAAAGCAATTCTGCCGATGGGTAGAATAGCCCTAATGAGTTCCGCTCTGATAAACACAGTTAACCGTCTGTAAGACAACCGTCCGCAGTTCCAAATGATTATGATAGTCTGTGTTGAAAGTCGATTTTTAGAGGTATTCAATATCAATGCGTATTTATTTATTCATAAATATTGCTCATTTTCAGATATGGTCCCAATGAGAGAGTTTTTTGTAGTTTGGATATATCGCGACGTAATTGCTTTTAAGGAAAACAGTATGAGAGTGGTGAGTGCGAGATGGGCATAATGAAATGCAGTTGTTAGTAATTTTTATTTTATAAAATTATATAAAAAGTACCTTATTGGGGAAATTCCCCACTTTTGTTCAAAACAAAATTCGCATGCACTGTTATTATTATTATTTTATGTTTTTCACTTTTGCTTTGACTTGTATATATCTTACGTTTCTTTTTTTTTTTTTTTTTTTCTTTCTAGGTAAGTCGCTTGATTTTCTTCTCTCTGTTCTTGTCTGAATGTGATTCTGAAAGTGTGTGGCCAGCGATGCGAAGCACAGAAGCATCACCAAAAAATCTGTGTTAAGTAAATACTATTTTCTGAACTTTTAATATGAAGATGAGGTATTTCTTTTGCTTTAGTACGTTAGTACCTTGAGAACACGTAGTAAGAAATATAATAGATATGTGCATGTTGTAACTGCATATAGATTGTAAAGAAACTACCAATAAATAAAGTAATGCTTAGCACACTTTCTCTATTAAACGAAAAAAAAAGGGGGGGTACAATTTAGAAGTTTTGTAAAAATGAAATTTCATAAAGCGGGAAGTACTTCTATTGGACATAATTTATAATATATCGAATTTCATATTTTTTATGAATACTTACTTCATCAGGCGTCTCATTAATTTATAGATTCAGTCCTATGATAGTAAAAAAGAATAATATGATTATGTGCATTAAACGTTTTGTTTTAAAGAGCTCCAGTATTCTTTGTATTCGAGTGCCGCCCAGACGGGGACGTGGTTAGCGACGCTATAACAAAGAATCTCTATGGATTCTTTGGCTATAATGTGCAGTGTCTGTGCGGCATGGAGGCAAAATATGCGGCTAGCCAAAAGTCTCTCGAGAGGGTGATGGTAGGCTAAGAGGGGTGGGAGATCCTCAGATGATCCGTAACTGGAACGGAACTGAACATGAAGTTGGACTGTCGTTTATATGGTGCTCAAGCCTCAGGCCAGGCACGATACGTGGGTTTGTTCTGATTAGATCAGTAATAACAACATGTGTTTGAGTGCGTTTCAATTTAAAATACTTATTTGTCGCCCTTATAAAGGATTGAAAACATTGAAATATAAAAAAAAATAATTATTTTAATCTATTCTGAGTATTTTTATTTCTTTCATATGACCAACCATATATTAGTCACTTTTAGACTTAACTGTTGTTAATTTAGAAGTCGAACAACAAAAATCAGCGTTATATTTTCAAATTTTGAAAATTTAACGCGTTATTTGAAAATATAACGCTATTTTTTTATGTATGACTAAATTAATACTTGTTCGGCGTGTTATTGTATCTGTAGTTGCTTTTTAAAAGTGCTGTGGCTAAAAAATATTTGATTTATTATATTTATGGGTCTCAAAACCTCACGGAGGGGCTGACTGTATTATTAAATGTACTTTTTTTGGTTCTCTCCCTAATGTGAATAGGAATTTTTTTTTTTTTTTTTTTTTTTTTGGAAAGTCCTCGGCGAAGGTATCCCTCCGCTTAAACAGATATTTGTATTGTTCTTTGCCAGTATCGAATAATAATACCGAAAACTAAGCTAAATTGAAATAATAAACTTTATTTAAATTTAATAAATTTATTTGATATTAATTACAGTGAAATCTTGGTTTACAAACTTAATTCGTTCCCGAAGATAGTTCGTCATCTGAAGTATCCGTAAATTGAAACAATTTTTCCCGAAGAAATTAATGTAAAATGAAATAATCGTTTCTTTGATCCTAAGTGATTGCTTAGAAAAGAGTATTCTTATTCTGCATGTAAATTCGTAATGAAATCCGATGGAATTCAGGAAATCTTAACACATACACAATACTAATATATGCACAATATTTAATCTAATGCTAAATAAATAAAAAAATAGAAAAACTTCATTGAAATTTTACTGTATTTTTACGAAGGAAAGTTAACGTCGTAAGTAGAAAACGGTGAAGAAATAAAAGGTGCAAAAAGTTATTGTTTGAAACGTTTGTTTGTGCGTTTGTTTTAAAATTTTCCTAAAGCAAACCATGGCATTGTCATTGCAAGTACTTATGCTACGTCTTACCACTGCCTTAACAGAGCGATATTGTACTATATACCTTGTACTTTACCTCACTTTGCATAGATTTCGCGGATAAAACAACTAAGAACATCTTCCCTTCCACCTTCATCTTTTGCATGTATTTCCTTCCTACGCCTCGTGAATTGCATTTTAGAGTTCATTTGATGCCGCTGACTTATTCGTATCTCGAGACATTTTTCGTCATCTAATACATTTTTCTTTTGAAAAAGTTGTTCGTGATCTAAGACGTTCATGAACCATAAAAATCGAAGAAAGTTTCTACTGTTACACGAATTTCGTATCTTGGCAAAATAGAAATTGTTGCCGCTGAATGCTGGAAGTATTCGTCGAAAGTTTCGTGTTTAAGCGACGCAGGGGAAAAAATTGCATAACTAGGTCTTAAAAGTAACCAATTTTTTCTTTTTTTAATAATTGCACTAATTTATGATCGAATAATACCGTTTGGAATCCCCCCTCCCCGATTGTTTGGCATTGTTACACTGAATAAGTCATTTAAATGTTTGTTCATTTCAAATATACAGATTTATGTTATGTAGTCTGAGTGTTTGAGAATTCTTTTTTGAACTAATGAGCACATTGTAACTGTAACTGTTTAAAATGTTAAATGGAACTGTAACTTTTTAAAATGTTAAATTGGTATTTGAATGCGAAGATGAACCTGAAATTTTGATTTTTAGTGGAAAACATTTATCTGTGTACTACAACAACATATATTTAAAACGTAATTTGAAATCAGCTGTTTTTTCCCTCTGAAGTAGTATGTGTTAAAGCAAAGCGGTAGAAGTGACACTGAAATAAAGAATTATGGATCTAATTTTTTGACTACTGTAAATGTTGCGTGAAGTGTTACAAATTAAGAGACAAATTCCTTTGTTTCTTCTTCTAATCATGCTCCCACAAAGAATAATTAAAGCTACGCTGTTATCTTATATATATTTTTTTTCCTTTTATTTCTCCTGCGTTTTGGGGGAGTCAGGAATTTTTTATTTATTTATTTTTTTGTGATATCTAGCCTTTGCTTGTCGTGCCCTCTGCCACCATGTTCTCGATAACCTTCGTTCTCATGTTCCACAGGATCGATCAAACAGAAACGTCAGAAATGTCAACATTCCACGTTCAAACATTGAACACCCACGTCGCCACCACTATCCGGGAATAACAATTAGCGTGTTCTCGATACTGTAGTAACTGGATATTGCGGGCCACCTGGCGGCGGGTCCTGTCAAGAATGACTGTCTGGCATGTCCACCCCTATCAGATGGTGTGACGTGGGGCTGTTGGCAGTTGGGTGCACACACGTACTTCATTCTTCCGTCTGGCTAGAATGTTGTATTGTTTCTTGAGGTTTTTGTTTAAAGAGAGGCCTGCGTGGGAGGATCCGCAGAGACACTTTTCCTGCGCAAGAGACAGACAGAATAGGTATTGTAGCAGTCAGGCTGGTGCTGTCAGCCGAAACGGGTGGGAGGAACAATGGTATTGATTGATTGACAGCATCTACCTTTTGTGAGATATTTGTGGAATTGAGTTGTTGAGTCACCTCTGGCGTGTTTGGGATTGTTTTCTAATAGGGTGTACTGATACATTAACCTTTTGAACTGCGATCCTTATCGCTGAGTAACCAGCAACTCGATGACTTTTGTCTGCGAAGAAGATACGATATTCGAAGTTACAGGATCAAATTTAGAAAAAAATAATAACACAAGTTTTAATGTATGCCTAAGGTGTCAAAACGTTTAGCTTTCCTGAGCCGCACTGGAAGAAGACAAGATATTTTGGAACAAATTGTTTCTAACATCAACGGCAGCTCGTTATCTCCAAAATTAGTAAAACACACGATTGCGTAGGTTTCATTAAAAATTCTCAGATTTGACAGCTGGAAGAAATTTTTTAATTTCAGCTTAGGAGAGAAATGTGCGGGTTGAGCGCGTTGGGAATCAGTGATTCACTTGACGGAGTAAACCCAAGTTCTTTTATATGTATGCTTTTGATCAAGAATTTTAGAAAGGTTGAGTTAGGTTAGGTTACATGAATAACGCAAAAGAGCTATTTGCCAGAGAGATGCTTTTGTGGAGAACTAAGAGAAACTGGTTCACATCCACGTTGTACATGAGGAAAGCCACGAAAAAACCTTACAGCTAGCTCGTTCACCTGGGATCAAACCCGAGTCGAACTCTCAGCATTCAGCGCTTTTAACCACTCGACCACTGCGCGGAGGAGGCAATTTTGGGAAAAAGAAGTACCTAAAACTTCTGCAATCTTAAAATGATTCCATTTTTTTAAACTGAGTTCAGTTAGATCATAAATCACTGTGAATCCCTCTCCACTGGCGGGAAGGGATTCACACTAAGTCGACTTAGGCTTGACCACTGCTAAGGCCGGAAGTTGTGGCCCATTTATTGTGGAAGCACCTAACAGGAGGGCCACCGTTACCTTCTATGAAGGGACGGACAGTTGCAGCCATTCTTTCTCCGTGATTCGAGCCCAGCAAAGCAGGTCGTTTCGACGCCGGGGCAGTTCGACGCCGTAACGTTTCGACGCCATATTTTTTTTCGTATTTTTATTTATTTTTTGAATAAATATGAAGTAATATAAATAAGTAATATGACTGATTTTTATTTATTTAATTAGCGATTGTTTGCATGCATATTTGAAATAAATATATGTGTGATTCCCTATCACTATAACGTCTGGACAAATAACAGCAGAATTTGGCTGGTTGAATTTATAGTCTTGATAATTTTGTGTTCAAAGAAATATATAATTCAGAATTAGAGATATAATATTTCATTATTAATTCATTATGTGGTCGTAATATTTGGCATTAATGATGAGCAAAAATGATTTCAGCAGGAAATTTTACGAGCAGAGAGGCCACTACTTGTACAGATTTAGTTATTGCTGTTAAGTGTTCCAAAGCAGTTCGTGTGCTGATGTTTTAAAATGATTGAAATCAAGCGAGACAGCATTTAGGCGATGATAGCTTTAGTTAACGATGACTGACTTGCCCAAGAAAGGCAAAACAAAAAGAACTTCTTGGAACGTGTACGCCATTTTCATTTGTTAATGCCCGGCATTTCGTAACTTTTCCTTCATCCACCATAAGTTATAAGAAGACCATGGCTGGGAAAATTCCCTCCTCCTGGCTGCGTTTCTCTGAAAGCGTCTACTTTATGGGAGGTCTTTTGTCCTTGCTTCTGACAGGTTCCTTCTAGCTAGATGGGAGAAGTTCGAAGAAATTATGTTTTCTGCGCCGTTAATTAAGAATTAAATACTTACGTGGCGGATGGTCGTAAATCCTTTATTTTCTGGAAGCAGGATGACGTTTCTCGCTTTTATTCTTTTGACCCTTTTGTCTTTAGGCTCTCATGAAGAGCTGTGCTTTTGCTTTCCATAGTTTTGCTTTATGACTTTTTATTTTATTTTACTTTATTTTATGTATTTATTTATTATTTGAAAACCTGTTTGCATAGTTTAGCAATTAGTATCTTTTGTGACGTGGAAAATTATGTCTATAAGGAAAATTTAGAAGGTATGTTCTAGAAGAATTATTGCGGAATGCCTGAGATTTTCAGATATTAGTAAGATGTCCTTATAAAATTATAGAGAATTATCGCATTCTCTCTCGCGTGCTGTCCTGAGATTCTTGCAATAGCAAGATTATATTTCGAAACCCTTTCGAGGCCACAGTTGGTCCTTCATGCTTTCTGGCTCTGAAGAGTCTCTGCAGTAACATTCGAACTAGCATAACTAATCACCGCCTGCATTTAATCGACTGGCTGTCGTTCCTTTCCCCAGCCGCCCTTTAAATGCAGCTAGCATTTCGATTTCTGTTGATGGTATATTGATGGCATCCAGGATTTCCGGTCGCCTTCACTGCTTTCGTTGGAAGAAGTCTCGAAGAGATTATATTCTACGATATACTCATTATACATACAGAACGTTAGAGTGTTCAAAGTAGGAAACGTGATCGCTGGTATTCGAATCTCGTATGTTTCAGTGCTAGCTGGACGTGCTAACCGTTTGCATCACGAGAGCTCGTATGAGGAATGTGATAGTTTCTCACAACATAATATTGAGCAACATAAAAAAGCTGTTATGTGTACTTTATTTTCAAAAATGATTTTAATCATCAGTTTTTAGTATTTGGTTGAATTTCCATTTTAAGGAAGAAAAAAAATGTTTTTCCCATGTTAAAAGTAAATTCAATTTTTATCATTTCGCAACATTTTGAAAATGTTTCTACTCTAGAATTTCACTGTTAGCTAGTTCTGTGTAGAAAGGAGTTTTTAGGAAATCTTAGAACTACAGTTGAAAGAAATCAATTTAGGGAGTTAACGTTTCATTAAGTCGATTCTTTCCGCTTTTCACTCCATCCTCGCTTACCGTTCTTGATTCTGCCCTCATTCCTGATGTTTTTCATCAAGATTTTTACTAATGGAGCGGTAAGCCATAAAAAAGACAGATTTGGTTCAGTGGGTGAATGGCTGTGATCCCATCAAATAAAACAGCGATTTTGTCCATCTCTAGTATCTGGTGTTGTAAGATGTTTTATAATCATCCGTCTTATCTATAATTTGTTATGGCTTCGGATTGGTACCGTTGTGGTGACCATTGGATTCGTCTACTGGGGCGCTCTTTATCAGAGTTGGGGTGAAGCTCCGTAGTTAGTGCAATGGGACTATACTTGTAGAACCAGAGGTGAAACTCTGCCCACTTGGACCAGTTCTGCTTACTCTACCTGTACCGCATCATGGATCCCGGCTTCGAATCCCGGAGATGATATGGATGTTTGTGTAATGTCCTTGCGTCTTAGGGCTATTTAAAAATACAGGCCCGCTGAAAGTCCTCTCGAGTGGTTTTATTGGTGGGGGAAGATGGGTGGAAAATCCTCGGATATGTCTCCCAGGAAGTTACTCTTAATATAGTAAGACGTGATCTGTACGACGAGTGAAGAAATTGTGGTATCCCGCTTATTGCTATCTTTACCTATTACTAAAACTATTACGGGCCCACCAGCGGCCGAGTGGTAAAGACGCTGAACACTGGTAGTTCTGTCCGAGGTTCGAATCCCGCGAACGGGCTGGCTGAATGGGCGTTTTCGTGGTTTTCCCTAAGTGTAAGCCAGTTACCCTTAGAAAGTCCTCCACGAAGGCATCCCTCCCTTTAGGCAGATAGCCCTCGTGTGCTTTGCCATAATTGAATAATACCAATGCCAATACTAAAATTATTACGTGTCGAAATTACTCACCTTGGTGTTTTCTGAATTCAAACCATCCAACTCTCAATTGTTAATGATAACGAAAGTTTCAAAGGAGGCTGCGAAACTTAACGACACCTCAATTATTTTTACAGAAGACATTATTAAATTCTGCAATCCTTTGTGCGAGTTTGGAGCTTTAGTGTTTTAATGCTTTAAATTGCTATCCCGATAAATATATTAAGCATAGTTATGGATTCCTAAAGAATCGAAAGAAATATGTTTGGGAGTTCCAGCATTGGTTGGAAAATAAGCGATTGCAGAAAATATTTACCTCATTTCCGTTAAATGAACCGGAATCTGGAGAAATGAAACGGATGCGGCACAAAACGCTCAATAATTCCGTCGGGAGGAAGGCGTGTGTTTGGCTCATAAAATAAAGACTAATGTCATATGTCGTTCGATCGCAGAGACGACGTCGGTCGAATTATTTCGTGCCCTTAATCGCCCGACTTTAAATTAATTAGGAGGACGTTATGGTTACCAGGTCTAGCTGGAAACAGCTTTAGTTATTGCGCAGATTCTAATGGCAGGTCGGTTGCCGGTCATTATTCAGGGGACCGTTTCAAACGGTTCCGAATGCCTTATGCCATTTATCAAACTGTGATTTGATCGCTGGGCTTGTATGTAGTTATTGAAGGAGCACAGGCCGTTTTATGGATGTTTTAATCTCCCCGCGCCTCTGCATGTGTACAGAGAGAGAGGTATTTTGACGGTTCTTTTTTCCGTGATAAGTGATATTTTGGGGAAATTCTTCTCCATTCGGTATATATATATAAATTTGGTATTGCTTTATTTGTGCGTTAGAAACGAAGAAAAATATATGTTTGATTTTCCGCATGTATTTGTTGTAGGCAGTGAACCTTTTCGCGGAAGTTTCTTTCCTAAGACTACCACCTTTGAAACTGATCTTCATTTCTCGGTTCGTCTAACTGCCCGAGAAAGGGGAGAAAATATAAACAATTTTACGATTCAGGTCAGCAAACACTGTTTCAAAAAAAATTTTTTGCCTTTATCGCTACAGGAAAGACGCACAATTGCACGTTATATGCTAACAGTATAGTGCGAATATATTGTAGGATTTATTTTCTAACAGTTATTTTTATTTTGGAACAAGCCTTTCCTTGACCTTCTAGTTTCCCACCTACGTTTCACTGCCAGAACGCGTTTCAGGATTTCGATTTATTAAATGAGGTAGAAACGAGTGTTTAAACTGAAGTCTGCGCCATTTCCGAAGATTTGGTTTGGTTTATTAGATTACGGCAAAGCATTCGAGGGCTATCTGCCTTAAGGGAGGGATGCCTTCGTGGAGGACTTTTTAAGGGAAACTGGCTTGTATATACGTTAAACGTGGGGAAAACCACGAAAACACCCATGCAGCCAGCCCGTTCGCGGGATTCGAACCTCGGACCAAACTACCAGTGTTCAGCTCTGCCGCTGGTGGGCCACTTCCGAAGAAGAGTTGTTTTGTCTTTCGGCCACGTTGTTGCTGCTAGTCTAAGCTTAGTGTTATTCGACCGTATTTGTCACGTGCCTGCTAGTATACACCGGTGATCCTTAATAAGGGCCAACTGTGTTAGTTAATTCTGTGCAGCTTCGACTGGATTATTTTAGTTAGCGTTAGAATAGTTTTATATTTTCGAGAGGTAAAGCCCAAGTGGAGACTTATTGTAAGCCAGAGAAGGGACAGTTTACCCGGAGAAAAAGAATCCCAGACCCAGCGAGATTATATCTGCCCACATACACACCTACCTCCAGAGGCCATGCGGAAGGACGCCACTCTCCTCGGTGAAACCAGGGGGACTTGAAATATCTCAAAGTCGGAGAGTAAGAAACAACGCTTATATAAACAAAGTAAACATACATGTCAGACACCGTTTTGTTTTTGATAAAAGTAATCCAACTGTTGATGTATTTGATATTTACATAGATGGTTCTGGAGTCGGAGGGAGCGTAGGAGCTGCCTTTGTTGTTTTTTACTCTGGAACTGAGGTGGATTATAGAATGTTTCAGTTGGACATATATAATTCAATTTTCCAAGCAGAAAGTGAAGCGTTCAAACAAGCCTTATTATGTATTAAAAATACCTTGTTTATACCCACGTTTGTATATTTACACTGACTGCTTGTCACTTCTCCACGCGCTAACCCGCCCAGACAATTTCAATCCATTAATTGTCTGAATTAATGGAGTCATTTAGAAACTTTGAGTTCATATTTAAATATTAAGCTACATTGGGTTAAAGCCCATATAGGTTTTATTGGCAATGAGAGGGCCAACAGCCTGGCCAAGCAGGTGGTCTCACATGGTCAGTGCAGTGAATATTGAAGTAACAGATTCGAAGAGAATTGCTATTTGAAGAAAGAAAGAATTTTACGTTAACAAATGGGAAATACAGTGGTTCTCTTCACCTAAAAACAAAGGATTTATGGAACTAATTAAAATCACGAATAAAATGAAATGTAGGAACAATATTGATGTTAATCAGGTTTTAACTGGGCATGGTAGGTTTCCGTTCTATTTCAACCGATTTAATCTGCAGAAAAATTAAACTATTGTAATAGTTGTCAGGTTGATGGTGATGCTAGGCATTTTGTGGTTGATTTTAGATTAACAGCTTCTATTAGACATATTTTTAACATTACTGATTTTAATGTAAGTGCCATTCATTTAAAAGTTTTTAAATCATATTCTATTGCTCTAATGAAATTTATCAATGAAAATAGGGCGCTTGTAGGAAATCTTCTGTTAAAACTGAATTCTGTATTTATATTTATATGTGTTTTGGATATCTGTGGTGTTCTATGTTGTGAATTTGTTTATGATTTTTTTTGTTTGTTGGTCTGTAATGTTGTGTTAGATGTGCTTACTTATTTTTAATTTAGTATTTCTGTTTGTTGTTTGGAGGTGGTTGGGTTACTGGATGCCCTCGTTTGTGGAGATACGGTGCCCCTTCTTTTGAGTTATGGGGACACTCGTGTCCAGGTGGGCTGAAGAGAGCCTCCGATTCTTACAGTTCTTACCGTCCGTCCCCAAGTGTTGACCAAGGGGAGCCCATCCCGCTCGGACAACCTGGAATATCTGACGATGTAACGTACCCACAACCAAGGGACATACAAGGCACTACCAGTACGGTCCCTGCCAAATTTGAACCAACCACCGAGCTCTATATCTGGTTACCTCCTCCCATTAAATGGTCAGTTCCGAACCAGTCGAACCCCAGGTCTGACATCATCAACCAATCCAACCCCAGGTCCAACATCATGAGCTCAGGTGAACCGATTACCGGCAGGGGCCACACGGTGGCAGATGTCGGACTGGGACAGGAGAAGCTATACGGTAGCCCGTCACTGCCCCGGCAGTTGGACGCACTCTCAGAAGGTCCAGATCAAACCCCGGGTCTTCTTCCATAAAATGGTCGGTTCTGGAAATCCAATCCTTTCCCACTTCAAAGGAGTACAACCACTTCCCACCCTGAGAAGGGGCGATTTGTTCATCTATTTTGGGTTAGAATAAAGGGTAAATTTAACTCTTCTCTGACTTCGTACTTGCAAGTACTGAGCGAGTATTCGCAAGTTCTTCAGTATTCTAACTCTATAACACTATAACATAGCTGCCAATTCTCTATTTATCGTTACATCATCCATTCTCTCCTAGTTAGATCATCAGATTTTCCGGTTTTTGAATTTTAACCTTTCCTTATGAAAGAGCTTTTTTTCCAGCACTAAATAAAAATTATTAAATTAATGAAAGTAAGTTCTGCAAATTTCATTCTCCCTCCATAATTTTTAGCATTAATTTTCTTACTAAATTTTATTTCGTATGAATTTTCTTAATGTACTGTGGACATTTGTAAATCTTTATATGAAGATTTAACTAATGTTTAATAAATGGCTATTTATATAATTTTGTTTTGCGCCAGTGTATGGTACAATATTAAGTACATCCTCAAACTTTCATGTTCTTTAATTATTATTTTTTTATCGTGTTTAAAAGTACTTTATTTTAGCTTTCTCTCTGTACTCAGGATTTTCTCAGTTTAAAAGTGTAAGACAAAATGAAATTAATCAAAGAACGTAAAATTAAATATTAGTATAATGTAATTAAATAATTCTAATATATTAATAGTGTATTAATAATGCTAATAATTTATATACCGTATTTACTCGACTGTATCAATATATACCGTATTTATTCGAATATACTGCGTATTTATAAATGATTGGTGCTATTTTAAAAATTAATAATATATCGATATATTATTTTATATGGGCAAACCTTACAACATAAACAGTGGCAACTGGCCAAGTTTTTATAACAATAATCACAGTCTTTCAGTATGTGCACCCTTGGTCACAGGGCACACATCTACATGGTAATCAAAATCTTCCCATACTCGGTATAGCATATCTACCGTGGCGGTCTTCAGTGCATGCTTTATCGGACCACAAACTTCTTCGAAGGACACGGGCATTGGCAGTACATAAACTCGGTCAATCCGGCGAACGGGATGACCAGGGAAGAATGTTGTTGTCTGCTGTTGCAACACATCCAGTCCAGCGTTGGTGAAGAATGCGATTAAGAGGCTGTCGTGCATTCTTCTGAAAATGGGGTAGAACTTCTTCCAGTTGCAAAATGTAATCATCATAAGTGGTGTTCAGCTAGCGTAACAACTAGGTTTCTAACTTATCCAGAAGTCAATCATCGTTCACACTTTCTTGTCCGAAGAATAATGGGCCGTGAACTTTCTAGCAGGACCCTGTACACAAAACGTGCATGGAACTCTCGCTATTCTGAAATAACAGATCTGGACACCTTAAAACTGAGAACACAGAAAGCCTTAGTTGCAGCGCCTTCTTGAAAAATGACGCTGCGACTGCACAGTAAGCATGTCAAGTAAACAACAGGTAGCCCAGGAGAAACTTGGAAAGTTGTCAGTGCTTACGATGTAGGTTTTACGCGGGTGAGGTAATACATCGATTTGTTATTAATTTTTAAAACTGTACCATTCATTTATAACACCCTGTATTAATAATGCTAATAATTTATATATCGATTTTGCACCCATTCTCTTATTAGTTTTATCGTACGAAAATCAAGAGGGGAAAATTATACGAATAATTTAATTTCCGAAAGACACCCTTACAGTATGAACCGAATAAATGAAAAGTAGGCATGGGTAAATTATCGCAATATTATTTTTTTAGTTTTTAGATAACTATCACAGGTATTATATTTTTAGTAATATTAACTTTACAGTGGATAATAAGATTTCTTTATTTCTGCTTTCCTGAATACTGAATCTGAATCTCGCCTCACTCTTACTATGTCCACAAGTTCTCCCTGTTCGTCAAATCTGTTATTACTATTGGAATTCTTGTCTGTGCTTTGTATTACAGCTTTCAAATCGTCGGCATCGTTACTGTTGTCATCGACCGCGTCAATGCGATGATCATCAGAACCATCAGAAGCGTTTTTTTTTTTTTTTTTTTTTTTTTTTTTTTTAAGTTCTTCGCTATTTATTGTTTCACTAATTAGAGCCCATTCACCGAAAATCGACGAGCAAATCAATTGCTAAGGCAGAAACTTTCACCACGTTGAAGAATCCGTCGTAAAATTTAGGGAAGCTGCCTTTCTGAATGCATTGAAGAAGGGAAATTATGTTGTAAATGCTAAAAAAAATTCCAGAACATTGTGCTAAAACTCTAGGAGGACTCTAGGAATAATAATAATCATTTATACAGAGTGATTCTAAATTGTTTTTACAAATTAAGAGGGGATGAGTACTATCACCCCTCTTAGGTCGCATTCCACTCTGAGAGGCAGAAAAGAGGAATATTAGAATTCCAACCTTAACTTACCAACAGTGTTGGGAGAGCGAAAGAACGAGAAAAAAAAGTTGCACAATCAGTTTAGTGAAAATCTCACAGAGAGTGCACAAAACAGATAAAACCGAAAACGTGGCGTTCGAGCTCAGACTTTGATGGCAAAAACTCAAATGCACACATCGGTGGTTGGCAAAGGATCAACCTTGCAAACGATTGCAACAAGTTAATTATCTAATCAAGGGCTGAATATTATCAACTAACTCCAGCTTTCGCTGTATGCCGAAGTTCATGCTGTGTTCCCGCTGTCAGAACTTCGTGTCTCATAGAAGGGCGCTATAAGTAGAATGAGCCCAGCAAAGTTAAGTCCAGGAAGACAGGCTAGAAGATGGTGAAGGGGAAAAATTGCTATCTTGATACTTGATATCCAGGTAGCAGTTTTTTCCCCTAATAGATAACTTTCCCCTAATAATTTAGATAATTAACTTGTTGCAACCGTTTGCGAGGTTGAGACCTTGACAACCAAAGATGTACACATGAGTGTTTGCCAATAAAGTCTGAGCTCGAATTAACACTCGAAAGCGAAGTTTTCGTTTTATCCATTTTGTGCACTCTGTGAATTTTTCACTAAACTGATTGCGCAACTTTTTGATCTCGTTTGTTCACTCTCCCAACACTGTTGTTAGTTCAGGTTTGAATTCTAATATTCGTCTTTTCTGCCTTTCAGAGTGGAATGCGACCCTATGTTCTATGGTAATTAAGGGTCATCTGGATGAGTACTATTACCCCTTTTAATTTGTAAAAACAATATAGAATTATTAAGAACTTAGAATATATACTGTATATTATTAAGAACTAAGAATATATTAACAATATTATAATATATCTAATTAAATATTAATATATTTTACATCGTAGTCATATTATATGTTATTGAATAAATTGATTCATGCATTATAGACAATTTAATTCATTTTAAGCTAGCTAAGATTCTTGGAATTCTTTTGAATAGCGCCGTCGTCCTGCGCGAAAGCTTTTTTTCATTATCATACCGTTTCTGTTACTGATATCGTCATCATTATTATTTTTTCCCTGCACATTGCATATTTAGTTAGTATTCTCTACATTTCAGTTATATTCACTTGGTTCCGTCAGCTTTGTTCATAACAAGTTTTTACTTTATATTTTACTTTGCATGCATTTTACACTCACTGTTACTTTTTAAATACCTGTGCCTTAGCACAGTACAGTATGAACTATGCACATATACTACTCTGTAAAATATGAGTCTTTGGCCAGGTGCTTGGAAGTCTTTAATGCCTTGTGGAACTGTCATCTTGGCTCTTGGTCGATGATAGTTCAGCAAAGCATTAAACGCCTTGGATGGACGCTCAAACGTTAAGCTACGCTGCCAAATGAGTAAAAGGGATTTTCTGCTTCAAAACGTGATTTTAGGCTAAACAACAATAGTAGCTCAAATGAAGGTCGGTAAACAAAACAATGTTAGATTTTTTTTTCATCTTTTCAAGTTCACTATCACTTGACAACTCTGTGTGACAGGACAGCTCCCGTCCTAGCGATTAGCCTTTCGGAATTGAGTGCTGTCCTGCCCCTGATCAATCTACCATGTTGCGACCCCACAGAGAAAGGGCAGACAAGGCAAGTACCAGTACGGTCTCTGCCGAGGCTTACTCTGTCCCGAGAGCCCTCAGGCCTTCTGTAAAGTTTGATGTTATACCCCCGTGGTTGAGATTGCCTGGGTACAGATCTTAACTCACAAGCATTCGTCTGAGTCAACCCCGGGGAGGACTATCACTTGACACATAAAAGTGAGAGAACAAGGAAGGTATATATACTGTAAAGTTTGTTTTTCTCGACCAAAGTCAACCGGCGGGAGGATGTCGCCGTCCATGAGTTAAGTCTGAACAGATAGATAAAATACGTCACTGTCTCTAGTGATGGAAAGGTTCGACTTTGAAAGAGCATCACCTTGTCTTGAGAAACGAAGCACAAAGGAAGCAGAGAAAAGTTAGGTGCTTTTGAGAAGATTATGACTGAGTGGCGTTAGTAGTGACGTCGCATACGAACAAACCTTGTATTTATAACCTTGAGCTCAGCACCCAGCATGCTAAAACCCCAGTTGATCGGTCGACCTGTCGTCCGCGTAAAAACAGCCTTACCAGCGCATATTCGCCATTCATCATTGACTCTGTAGAATTTGTTTACACTTCTTTTGTGGTGGTGTAAGGTTCGTAAATTCTGCAAAAGTGCCAAAATGAGATGGGGCGTCTCTTATTTCGAAAGATAGCTACAAGAATACCAAAGCGTTTGTTATGAGATCTTGAGTGCTAACGATCAGAATTATTCGTTTACACCTCTCCAGAAATTAAATACAAGAACCAACCGACTGTGGAAATTTCCAAATCACTAGTTATTATTCATGCCATTCGTCGTTTTCCCGAAATCGTCGTCTTCCTTATCCTCTCCTTCTCTTACTGCTGCACCACCCATCCCTACAGCTCTTTCAATGAACAGCGCGCTTACATCATATTCCATTCTCTCCTCCGCACAAATTATTCATGCACAATAAACTGGGAATTATAATCCAAACCCTCTTTTAATATGGAATACTTTAACCTTAAAGTTTAGACGCGTGAAGCACTCGCTTTAAAATGTGTTCTGGGCTGAATTCTCTGAGATTAAGCGAAATATGTGGGAGGGTCTGAGGATTGAAGGGGGAAGGCAGAGAAGATGGTGGCATTGTTAGGGCTTCGGGAGACCTCCCCTTCCTTGCCTTGAAGATTTTAAGGGGAAATTGTTCCTTATTCCATTCATGGCTTTTAATTTGTCAGGCAGCAACGGTTTTTGACAGGACGCCAACCTCGTTAAGACTGAGGGGGGAAGGCAGTGGATTTATATATATATATTAGGAGGTGGAAGCTGAGGGGATATTGCGATGCTTATTTAATAGGACAGCCGAGGAATTTCGCCTCTTTAATGTTGCTACCCGCTTTTGTAGTTCCTTCCAAGCATACGAAGGATTGTAGTGAAGTTGGTAGCTGAGATGTAATTTATGGCTTTTAAAAATCCGTTGAAAATTTTGCGAAGAGGAAGGTGTTAATAGCGTTTTAAACTTCAATAGCTCATTTTTATTGATTTATTCGCTTTTTAGCTTTTTTTAAGAACTTATGCAGAATATTAATTTTTAATAATCATGTCCAGCGGTCAGTTGGTGTTGAAAACAAGATGCTGACGAGGAGACATAACTTGAGCATCGAAATTATTTATAATTAAGGTTGATTTCGGTCAAAATTTTGATATGAATTCATTGACTGTACGTTCAGTGAACCCTCCCAAAGACGACTATTTCAAGCTAATTCTGGAGATTGTTCTGTGGAGAAGGTCATGGTTGATTCATTGGCTCGTATGTTCAATGAACACTCGCCAAGAACCATAACAAGACGACTTGTTATGGTTCAAGCTGACATTACAAGTTACATTGATGGCAGGACCGTATAGGAAACACCTGGTACAACTTTGGTCTATGTTAGAGTTCATGGTTTATTGTAAAATGGGCAACAGAGATTTCAAGTTCCGTGTACAAAAAGTCATCTCATATATATTTCTATATTTTTAGCCTCCCAGACGGTATAGTGGTTAGGGAAGTGTGAGTGCGATACCAAACAGCCAGGTACGAATCTCGGAGAAGGCATGGATGTATAATTGTCTGTTTCTTCGTAGAGGTAACGTTGGCCGCTTGTTAGGTGCCTCCACAATAAAATGGCCTCCCCTCTGGACTTAGGAGTGCCCAATGCCGTTATAGGCAAGTGCTCGCCATTGGGGAGGGGAAATATTTCTGTATTTTAAAACTTCTTTTGTTATATTTCCGTTACTGAATTGCGATGGACATGGGTAAAGTGCCCCATCAATACAATCAGGGCCGCCGCAAGAGTCGGTACAGCCTCAGTGGACGACAGTGTATTTTGAATTTAAAGAATCACCGAGTAGCAAAATTTAAGGAATTATCGAAATGTTTAGAATTTAGGGAAAAGCATTGTTCTACAGAATTAAGGCGCAGAAAAATATTTAGATTTTATGGAGGCAACCGGTGCGACTGCACAGGGTAACAAAGTTTTTTCAATTTAAAAAAGCACAGAGCAACAAAATTTAGGAATGGCAAACTTTTTAGAATTTACGGCTGCACCGGGCAGCAGAAGTTTACTACATTCGGAGGTTGAACCGGGTGGCAAAATGCTTAGCGGCGGCTCTGAATCCGATGTTAGTTTGCCATGGTGTTATGAAAAGTCTACTACGCGATGAATGATATCTTTCATATATGTATGGCAGCATAATATGTGTAGAGAAATCCGTTGCCGAAATCAGTTAATCGTTTAAGAAGTTATATTATCTGGACTTCAACATCATTTGGGCATAATTGTTAATTTATGCTGCAATTGCTATAAATAAAATAAGTTTCTGTAGTCTGTTACCCGAGAGTAAGCACTTCATGGCCATTTCTTTCCCATAAAACATGACTTATAACTATGGAAATAGAATGCTGCGGAAGAAAGCTCGAATAACCCAGTTTGCTAAAATCTCCAATTTCCCTGTATCCGGTGATGACGACATTCGTTACGATCTTAAATGAAGGGAGGGTCGCTTTGACCTTGAAGTTCCTATTGTAAAGTAAGAGACTATAGTACGGTACAGTGCGGCGATTGCAAATTTTTTTATATTACGCCCAAAGGGACTTTTTTTTTAACGTTTTGTGTGTGAGCTTTATTTATTTAAATATCATGTTCTTCGCACTTAAACCATAAAATTCGATCCAACAGCAATATCGCAAAATATTTAAAAGAGCATATCTTTAGAATTTCCGATACACAGTCTCGCGCGCTGGAGATAATTTTTTGTCCTTCCCCCCGTACTGTGTTGCCATTGTTCGCTTTGAAATCGTTGAGTTCCTTAATAAAAAACTCATAAATGCTTTATAAAATATGAAATAGATAATAAAAGAAATTCCAGATTTCAGATTTGGGCTTTCAGATGCCTATATTCGGGTGGAGCAAACAAATGCCTGAGCTTTTAATTTTGAAATTCATTCTTTAGTCTACTTTTATTGTTATGAAAAAATAAGAATTCAGTTTTTATGTGTTCGCAAGAGTCAATATTATTTTTACTTTTAAAAAAGGCCTTCCTAGCATAATTTTATTTATTTATTTATTCTTAAATTTAGTGATAAACTGTTTTTAAAGGTAGTATTCTAAGTTTTTGGATGATTGAAATTCCATTCGTTCGATAGGATTCTAATGGGATCTCTTGAGGACGCTATAGAATAGGCTGTCAGTATTTCAGAATGACCCAATAGATTTATATACCGTCTTAATACCTTTCTAAGGTAAATAAGGATCCATTTTCGCATTCGAGATTGTTTGCTGTACGAACTCAGTTTCGTACTTCTCAAGCTCCGAAACAAACTCGAATAGACGGAAGATTTGGAACAAAATTTTTGATAAATGAATTCTGCCAGCGGAAGTGACGTTGAAGGTGAAAGCCGAGTTGCCGTTTAGCTGCTGTAACCTTTCCAAAGCAGAGGTCGACTTTCGTTTAGGTGCTGCCGCCTCTTCAAAGAAAGCGATCGCTTGGCCTTCTCTCCCCCTCTTCCCTCCCGCTGCTTTTCCTCCGACGAGAAGTTTTCGCACGCGGTGTATGTATCTAGTAAGCTTACAGAGGGTTGGAGAAAAGTGAGGGGGGAGTAAAAGGGGGTTTCAGTAGTCATTAGCAGGCGATCCATGCCGCTTCTTATTCGGCGGCGTGTTAAAACGATCGTCATTAATTAAGAAAACCACGGCGAAGCTTTTCGCGCGGAGAAATAAAGTGGTGCAGACGATGGTTCACTAAAATGTTGTATTTTATCGTTTCAGTTGGGGAGGCAGAGAGGTGTTTAAGTGCTCGGAATTGATAGGAATGTCGTTCCTTTTGATGCAAAATATTGGTGATAATTGCACATCATTTGATACAGTTCTAACCGTTTTTCGCCTCAACGTTAGAACTTTAAAATTAGAAAGGGAGAGGGAGCAAAGGATGAGAGAAACGAATACCATACCCCTTCTTCGGCAATTTATGCTGCACTGCACTGCTCTTTGTAGTATTTTCAACACATTGCGTGTTACGAAATAATATTTCATTTTTGGATTGTGATAATATCATTTTACAATCCGATGTTAAATTTTCGAATCCAAGCACTCCTCTACTTGCGCTGGGGTAATATTACTTGTGGTATTTTTCGGTACTACTTTGCTTGCGATAAAATATCATAAATCAAAAATGAACTTGAAAGCTTACCTTAAATGTTCTTCTGAGCACATTCAAGGCACACTCTTTTAATATATAGCTTTAAATATATTAACTTAAAATGGAGGCAAATCATCAAGCGAAAAACCTGTTTTATAATAAAGTACTGAAAATATAATTTTATTTAGGATTTTCTAAAAGTAAATATATAAAATTGCATGCGTCTGCAAAGCCGAAGGCAAAAAACAATTACGCAGCCCCCAAACGTCTAATGTTTTCAATACAAATGGTTTAAAAGTTTTTTTTTTTTTTTTTTCAATACAAATGGTTTCAGTATGGTTTTTGCAAATTATGTTATTTATAATATCATACTTTACACATATATATATAGTATGACAGAAATTTTCTACAACAGAAATATCCCAATTCATTTCAAAATTGACTTTTTTGTCTATTATTAATTATATGTGTACTATATTACTGTAGGCGCCTGAAATAGTAATCATAAAAAGGAAAAAAAATGTATCGATATAATGATTTTAATGAGCCCAGTGTAGTTTCATAAAATATTTAATATTTCCAATTAGGTAGCTTATGATTTGGGTATATTATTTAAATTAGTCATATTTATTAATTGAAAAAGAGTAAAAAGTAGGAAAAATATTAAGAAAATATTACAATACATTTATTGCTTTTAAATTGCTTCGTTTGTTAATTATTAACAAAAAGATTAAATTTGAAACCTAAATAATTTGCGCCTTGCCGAATGGCAACGGATTGGCACGTGGAAGATAAAAGTATCTTATTTTAGGCTGTAACAATACATTGCTTTTAAATAGCCGACTTTGTTGATTAAAAGTGAAAGATCAGACGTTTTGTCGAATGGCAACACCCTGGCGTCCTGGAGATAAAAATGTTTCCTTTTGAGCAGTGTTGCCACTGCTTGCTTTCAAGTATCCGAGTTTGTTAATCAGACATTCATATAAATTCGTACGAAGTATAAAATAAATCAAAAACAAAATCGAAATTCAAAATTAGATGCACATATTCGGGTAGAAGACTGTGTATTCAAAATTTGATGGCTGTTGGTGTCTCCATTTTTCTACAATGCGAGGAACATATTGTTGTGTGTCTACGGGTTCGTAATGATTTGAATGCACACATAGCCCATGATAGCCTGATAGAATTTATTTTTCCAAAAAGAAACACTTTACTGATCTAAAACATTCCGCAAAAGTACTCGTACAACTCTTCTCAGGATAACAGAGCACAATGAGTAGTTACCACTTCAAACCGCTAGAACGTTAAACACAACGCAATACAAAGCGCGCCTAAAGAGCGAAGCTCACACGGAGATCTCTCAAACCTCCGAAGTTTACTTGGAACTGAAAAATAGAGAGCTGATGCTTCCTCCAGTCATATATAGTTTCTCCCCGCCAACGAGAAATTTCCAGTACCTTCCATTTCTCGAAATTCCTGGAGGCATACACGGTCAAAGTTATATATAAGGGACGGATACGGTTACAGTGACATATAGTGGTCAATTATAGTTGTTCTGTTACAGTTATCGAAATTTGACTCTACAGTATGCGAGCAACGATATCCTTTATTTGCTTCTCAGCACATTTGCCAGTCCGCAGTATTTATGGTATAGGCTTTTAGGTGAATATTTAAAGCATACGAAATCGAAGCACAGGTAGTTCGCTCGGAGTTCGGTTGTTGCTAATGGGGAGAAATAGCTGAATAAGCTTTAGTCCAAAGGGGCAATTTGACCAGAAGGCTTTAATCCAAAGGGCCAATTTGACCAGAAGGACTATTAATTTCGTTTTGGCATTTTGCGTTGATTCTCTACAAGCGTTGTTTCACTTTTCAAGTTGTTGCCGCCAAATATTATCGCCCTGTATTATATGTAAAGAAATTAAATAATGAAGAATCTGCATAAATGTATGTATGTTTCTTGCATTGTGATAAAACAACGGTACCTAGAGCCATCCAATTTCGAATTGCGTAATCCTTCTGCGAATTTGGGTATCTGGAACGGAACGATTTCATATTTTATTAACTTTACCAAATTTTTGATTAACAAACTCAAGGATTTGGAAGCAAGCAATGGCAACACTGCACGGGAAAAAAAAAAAAAAAAAAAAAAAAAACAACATTTTGATCTCCAGCGCGCCAGACTGTGTGTCGGAAATTCTCATTTTAAAATTATTTTCCCATATTGCTCTTGAACTGAATTTTATGGTTTAAGTGCGAAGAACATGATATTCAATAAATAAAGGTAACATACAAAATTTTTAAAAAACGCCCCTTTAGACGTAATTTAAAATTTGAAATCTTTCAGATTTTTGGGGGGGAGGAGTTTCTACATTTATAATGCTAGTATGAGTTCCAGAAAGTCCTTTGGAAGTCCTTCATTAAGGTATTCGTCTTCTAGCTCTTCGGTTATCTACGGTCTCAACTTGCCGGACCTAGAAGTAATTTTTCATTTTAGTTATGTATTTGTTGCAAATAAGATGTTGGAAAGATTTCAAGATTCCAGTTAGTGGAAGTCCGAGTTTACATTATTTTCATTACCATTAAAATCGAACGCGAAAACGCAACAGAAAATCCATCAGTGGAGCTAATTAATTTACAATGAGCTGTAAATTTTATTCAAAGATTTGAAGATACCGATTTCATAACTTTTATTGGTACTTGTTAAAGGTGAATGAGCTGAGTTACGAATGTTTGCACTAAGAATAATCGCTTTCTTTGGGAATATATTTATATGAGAACAAGCTTTTTTTTACTGTTGTAAATTATTAATTACCCTATTAGCCCTTTTATAATAATAATGACCCTATTATAATTATTAATAACCCTATTGACCAATAAGCGTCTGCAGTCCCTGATGAAGATAATTTCTAGTAATTTCTCTTCACGGCAACTAACTTTATCAGACTTGAAACACCATCAAGTGTCAAGCTGCAGCAAGAAATAAAAAAGTTTATATTTATGTTTATTTTAAAGTTAATATATATGTTTTTTATTTATGCGTCGAAGAAAAATTTAAAAATAAGTGAAAGTTTCATTATTAGCTCAAAAGCGAGGTTAGTCCCGAAACTGGTTTTTGCGTTAAATCTGTAAACGGCGTATCATTTTTGAAATTGTTCCCAACAAATATTATCGCCCTGCATTATAGTTAAAAAAATTAAATAGTGAAGAATCTGCATTAATGTATGCGTGTTTCTGGCATTGTGGAAACACAATAGTACCTAGAGACATCAAATTCTGAATAACGTAGTCTTTCAACCGAACACTGGCACCTGGAAACCCGAATTTAAAATTTTGAATTTATTTTATTGTCTTTTTCATATTTTTTAAAACTATAAAGAATTGTTGATTAACAAACTCAGCAATTTCAAAGCGAGCAGTGGCAAAATTGTACGATTTTTTTTTTTTTTTTTCCATCTCCAGCGCACGAGACTGTGTATTAGAAATTCTAAAGATATGCTGTTTTGAAATATTTTGTGATTTTGCTGTTGAATGGAATTTTATTTAGCATAAGCGCCAAGAATTTGACATTCAATAAATAGAGTAAACATGCAAAACGTTAATAATAATAACAATAAAAAGTTTTGCAGAGACATTTTAGTAAGAAAATCGAACATTATGATGAACTGAGAAAAGACTGAAAAAGGCAGGAAAATGGATTGGTACATTTAACGCTGCATCGAGAATTTTTAAACGTATAACTGCTATGCTGCTTTTAAAATGTTTGTAATTTTGCTGTTGAATTGTGTACGGCGTAAGCGCGAAGAAAATGATGCTCAGTTATAAAGCTAAAAAAGCAAAATGTTGTGTGTATAAAATCCGAAAGCTTTCAAATTTGCACTTTTTTACGTTTTGTGTTAACCTTTATTTACTATATATCATGTTCTCACCTAAGCCACGTAAAATTCAATTCAACAGCAATATACAAAAATATTTAAAAACAGCATACCTTTAGAATTTCTGATAGACGCGCTGGAAATAGTGTTTTGTCTATACGGTGTTGCCATTGCGGCTTTGAAACCGTTGAATTTGTTAATAAAAAGTTCCACAAAATTTTAAAAAATGTAAAATAGGTAATAGAATTCAACATTCGGGCTTCCAGGTGTCCATGTTCGGGTGAAAGTGTACGTTTATTTTTTTACAGTGCGAAAAACATACATGCATTCATCCACATTCTTCATTATTTAATTTCTTTAAATATAATATAGGGCGATAATATTTGGTGGCAATAATTTAAACAGTGATTCGCCGTTTATGGTGAAAAGCCACAAAATGCTTTTTGAGACATAGCCCATTTGTGCTACGCCCCTTTGGGCTTAAAAAATAATAATAATAATAATAATAAAAGCAGCAAAAATGAAAATCTGAAAGGTTTCAAATTTTAAATTGCGTCCAAAGGGGCTTTTTTAAAACATTTTGTCTGTTACCTTTATTTATTAAATATCACTTTCTTCGCACTTAAACCATAAAATTCAGTTCAAGAGCAATATCGCAAAATAGTTTTAAATTGAGGATATCTTTAGAATTTCCGATACAGAGTCTCGCGCGCTAGAGACAGAAATGTTTTTTCAGTACAACGTTGCCATTGCTCACGAAATCCTTGAGTTTGTTAATCAAAAAGTCTTAAAGTTTTACAAAATATGAAATCGATAATAAAACAAATTCCAAATTTCACACATGCACATATTCGCAGTAGGATTACGTATTTCAAAATTCGATAGTGCGTGAAATATACATACATTTATGCAGATTTTTCATCATTTAATATCTTCAAATATATTGCAGGACTCTAACATTTAGTGGCAACAGTTTGAAAAGTGAAACGGGCATTTACAGTGAACCATCTCAAATCGCAAAACAAAAACAGTAGCCCTACAGGGGGGGGGAAGTGAGTTATTAGTTAGTAACTTAGTGAGTGTAAGAGTAGTTTGGTAGACTACAAGCTCAGCGAGAACGTGAAAAACCTAAACAAACCTTTTTCCGCGACCGTTAAAATCTGAAACCTTTCAGTTGCCCTCCCCCCCACACACACATTTAGTCCTACTTGGAAAGTTTTCGTAGTCGTATATATTTTAAGTTAAAGTAAGCTATTTAATTATTAATTCAATATGTTACAATTATTCGAAGAAAATATCACTCTAATTTAATATTGAGCTGTCAGTATGTTTGAATTAAAAAAACTTGAAACTTGAATTAAAAAGACTTGATTAGAAAAACTTGTTTTTTTATTAGAAAAACTTGTTTTCGAACTAAGTGAATTTAAGATCATACAACATTTGAATTTTAAAAAAATGTAAGCAGCAGTTGCCTTACAAGTACCGAACTTTAGATTTCAGATTTCATGTTTCAGAAAATATTGAGAGGTTCCAGCGTTAGCTTGTAGCCAACTGATTTAATGAATTTTTTACACAATTACAGATCATTATTTTAAAGTAATAAAACTTAATGACAATATTAGTAATGTATTTTTAGATTTTCAAAACTTAAAATTACTTCTGCGAAGAACCTTATACGAAACCAAATATAATAAAATTATAAAATCAGGAAAGAATGTCACTGAATAATATTTAAAGGGAAAAAAATCAGCCTCGAATTATTCTAATTTATTTATTAACCGACCCCTGAGTGCGAGAGAGTGGCATCAAATATCCCAAATTTTGAAATTAAATATCTATGTCATTTTTTGTCGCGCTGAAGTGAAACTTTTTATGTTTTATTTGTTACAGCCAGCAAAAAAATTTCTTCAGCAAAAAAATAGGGACTGCAGGTACGTATGAAAAGATAGACTTTTGTAATTTTTATAAAATTGATTTCTGTAAGTTTAAAATTGCTGAAACACGAATCTTTTGTCATTTAAAACATATTTGTAATTTAAAGTGTATGTCTACGACTGAGGGTTGCGAAAATAAAGATTGGATATCAGTATTTGAATTAAAGAATCTACTCTTTAAGAAGTGGTAAAATGTTATTCTTTGCTGTTGACAACAAAGTTTCTGGAAGTAGGCCACGTGTAATATTCGCTGTGCCTGTATAAAGAATAACATCCTTCTGCAGTTAATAAAACAAAAGTAGTTTAGTTCATAAACACTACAGACGGTCACTGAGAGGAATTCACATTCGGAAAGTGTGTTTGTAATGCAGATTGTTAAAGCCTCTCGTTGTGTTAACTGGACAAGTGTTCGAGAGGACACTGATGCTATTTCTCACTAACTCAAAACTTCCCGTTGTTTTAACTGAAGAGTTTCTTCCTTTTCATGTTCGTCCGTGCTGAAAGACAGCATTGTTTTTATTACCACTTCTGTCTTCTTTCAACAGTATTTTCCTATTTTTTAAAACATCGGCAATAAACCAACTTGCGCCGATAAACGTTTTTGAATGGAGACAGCAAAAACACTGTGCGTCAAAATAACTTCTTACGCATGAATTTTGAAACGTAAGACTTCCTTCCCCCCTCATTTGATGATCGTTGTGGAAACAGATTTCTTAAATTTTAAGTTTTTTTAAAAAAAGTTGAAAATGCGGATTTTTAAAAATGCAGTAGAGGAATCGTTAATCTGTTCCTGGACTCACTCCTACTTACATTTTTTTAGCTTTAATTAAGCATTCTTTCTTCGTACTTACGCCACATAAAATTCAAAAGCAAAATAGCAAAATGTTTAAAAACAGCATATCTTTAGAATACCCAATAGAGTACATTTTTGTATACTAGCTATATGCACTTTTCTATACATTTATTAACTATACATTTTTTTCGCATACTTTTTTTTCATATTCGCTGTATTATTTCTTGGAAAAGTAGTCGTTCGAGCGGCCAGCCGCCTAAAAGGCTTATCATAAAAAAGAAAAAAAAAGTTTGGAATGAATTGAGTCCAGCTAGTGTTATTTCATAAAAGTATTTAGTATTTCTGATTACACACATCATGATTTGAATGCATTTTTATTTAAGTCAAGCATACTAAAAGCTAGAAGAGGGGAACTGCGTGTATTGCTTTTCAGTCACTTTGTTTTCCTGTATTATAACGGAAAGATTAAATATTGTACGCTTTACTGAACGGCAATATGCCGTGGTGCCGCTATTCTGTCATAACATTCTGCGGCTGATCGTTTGGTAAAATTGCCTCATCGCATTATATTGTGATCTCTAAAGTGTATAAAAAATGTAGCACTTCATTGTTTATCAGAAAGTAGTTTAAAAATTTACGATAAACTTTTAACAGTGTGACAAACGTATAAATGAGCATCAAAAAAACCTTCTTACGCATGGATTTTGTAAACGTAAAACTTCCTCTTTTCCTGCTTGCCAATCGTTACGTAATACATCCGAAGCGGATTTCTTAAACAACCCGTAAATCGTATCCAGGATTCAAGTACCTCAATGACGTTTGTTGCAACACAGGGCTAGACTGCTGTGGGATTTTACGAGCGAAGCTGAGTCGTAAACGTTTCGTCGCGTCTGCCAACGTAAAAAGATGGATCTGTTATCGATTAAATATATGTTTGAAGTGGTTTTTTTCCAATCAGGATCATTAAAGTTGAAGCTGAGAGTCGTAATCGACTGTTGTTGAGAGATGCGTGGAGTCTTCGGAAATGTAATCTGCGTTTGCTCAAGATTGTTTACAAATAGCTGAGAAATTACTCTGTAATAAAGTTCTTTAATGGTTCATTCAAGGTCGAGGAGACAAATGGGTTACCCATTAAGCACTTGAGAATATTGAGCAGAATTTTCCGGAATCTTTTATTAATTGTCCTTTTAAAGTCCCCTGTTTTGGTACGAACTTTTACAACACGGACTTTTCCATCAGAACCGTGGTACAATGATGTTATTCGCCCTAAAAGCCAATTGTTAATTGGCAGAAAATCTTCTTTAATCAAAACCATTTGGCCGATCATCAGATCATTTTTTTCAACCATCCATTTTGATCTAGATTGTAAAGTATTCAAGTAATCAGACTTCCATCTTTTCCAAATAAGTTGTATAGTTTTTGTAGTTTTTTGCCAACGACTTAAGCGGTTTTCCTTTAAATCCGTTAAAAACGGCTCAGAAATTGCTGTTATAGGTCGCCCTATCAAGAAATGACCTGGCGTCAGAACTTCGAAACTTTCTGAATCACTAGAAAGAGGAGTAAGCGGTCGCGAATTTAATATTCCTTCTATCTGAATGACAATCGTTTCGAATTCTTCGTAAGTGAAATGAAAATTGCCAATCGTACGTTTAAGATGGTACTTCACCGATTTTATCCCAGCTTCCCAAAGTCCACCGAAGTGAGGCGATTTGGGTGGAATAAAATTCCAATCTATATTTTCTTGCGAAAAATGATTAGCTAATTCTTTGTCTGGGAAATTAATGAGCTTATAAAACTTTTTCAATTTTGAATTCGCTCCAACAAAGTTAGTAGCATTGTCAGTATAAATTTTGAAACATTTGCCACGTCTACTTGTAAAACGTTTGAGTGTTGCAATTAAAGCATCAGAAGTCAAATCTGTTAATGTCTCAAGATGGATGGCTTTTGTTGCGAAACATATAAAAATACAAATATACAATTTATTCAGAATACCTTTACGTTGATTTTTAAATTTCACTAAATAAGGGCCACATAAATCAATACCTGTAATAGAAAATGGAGCTGAAACATTAACTCTTTCACTAGGCAAATTACCCATAATTTGTGAAGAAAGAGTGGGCTTACATTTAAAGCACGTTACACATTGATGTACTGTTTTACGTGCGAGACTACGGCCACCTAAAGGCCAAAATTTCAAGCGCACTGCATTTAGCAGACCTTGTGGTCCAACATGAAATAATTTCCTGTGTAAACTTTCAAAATAAATTTTACTTAATCTTGAACCCTTAGGTAAAATAGGAGGATGTCTTTGAGAATATGGCACTGAAGCATTCTTCAGCCTTCCTCGTACACGTACTATTCCTTTGTCATCAAAAAACGGAAATAAATTCGAAATATTACTTGGCAGTTTCTTTCCTTCAAGGAGAACTCGTTGTTCATGCTTAATCAACACTTCTTCAGCTTCTCTTACCTCCTCCACTGACAGTGGTCCTGTGTTTTTTACCTTATTCCTGCAATTGGAAATAAACCTGAAAATATAAGACAAAACATGGTTAATTTTATAATAATTGTTTGAAAGTTCTAAGAGGTCGTCCACAATAAAATGTTGAGAGTTGTCATTTAGCAGGGCTGTCTCTTTACAAGTCTCATCTTCAAAAGGAATTTTCCTTTCTCGCCGCAAAGTTTCTTTTTCGACTTGTTCGATGGTTTCAATCTCAGGAATAAATGGTTGCAAGTTCTTGAAATTGTCAGGCTGCATCAAGAATTCTGGACCTGTCCACCATCTAGAATCTGTCACCAAGGAATCAGCATTCATTCCACGTGAGAGAAGATCGGCGGGATTTTCTTTACCTGCACAGTGATGCCAGGAGTTGAGATCTGTCAAGCTGGTGATTTCGTTCACTCGGTTTGCCACAAATTGCTTCCATCGGGTTTTTGCACCCTTTATCCAAAAAAGTGCAATCTTGGAATCTGTCCAATGGTATTCAACAGAAGATCTTTTCAGATTCACGATTCTCTTTACCTTAGAACTAAGACGAGCTGCAACTAGAGCACCCAATAGTTCTAATCTTGGTAAGGTTACACCGTTTAACGGAGCCACACGACTTTTTGAAGTTAGGAGTTTCACCGATATTCCACTGAGTGTCTTCACCTTCAAATATATGGCAGCGCCATATGCCTTTTTACTTGCGTCGCAAAAACTGTGTATTTCAACAGTATCTTCCTTTGATGCAGAATCATTAACCAACCTAGGTATTTTCAAATTTTCTAAGTGATGAAGTTCAGCACACCACTTCTTCCATTCCTTTTCAATTTCCTTTGGTAAAGGTTCATCCCACTGAATTTTTTCATTCCAGAGATCTTGGATGAGGCATTTAACTCGAATGGTGAAAGGCGAAATTAATCCTAAAGGATCAAATATCTTCCCTATTGCTTGAAGTAAGAAGCGTTTCGTATTTTTGTCCATAGAAAGAAATTCCAAAATATTTTTAGTATCCATAGGTAAATAATCTTCGTGCGTCTTCCAAGAAAGTCCCAAGATTTTAGTTTGGTGTGCGCCCAAGCTGAGAGTAGCGTCTGCAGGATAGGTATCGAATTCTTCATTCTTCCATTGCTCCATTAATTCAGCATTATTGCTAATCCACTTCCTGAGGACCATTCCAGCCTCTTCCATAATTTTCTTGGCATTTTTAGATACTTCAAGTGCTTCTTCAAAATCCTCACTTCCAGAAATGAGATCATCTACATAAAAACACTGGTCTAAAATTTCAACTGTTTCGGGAAAATCTTCCTTGTATTTTTTAATATGATGTCTATTAGTAGCTGCTAACAGGAATGGGCTCGAACTGACCCCGAAATTTACTCGATTGAAACGGTAAATCTGTAAATTGGGCCTTTTATCAACACTTGGATCATCACTACTCCAAAGAAAACGAACTGCATCCTTATGTTCATCAGAGAGGCATATCTGCAGAAAAGCTTGTTTAACATCTGAACAAAATGCAATTTTGTTCAATCTGAAATTAATTAGTAAATCCAAAAGATTTGGATTTAAGTTAACCCCTGGCCACAGGAAGTCATTTAAAGAAAGTTCATTATTTTGATGACTACCCGCATCAAAGACGATCCTAGTTTTCGACGTTAAACTACTTTCTTTCCGCACAGCCTGATGAGGCAAATAATATATAGGCTTATTTAAAGCATTTTCTTTTGTATCAGGATTTACGATGCTGATTATGCCTTCTTTTAAATAATCACAAATAATTTCACGATATTGTTGATGTAACTCAGGATCATGACTAAATCTTCTCCACAAATTCAGAAAACGCTGCCGCGCCAAGGAATAATTATCAGATAATTCTTCATAATGTTTCCTAAAAGGTAATTGTACTACATAACGTCCATTTTTAAATTCAACGGTGTCATTAAAAATTTCCATTGCCTGATCCTTTTCATGCAAAACTGGATCATCGCGAATACCAAGTCCCTCTAAATCAAAGAAAAGTTTTAAAGTATTTTGAAGAGAGTCATTTTGCACAAGAAAACAATGTCCCTGATAAGAAGGTTGTATTTCGTTAAGCTTCCCGCATGCGATCCATCCGAATTCAGACTCTTTAAACAATAAATCATCATTTATTTTATACGTATTATTTTTCAAAACCTTAAAAAATAAATCAGCACTTATAAGGGCATGTACCTCTGAAGCTTCATAAAATGATTTATCAGCTAAATTTAAAAATTGTGGAATTTCTACTTTCGAAATATCTAATGTAGTACACGGAGTTAGTCCTGTTATCTTATTTACAATTAAGAATTCAACTGGTTCATTAAAGGTACATTCTTCATTTGAAATAAATGTATTCACTTTCCATTTAATATTTTGAATTGATCCATTAAGACCTGTAACAGGCATTTTAATTTTCTCCCTTTTTATTCCTAAGCATTTACTTATTTTATCTGTAAGAACACATATATTAGATGCGCTGTCTAAAATCGCACGGATTTTTATTCTTCGATTATTGGCGTCACGGACATAAATCTCTGCAGTAGAAAAAAGTACACTTTTTCTTTTTTGTTTATTCTTGTTACTTAAAACACTCAACGCTTTCAATTCTGAGTCACCTTTTCCAGCGGCGGCATCGAGCTCACTTTTGTTTTGTCTAAGTGGCGTCACCGAGCGACAAGGAGTCTTCGAATGACCTTCATTATCCATGCATATTAATTTATTGTGTTTTTCCCCGCAAGCGCATTTAAATTTCGAGAGACACTGACTTTTCTTATGATTTTGCCTTAGACATAATTCGCAGAGTTTATGTGAACGAATTAATTTTAATCTTTCATGAACACCTAACTTTAAGAATGTATCGCAAAGGAAAATAGGATGATAGCTCCTACACACAACACAGTTTTTATTTTTATTTTCATTTGTCAAAAGAACCTTCGATTTATGGGAAGGAGTGGAATTCTTGTTTATATTAACCCTACTTCCGGGTGTAATATTTCTATTTATAGATAACAAAACTGATTCACGCTGTTCCAAAAATCTAATAAACTCGTCAAATGGTGGAACTACTTTCGATTTGTGAGATAATTCAAAATTTTTTCTAGATTCTTTATCTAGTTTTTGAAGAAGAATATTTATTAGAAAAACATCACATAACTTGTTCTGTTCATATTTTAATACTTTCAAAGCGCGTAAATTCTTTTGTATACAATCAATCATACTTCTGATATCTTTCGCATTTTCGGATTGAATCTTTTCAAAATTTAAAATATTCTGCACATGAATGTCAACAATCAGACGTTCATTATCATAGCGAGATTCTAAAGCATTGTACAAAGATTCAAAATTATCAAAGTTACTACCTAAATGCTTAGCATCATTAGTAAGACAAGATCTTAGATAATACAATTTCTGTGAATGACTCAGCTGAACATTATTTGTAATTAAATCATCAAATTGAGTTTTAAATGAACTAAATTCTTCATGTTTTCCTGAAAATTCAGGCAAAACTAACGCTGGGATTTTAGTTTTGATTTGAAAATTTTCATCTACATTACTTTCAGTAACATTTACTGCTTTTGCAGAATTTAACTTATTGTAAGAATTAATGAGAATTTCAATTCTTACCTCCAATTTTTCCAGACGATCATCACATTGGTTTAAGTCGTCATCAATTTTGGTCAGATCATCATCTTTCATTTCACTTTGTGCGTAGCACGCACTTCGTAGTTCATCAACTTTTTTTTTTTGAAGAACTTGAATGTTTTTTAGTTTAACTTTAAGTTCAACTAAGTCCACATCACTATTTGCAGTTTGCACAAAAGTTTCGAATCTAGTTATTTTCCCCTTTAGGGATGCTTTGCTTTTCATTAATATATCTATACCGCTGAAGTAGGCTCCAGGGTCGACGGAGCCAGATGAATAAACTTATTTTTCTTAAAGGTTATTTTTTATCGACGGACCAGCTTCACTGCTTCGTTTTTAATTATTTTATTTAGAAAAACATCATATACAAATATTTACAGTGAAGCAAAATACAATTTAATTGTGAGCTTCGGTTACAAGTAATTGCTCACGTCAGACCGGTTAGATTTCTTCTTCAAGTCTGTTGCCTCAATCGTAGGAGGCGATGATTTGGCGAGATTCGTTGGCGTAAAATGCGCCAACAACTATTTAGGCTAACATGGGAACCTTATATATCTTCTGTAATTTAAAAAATTAAAAATGTGTAGTTCTATAAAAATATTTAATGTTTTAATCAGATAAATTAAGTGCATTTTTAGCCCAAAGGAGTGTATAATAGCCCCTAGTCTCAAAACGAGATTTTATGTTGAATCACTGTAAAAGTCTGAATCACTTTTCAAATCGTCGCTTCAAAATTTTACCGCTGTGTTATCACACTGTTATAATGAAGAAATTGCATGAATGTGGGCTTGTTTTTCGCGTATTGGGAGGAAAAAAAAAAAAAAAAAAAAACAGCGGTACCTACGGCGCATACGGGTTAGCCCTTAGAACTTACCTCACGAGTTTTTTTTTAAAATTGAAAGTCTGATATTCCATTTGAAATTCATGACACTTTCTTCTTAATAAATTTTTAATTCGCACCATTTAATAAAATAAAATTCGCGCCATTAATAAGGGGAAGCCCTTATTAATGTACAAAATGGTGCGAAGGTTTGAAATAATATCTTTTCCTAACAAAGAAGCTTCCATCCTGAGTGTATATTACGTCACTTTAAACTTAATGATAAGAAACCACAAAATAAGTCTTTTAGGATAAAACTGTTCTACAATAAAGATAACTGTTGCTGTGCACTTTGGGTAAACTGCACCTTAAACTCTTGTGTACTTCATGGGGTACGCAAATGAGATCCGGCTAAAGTATGGGAATTCTAACAATGTTGTCAAGATGTATACCGAGTAAACGTTGATTTCAAGAACTTTGTCTCCCGTTTTTCTCCTATTAAATTGTAATCCGGCAGGCTAATAAAAATAACGGAATATTTCCCCCCCCCCCAAAAAAAAATTTCCCGTCAAAGTGGAGTTTATACAAAGGGAAATACGGTAATTTTCAGCTGTTATATATGTATTTAATTATATTTATTTTTGAAAAAAATATAAAATATTAATATCGAATTTGCTTATTCGAAAAATGCAATTCTTTTTTCCTCCTCATTTTTTTTTTCAATCCCCCATTAAAAAAAATAGTTAGGTCTTTATGCGCGTTAGAAGAATGTCTTTAATCCTATATTCTTTCTTACAAATCACAGTTAAAGGTAGATAATCAGACATCCAGTGGTTCGATACATTCAAAATTCTGGCAATCCTTTCATAGGCATTCCTGCAGTGGATGGCGCTGTCAGCATATAATTCGGTGAGGTTTGGGCATTTTCAGTTAATCCTTTGTTTAAAATTTCACATTTATGTACCGTTTGCTTTTTTTTATCTTTATTTATTTGAATTCTTTTGAAAATTAAAAAATATTGCTGTGTGATAAACAACGGAACGTATGTTTTGTCAGTTCATCAAAATATTATTTATAGAACAGAGAACACACACAAACAAAAAAGTGAAAACTGAAGTATTATAATGAAAGAATGAGATATTACATCGTCTGTTATTTATATGAAAAGTCAGAAAGAAAAACTGCAAAATATATCTATCCCTAGATTTATTTTTAAATTGTCGGTACATCTGTGAAATTCACACGACGTAAGGGGTTGGAGGCAGACCTTTAGGAATATTCGTTGAAATATTCGAATTTCTGCTCTGGCAATAAAGACGCTTTCAAAGGAAAAAAAAAAAAATTCATTAAATTTAACAAAACTGAATAAATTTATTTATGAACAAGTGTTTCTTTTTAAATATATTTGTAGAATTATCAGAATTTATTTTTTATTCTCAATGCATTCAATAATGCGAGAAGAAAAAGTTCTGCTACAATGTGCAATTGCACATTTAGTCCGATTATCCGGCATATTTGAGAATGTGCCGAATAAACTAAACGTGCCGAATTGCCAGAATTTTTCTGTATATTATTATTACGATGCATTTGCCTGCCCAGATGAAAAATTGGCATAAATAAAACTTGTTTGCAGGTTCATCGGATATTTCTTTTTTGACCCGAATAAATCGCAGCTCGCAAATTTAGCCTCGCGGCGTCAGCATTTTCAGAACTTCCTTCGACTTCGGCAAAATTTATCTTGCGTAAAACTCGGCGGAATTCTAGTTTTATTTCAGTCAGCAAGCAAGTACTTGTATAAAAATGCGACTGGATACGTTGAACAAAGTAAATTATAAGTAAATAAATTTGATTAAAGTAGCTCTTACTTGCATTGCACATTCCTTTATGCTGTACAATTTCTTCTAAACCTGAATTTTCATTAATTTTTAAACTTAAAATCAATGCTACACTACTTCAATAGTTCTTGCAATTCTTCGCACTTAAGATGACGTTTCTACAAGTGCGAGAATCAGGTATAAAATCTTCCAAAGTTACGCGGCTTAAAAGCGTTGTCTTCCCAAAAAAGAGAAAAGGTCGCATGGTGTAAGATCTGGACTGTAGGGCGGATACGAAAGTATAGAGACTTGTTTTTTGCTTGCCAGATATTCAGTTTCCAAAAGTACTGAATGAAATGGTACGTTATCGTGTTGTAAGATGCAACCTCTTTTCGTCACATCTGGCCTTACTTCCAGAACTTGGCAGTGGTTGCATAAACTTAATGATACGAATTCTCTTGTACAAGCAGCTCAAGAATATCTAAAAATTTTCGACCAGCTGTATAGTAACGAGCCCTTTCACACGCACATTTCTGTGATAAGCAATGTTCACTATACGTAACCATGTAATATATAAAAAATTTCTAACGGGTTTTACTCGATCTAACGAAAAGCTTAATAGTAATTCTCTACTCGATTTTTCTATCAACCTTTTTGTAACGGGCGCACCAGCAACCGAGCCGTAATGTTGCTGTACACTGCTGGTTCGTCCTGGTTTCGATTGGCTGCATCGGTGGCGTTTCTGTGGTTTTTCTTATGTGTAGCGTTTAACGAGGGTGTTTTCCTTAGAATATCCTCCACGAAATTGTTCCTACAGATAGCCTTCGCGTGCTTTGCTACCATCAAATAAACCACATCAACCGTTTCTGAAATTTCGAACGGGTTTTTGGAATTCTTAGGAATCTCTGTTCGCACTAGTGCTGCCAGTTTTGGATTTACAATTAGTTCTCTTTAATTGTCGTATCACGTATTTTGTGTTAAGTTTGCATGAAGACCCTTACCCACTGATTAACAACAGTATTAATGAATTCTCCCTTGAATCGCCTATAAGCGATTGAGTAGCTCTAAATGTACATCTTTGCATTAGATTTGAAATAATAAATGGTTAAAAGGTGGGTTGAATCACAAGCCTTTTATATTCCTATGCTAAATGAATATAGAAGTGTTGTGCATTATTTTAAAAAAATCTCTGTCACGGATGAGTAAATGCTTTCTTGCTTAAAATCTTTTAAAATGTTTTGGAATTTTGTCGAAAGTGAACTTCTTTGCGGTACTCTGAAAGCCTGTATTAGCATTTTATGTGCCACTGTTTGCGAATAGGCGCGGTTATGAAAATTATATTAATTAATTAATTTTGAGATTTTGCGTAATAATTCATGTTTTATCATTAGAAATACCTGTTATTTATTCTCCATTTTTCGGATTGCTTTACGTAAATGTGACGCTACCGGGGAATTTTACCCTCGCGGCTGGCTCAAATTGCTATTTGCCGGAAATAAGATCCTCAACTGGTGTTTCAAATTAAAACTACATTAAGTAGCTGTGCGATTAAAAACCAACATATTTTCTTTTTAATAATTTATGCCTTTATTAGCCCAAAAGGAACGTTTATCGCGATTGGGATTATTAGTCTCGAAACGACATTTTGCTTTGAATAATTATAAATGCCGTGTCACATTTCACCTTGTCGCCACCGAATATTATCGCCGACAAATATATTTATTTAAAGAAATTAAATAATGAACAATGGGCATGAATATATGCATATTTCCCGCACCAAGGTAACGAGAGTCATCAAATTTTGAATAACGTAGCCTTTCACCCGAACGTGGGCACCTGGAAACCCGAATTTTGAATTTGTTTTATTATCTATTTCATGTCTGTAAATCTTTAACAAACGAGCAGTACGGAACTGTACGGGAAAAAAAAAAAAAAAAAAGAAAAAATATTTTCTGCGTGCGAGACTAGGAAATTCTAAAGATATGCTGCTTTTAAATACTTTGTAATTTTGGTGTTGAATCGAATTTTATGTGGCGTAAGCGCCAAAAACGTGATATTTAATAAATGAAGTAAACACGCAAAACGTTCATAAAAAATAAAATTAAAAAAAAAAAAAAAAAGTTTTCTTAGTGAGAAAACCGCACATTGATGATAAACTGAGAAAAGACGGAAAAAAGCAGAAAAGTGTATGCCAGTATTTAAAGTTGCGTTGGGAATTCTAAACGTATACTGCTATACTGCTTTTAAAATTTTTGTACATTTGCTTTGAATATGGCTAAGTGCGAAAAAATTTTGCGTAATAATAAAGTTTAGACCAAAAAAAAAGGGGGGTTGTTAGTAGGAGTGAGTCTAACAGCAAGTTGGTAGATTGCGAGCTTAGCGAGAGCGTAAAAACCCTTGACAAATCCTTTTTGGGCTACCGTTAAAATCTGAAATGTTTTAGATTTTATTTTAATTTTTTGAGGCACTAATAGCTGATATATTTTACAATATATCTAATTTGTATGATTTATTATTAAATCTAAACAGATAACTTTTATGAAGTTTTGCATGTTTGTTGAAATTAAGGAAACATGTATTTTCTAACTTCGTATATTGCGTGTTCTGGAGAAAATAATTGTCTAAAGTCGCTCAGGATGATAACGATGCGAAGAAAGGATACTGATTAATGATGCGATCTGAACTTTCAAACTTTGGCGGGGGGGGGGGAGATGTGTGTCCTTTTATAGATAAAACTGGTAGAAAAGTGGTCCCAAAATCTTAATCAACTCGCGCCTTGATAGCAATTTAATATTTTTTTTCTTTCTCTTTCACGCTTTTTGCTTTTTCTTTTCTTTCTCTTTTTTCTTTTAAGTTTTCTTCCTCTTCTTTTATTTTTATTTGTTTATTTTTAAGTTAGCGTATGCAGTTGTTTAAAATATAATTTTTTTCAGGGAGATATAATGTCTTGGTGTTGTGACTTTCTATAAGTGGATATTTTTACTTCCTTGTACGAAGTAAAAAGGAAGTATTGTAATCGCGAAAAGTTTCAGGCAGCATATTTCAACGAAAATATCCACTTTGACAACTTTCGAATGCAATTTAACGATGCTTTTGCGTCAAATCTGTACGTAAGGACAGAATAAAAGACTCTTTTCCTCCAAAAATAAACTAAAAAACTGCTTTAAAATGAATTCTGAAGAGAATTTTTCGTGGCGTCTGTACGAACGTATGTACGTACGTATCTCGCATAACTCAAAAACGAGTAGCCTCAGAACGTTGAAATTGTGTATATAAGACTACTAGATGTGCACCTCGTATTTTGGTTTCAATCGGCCGCGCCAAACGTATATAAATATATTTATAAATATATCCACTCTGTTACCCGGCTCAGTGATCTCAGTTTCTTTACTCTTATATGTTTGTAAATTGTACATTTTTTGCTTTAAAAATGATTGAATTATGGTTTTTTTTCTTTTCCGGTTAAGGGTTTTATGTCTTTAGTAAATCTGTATGCAATATTTTTATAATTATCAACAATTTTAAAATTGTTTAAGTGCCGCTAAGCCTAATTTGATGGCGGCCATTGCTCTTGTTTACATTTGAAACAGCTGAGTAGCGGATTTGTTGCCAATCTAGAGAAACTTAGCTTCGCAACAACAAAAATAACGCCTTCGTTTATTATTTAAATCATGCTTAATCCTTTCTGGTATTTTTTCGAGGAAATAAGCGTTTGAGATTTATTTCGTAGTTTTTAATTCAGATATTTTGAGTTTTTATGTATTTTTGCCTTGTCGCGAAGTGAAAACTGAATTAATTGAATGAGAAATATTCAATCGTCTGTAAAAAACTGTTTCTTTTTTGCTTAATTTCTTTTATACATAGTTCTAGCTTTATTATAGTATTTGAATAGAACATGTGGCAACGATTAGATAATTCTTTAAACGATATAAATTTTGTGCATTCTGAGTTATAATATGAACGAAATATAATACTGTTAAGTAAACCTAGCGCCAGAGTGTCGCTATGGTAAACAAAGTGAATTTTAAAGAATGCATTTATTCTATTGTGGTTTATGCGCTGTCGGCGAAGTAGGTTTAATTCAATCTAATAAGTTTAAATCAAATGCAAGAAAAAAATGCGTATAATTTAATATTCCGTACAAGGAAGTCATGTGTTGTACACATAAGATTTTTTATATCTGATTTTCTTTCCTCCCCCCAAATTTCTTGCTGTAGCTATCGGGGAAATTAAAAATAATTTGACGAATAATTTTAAATAATAAAGTGTCAACATTTTAGAGTGAACACAGTACTGGATCAACGCTGCGTAACTTCGACGTGGTCATATGAACATTGCCTATACGGTGATTTTCTAGAGATGGTATCTATAAATGCACATTACAAACGAATTGATTTCTAAAAGTACTAGCGTGTAGTTGGTATGGATTTTCCCAGTAAGTTCACTAGATTCTCCCTCATATATAGTTAAATTTTCTTTCTTAATATATGGTTAGCGGAATATAAAATCCTGGTAATAAATTAATTAAATTCTCATTATTGAATTAAGCAAGCCAGTTTGTAATATGTGCCCGCTTGTCATCTCCGTTGGCAGTAATGTCTACTTCAAATGTCACTTCGGTAGAGTATTCTAGGTACTACTAGGGAATTTACTTTTACAGCATTAACAATTTTTCTGTAAAATAATATTCCCCAAAATATTTCGGTGTACGTACGTAGATATATACCGTCACTCAAAAATAATAGGTTCCTAATTTCGGGTGTGGAGGCTTTTGCTCAGGAAAGCTTGCATTCCTAAGATTGACAGTATATATACATCGACATCGTATTGACACATTGACAGTGTATACATTGACATCGTAGAAGAGGATCGACACTACATAGCTTGACGTGGTGTAAGGACCTTGCCTAGGATAAAAAATTGGCAGAATCTACCCTACATACAATGAACATGAAACAGGATAGACTTGTCTGGGATTGAGAACGGACAGGATCGGCCTCAAATAAAATGATCAAGGAACAAGATGGACACGACGTATGATCGACATCACCAAAAATCGAGAGGTCACGGTATCAACCTGCATAAAATGAACCTGTATAGTATCGGCTTTGCCTACCCTCGACACGGCCAAACATCGATATTTTTCAGGATCGATAAGGCACAGGATTGATTCTAAATAGAATGAATACAGTGCTAAATCCACACTGCATAACTTTGACGTGGTCCGAGATCGACATTGTCAAGAACGGAGAGCATACAGGGTTGACTCTACATAGTATGCTGTCCATGGTACATGATCGACACTGGATGGCATCGACATCGTCCAAAATCGTCATTTAGTAGGATCGACCCTGCAGAGAATGAGCATGACATAGGATCTGTATTGCGTAGCATCAACCCGGCGTAGAATCGACATCGGCATATGACCGACACTTGTTACTGACACACGGATCGACACAATAAAAAGAAATTTTGATAATATTTAATAGTAAATAGAAGATTAGTGCGCATTTGTCACCTGTGAAGATCATACAGTCGGCAGTGCATAGAGTCGATCAAGCATACGATCCGCAAATCATACAGTGGAAGCTAGTGTAGCGTTGATACCACTTAAGACTGATACACCGTAGAATGTATACCGGCGTACTGTTGCTACTGGATAGCTTATACAAGATTTATAAATACCATAGGCGCATTTTTGAGAGAGTGAGGATTTGATTAAATTATTTTTAGCATACTTACGTAAGATCGACATGGCACAGAATCGACACTGTATTGGATCGAACCCAGTTTTTTGAGTTGCTGTGCTTGCAGAGAGGCTGTCAGTCTTACGAAGTGTCGATCCTATACTGCTGAGTATAAGCTTGTAAATTATTAATTTTTTTTAATGTTATGCTGGTCATGTTAATGGTGGCTCTAAAGTACAAAGAATTAGATTTATTATTTCATCAAATCCATTTAGAAAGTAAAGGGAAAATCACGAATTTGTGCTTTGCACACCCACACACATGAATAAAGAGGGAGTGCATGTTGCCGACACATCATAGGATTTTATTTTCATCGCGCTTCGGCACGTTCTTGCAAATGTGGTACAAGGGTGGATGACGTGATGCATGCGATATCCTCTCGAAGAAAGCCATATGTTTCGCGTTTCGTAAATCATTCTGTAGTGGTGGTGTCACGTTTTGAAAGACATGTTGATACTTGGGAATGGACTTTGTAGGCCCAACAGCAACCTGCGTAGCATCAACGCTTGATTGCCTCAGAACGAGAGTAATCAGCGAGCAAATAAAAAAAATAAAATAAATAAGCATATGGTGGCTTTTTGTACATTTCTGGAGGTCAAATCGTCCGAAAGATTTTTCTTCCTTTTTAAAACGTTAGTAACATATTCTGTGAAATTTCTTGAAAATTTGTGGACCGCTGTTTTTTATTATCCTATCATGCAATTATCAGCCACCACTGAGCGAAACATGGTACCTTTGTCGTCCATCTGGGCCTGTAACGTAAAATGAGAAGCGAAAGTAAGTTTACTTCCAACGTGAGGACTGGAATTTCGATGTAGAACTGCTGCTATTCGGTGTCTGCTCTTCTTAGCAAAATTGTTTTTGCTCCTGGCAGAGAGGCACCCTGTTCGCCTTCGAAATCCATAGAGCGTGGGTTCTGAATTTGTTTTTGTCCCATGCGCCCTTAACATCGTTAAATCATCATTTTCCCTCTTCCTTTATAAAACTCGAAAAAAATATATGCATTTATTTTTTAATCTGTTTTATAAATTAAACAAGAAAATATATAGAAAATGTTGATAAATACCAAAACGTGAACAAAAAAGTTTTTTATACGCATAGCTAAAACTAATTATTTAGCTGGTAACTAAAAGGTTGACCTCATCCCCCCCTGAAACTATGAAATATTCCCTGGTTGGAGAACCCCTAGGATAGAGTTTAATTAAGATATTCGCCAAACACAAGGTTACTCTTTACCTAACTTTAAATGACGTAAGATTTTGAATTTTATCCTTCAAATTATAAATGCTTAAAAATTTGGAAAAGCTATAAATATGCTTAATAATAAATTAAATCTTTATTTTTTATTTTAATAATTTACCTAATTGATGCTATTCAAAAAACATTTAATTTTCGGTAAATCGAGCTCATAATTTCGAAAAATTTCAGTATTACTGTAATCAATAAAGTTTCTAGCCATATTAATGAACCCCTCCTCTTTGGGACAAATTTACTCTTGTTCATATCTTTCTCTTCCTCCTCCTGTCGCTTTGGATATGCTTTACAGTTGCAGCAGCTGCTATTGCTCCTTCAGCAAATAATAAAAACTTTTAGTATTAATATATCTATTTGATATTGTCAGACACATATAGAGTATTTTTTAAGATACGCAGAAACAAATATTGATACCATAAACCTTCTCTTAAACGACCACTCACGATTCCAGACGATTTTATTTTTCTGTGAAGGTGATCACTTTACAAAGGTTATATTCAGTATCAGTGCGTACTTAAGCTTGGAAAGATAAGGATCGCTTTCAAGGGTGTTCGCCTCAGTGAGGCAAACGTCGCGTCTTAAGGAGGTGATGGTCTTTGTGTTTTGTCTCTACTTTAAATTGCAAACAAAGGATTTGTCATTCGCTGTTTCAGATAAACTAGCGTTGGTGGAAATAAACATGTGCCTAAATTCGAAAATGATAATACATATATTTCGAATCAAAAAGTTTTCATAGATCTTCACTATTTTTACTAAAAAAGAATCTGTATGAATGTATGTCTGTTCCTGCACACACATTTGTCCTCCACCCGAACATGCGCACCTCGAAACCCATATTTTGAATTTTTCCTTATTTATTTCATATTTTATGCGAATTTAATGAATATTTGATCAGTATGCTGGAGACATGAAAAAAATCTGCTGTGCGCTTTGCCGGGAATCGAACTCTGGACCTTCCGATTTAGCATCGTACGTGCTTCTAGTTACACCACGAATTTACGCGGAACGGAATAAGAAAATACCGTATTAATAAACACTAGCAGTTTGAAAGCGAACAATGGCAACACTGTTCAAAATAAAACATTCTATAGCGAGACTAGACTGTTGCTATCCGGCAAAAAGTAGAACAGTTATCTTTCTGTTTTAATCAACTGACTCGGCTGTTTAAGAGCAATGTGTTGCCACTGTTTGAGATAAAATACTCTTATTTTTCGACGCGTCAGACCGCTGCCATTCAGTAAAGCGTAAGATATTTAACTTTCAAATTTATTCTATGTGTTATTGAGTAATATACCAAGCGACTGAAAAGCAATAAACACAGTTCTTAAGAATATTTTTTCTACTTTTTAAATCGGATTGATTTAACTAAAAATGCATTTAAATCATGAAATGTATAATTAAAAATGTTAAATTATACTAGCTGACTCATTGAAGTCATTATATATTTTTAATTTTTAATAATAACTATTTTAGACGGTTATACGCGCTAACGGTTAGTCATTTAAATAGTTAAAAGTAAAAAACTGCATATATTTACGTACAAAATTTGCAGAAGTCAATTCTGTAACAAATTCACAAAAATAAACTGGCTAGTCATACATTTCATGACGAGTGGAAATACTTACGTTTAGGTATAATAATATTAAGCTTTACTTACTGTGTTTATTATTGTATTCACTCCTGTGCCTTAGCGACTGCTGTATTAGCTGGCTCAAAAGGGATTTCCTGGTTTCACTCATGTGTAGATTAACGAGGTATCAGGAACCGTTTGAGAGTTTCCCATGACGGCATCCTTTTCTAAAGTAGATAACAGTTGAAGCTTTATTTATGATTAAACCATTCTTACTTGACTTATCTGCGTATGGCCGAATTTATGAATTTGGAGTCCCATTAAATGTCTTTAAAGCAAAACCTTTGAAAAGCCTGTCGTCCTCCTTTCTTTTTATTGGGATATATATAACTGAAGCAAATGTATTTCATTGTTCTTGTTTCTAATATTCCTGATTTGTGAAGATATCTCCAATAAATCGTTTCATCATGGCCTAGAGACAATGAGGATCTGTCTGTCTTTGTCCTGCTGGCCTTGGGCACCGTATTGGTTGGTCAAAGTGCGACTCCTAACTACAGCCAGTTTTTGAAGGAGACCTTCCTGGAGACGTATCGGAAGATTTCTTACCTTTCTTCTCTTTCAATCAACCTCTATAGAATTTCCAGATCGACAGTATTTTAAGTGCCCTCATGCCGCAAAGACAGTATACCGTTACGAATATTCATGGTTTCTCTGGGATTCAAACAGGGCAGCTGGCGTTTAGGTCTTAAAATTTACTATTTTTTCATTCTGAGTTATTTAAACAAAATATGCACTTCATTTTTCTTTGTGTTTTGTTTTCTTGATTTCTATTTATTACATGTTGTGTAAATGTAACGTTATATATTTTAAACTAGCTCTCCCCTCCCTAGTAAAAAAGGTGGGATAAACTGAAGAATCTAAAGAATTCCTACAGTATTTATTGCAAACTTTAGTTAATTAAATTACAGATGCAAGACCAAATTAATGTAATTAAATTATTTACGAATATAAAAAGTAAATATGTGACTGTAACTGTGATGATCGAAGATTTTTCATATTCATATGATGTGTTTATTACTTTACGTGGCGACTTTCTGCTTATTTACGCGTGTATTGTGCGTTTTCCTCAACCTAAAAGGAGAATTTTAGCAAATCAGAGGACGTTTTTCCTGCAGAAGTCGTTACCATGGCTATGAATCATGGTTTGGGAAAGGAGAGAGAAATGCCCCTGAAGTGCCTATTCTAAAATAAGTTACGATAATTCAGAAGTCAAACAACAAAAGCATTTTGCGGTTTTGCCGCTGAAGATGGTGGTTCGGTAAAACCATCGAAACTAGTCCTGTGAAAATTTTGTAAATATAACGCTGATTTTTGTTGTTTGACTTCTGAATTAGTATTTATTCGGCGTGTTATTGTGTCTTAATTAAGGTATGATAAGTTCGATGCTATAGTATTTACGGTAACTAAATACTAATTTTGTATAGTATTGTCATACATTTCTACCACCAATCCATTCAAGAACGTTTTCAGTTGTGTAGCTTTTTGCAGCAGAAAAACATTTGCTATTGAAATATAAAATTTTTGTGAAAGGATGGTAATCGGTAGTGGTGAGGTTGGAGGTGTAGGCCAGTTGAGTGCAGATTTCCGCCCGAAAGTTTCGAATTTGATATGAAAAGTGATCTTTTTCTCCTTTTGGATCTATATATGGACTAATAGCCCAAGATATGTACTTAAAATGTGTTTCTCAGCATAATAAGTGTCTAATGTGCTTTGGATCTCTCATCTAATGCTTTGGATGTGCTGAGTATGATAAGGAGGATAAGTATTTTCTCAGCGTGTTTGAATCTAATGTGATCGCCTTCTAAAGCAAGGTAAGCGTGTAATATGTTTCGGACCTTTATATGGATCATGGTATGGAATAATATCCCAACATATGTACTTACAAACAGTGTTTTTGAGCCTGATAAATGTCTTACTATGGATGATAACTGTCTGAGCTTTGGATCTCTTAATTAATACTTTAGATCTTATGTTTTGGTTCTTCTCACCGTGATAAGTTCTGAGAATAAGGATCTGCTCAGAATGATAAGGATAAGGATAATAAGGATCTATTATCTTTATAAATCTTTGGCTTGGTATATGTAGCTTTGGATTCAATATTCTTTGGATTTTCTTAGCATGATAAACGTCTTACGTGTTTTGGATCTCTAAATGGAATAATACCCTAAATAAACACTTCCAAATTAAAACAAAATTTGTTCATCAAACTTTTATTTTCTCCTGTGTTTATTATTATTATTATTATTATTATTACAAAGAGGGTAAACTTTCTGAACGTGTCTCGTATTTACTTTACCTCTTTAAAATTTTATTCCATTATTCTCAATCTTCGATTGAAAAATAATCCGCAAAATATTAAGACGGGAAGTAATAAAATAAAATTAAAAAAAGAAAGGTTAATATTTATTTAAAAAAAAAAAAGCCAAAAAAAAAATTAAAGTTAATAAACTAAAGAAGAAAAAAAATTGGGCCAACGTTTTTGTTTTCGTTGTTTGTTTTACTTTTATTACTAACTTTTTTCGCGTGTGTGCCGGACGAACCGCAATAAAAATGTCACACGGACGACAACCCCTTCGAAGTTAATGTTTCTTTGTGGATGGTTTTTATTATTCCCGATTTTTTGTTTCGATTTTTGTCTCTTTCCGCTGCCATAGATTTCTTTCCTTTTTGCGTTCGTCCGGTCGGCCGGATAGGAGCGCCCTCGTCGACTTCTTCCGTCCGACGCTTTTATTTTTCAATTTATTTTCTTCGGCAGTTTTCGGTCGGAAAATAGTTTTATCTGAAACGGGAAATGTTAAGCAGAGCCTGAAATATTTTTCTCGGGGAGGGGACAGGAGAAAAAAAGGGGTACTTTTTTTTTTAAATAAATCGTGTCGAGTGAAAAAGCGATGTTTGACCTAGTTTGAGTTTTCCTTTTTAATTTTTTGCTGTATCGCAGCTAAGTTTATAAATATACTAAAGCACCATTTTATGTCTTTCTAGAGAGACAGCTTTAAAAAAGAAAGTATAAAAGGAAAAAAAAAGTAATCGAAATTTTAGTTTATGAATATATTTGCTGTTATTTAGCTGTAGAATATTAGTTTTAGTTTATGAATATATTTGCTGTAATTTAGCTGTAGAATATTAGTTTTAGTTTATAAATATATTAAAGAAACGTTTATACGTATTTCAAGAGGCCGCCAACGGGCGAGATGTATAAGTGAGAAAAACGTATTAACAGAATTTTAGTTTATAAATACGAGCATACATTATTTATAGAATTTTAATCTTAAATCTATAGGTACACTAAAGTCACCGTTTATACATCTTTCAAGAGGCCAATGAGGAGGTGAGTGTATAAATGAGGAAAATGTATAATCGAAATTTAGTTTATGAATGTGATGCATATATTTTAGCTGTAGAATTAAATTTATAAATATACTAAAGCACCATTTATACGTCTTTCAAGAAACTGCTGAAGAAAAATGTATAAATGAGAGAAACATGTATTCGGAATTTTAGTTTACGAATATGATACTTATATTTCAGCTGTAAAATTTTAATGCGAGTATTGTATTATTATTACTGTTATTATTATTATTATTGTTGTTATTATTATTATGCAAATTTAAAATAATTATCCTACGTTGTTAATTTGTTTAAAAAATAATGATAAAATATCACATTTTAAAAATTATAATTTCAAAATAAATATTAAACAGAATTCAACCTGTTTAACGTTTAATATCAAAACGAGAACAACAAGACCTTCATTTCATTTGCTTGTGGGACTATCCGGTTAATCTGAATCCCCGTCAAAATATCCTTTATCATCTTCTTTTACCCCGTGTATCCCCATTGCTTTGCTGCTATTGCTATTGTATTTTTGTAAAGTCACCATTGTGTTTAGTTTCTTTAAAACTCTTCGTACCAATTCCTGATGCTCTTAAAAATCTGAAGATTTGCTTTCATGCGAACATCTGAACCACCGTTGATTAAGTTTTATGATACTACAGAATACTTTGGACTTCGACTACATTTTGTTACTTAACTATCCTATGACGCCCTGTACTGTAAAATATAAAAAGCTATATTAAGAGAATGGCATGATAAAAATTTCGCACTAACTTCAACAGTAACTTTGTGTAAAATTTTTGCAATCAGGAAAATAATTTATCCTCACCATATGCGTCATATGACATACTTTCAATAGTTTTATTCACAAGTTTTATTGTCAGCCCCTAACATAGTTATTATAAATGGAAAATGTATATACGTAATGATTTTAATGAAGTCAGCTAATGTTAATTTCACGGATAATTACATAGTAATTAATAATAATTTAAATGTATTTGCGTTTATTGCTTTTGAGTCGCATAGTTTGTTAATTAATAACAGAATAAATTTGGAAGAAAATTATTTTACTCTTTGCTGAACGGCAACATACTGCTGCGTGGAAAATTAAAATATTTTATATCGGGTAGTGGCAACATATTTCTGGTAAATCTCGGGGTTTGTTGATTAAATTAAAGACAAATAAACTGCTCAAAACAATTAAAGGATATTATAAGTTTTATATAAAATAAAGATATAAGCGATTTTTTTTTTTTTTTTTTTTTTCCGAAAATGGAAGAAGAGAATCACAAATGCAAATTTTTCTGACTTTCAAACTGTGGAGTATGCTAATTTTGAGTTCGACGTCAAAAACGTCGCTTCAGCGGTAGCGAATGAAATTTGACTTTCAACTGAATAAAAGAAAATGAAGACAAGGATGATCGGCATTAAGTGACTGCTTTGTTTCGATGAGTACGATGTCTCAGCGAAGTCATTTAACCGATTCAGAAGCTTGGAGAGTTGCTGGTAGTTTAGAAGGGGGCCAAACTCAAGCCGAAGTAGCGCAAGCCATTGGAGTGTCACAAAGTGTGATTTCCAGGATCTGGAACCGATTTTTGGAAACTGGAAGTGCAGGCCGAAGACCAGGCCAAGGTCGTAGACGTGCAACAACGCCCAATGAAGATCGTTATTTAGTGTTAACGGCTCGGAGACACCGAAATATGAATGCTACTCTTCTCCAACAACACCTTCTCTCGGCGACTGGCACCACGGTTTCAACTCAGACTGTCCGAAACCGGCTCCATGGTGTAGGTCTGTATGCTCGCCGACCGATGGTATGTGTTAGACTAACATCAAGGCATCGTCGCGACCGCAGGGAGTGGGCAACAGAGCATGTGAACTGGAGGAGAAATGAATGGAGCAATGTTCTTTTTTCTGACGAGTCCCGTCTTTCTGTTCATCATGATAATAGGCGTATTTTCATCTGGAGGGATCGTGGCAGTAGGAATAATCCTGCGTTCGTGCACGAAAGTGTCAGATTTGGCGGTGGGGGAGTGTTGGCGTATGGTGGCATCTCCATCGACGGGCGCACAGACCTCTACATCATTCGAGATGGACCTCTGACTGGTCGCTGATATAGGGATGAGATCCTCAGACCTATTGTAGTCCCATACCCTGCAGCAATCGGAGATGATTTCATTTTAATGGACGATAACTGCAGGCCACATCGTGCTAACCTGGTGGAGGATTTTCTTTTCGAGGAAGGAATCGTACGAATGGAATGGCCAGCGTGTTCTCCAGACATGAATCCAATAGAGCATGTTTGGGACGCTCTAGGAAGACGAGTTTCTGGCCGCCAACCACCCCCACAAACTCTCCAAGAACTGGAAAGATCTTTTCTGGAAGAGTGGGACAGAATAACCCAACTGGTGATTAATAGCCTCATTGACTCCATGCCTCAAAGGTGTTCAACGTAGCTGGCCGTCCGTGGAAACCATACCCCCTACTGAAAGTGATTTCCTTTGAAGAAAACACCTTTTCTTATTCTTTGTATCTCATATGCACAAATTGTGTTTTTTTCCTTTTGTACACAAATGCGCAATAAAATGCATTTTTTTTCTGCCAAACATGTGTAATTTATTCTCATATAACCTACTACGTCTGTCGACCATGTATCAATCAACTAAAAAGCTTCCCAGCCACAAGATCCACCTAAAACCGCAATATCCTTTAATTGTTTTGAGCGCTGTATATTGGTTTTTGTGGAGTAGCAACGCAGTTCATTTGTATCACTGAGTTTTGTGATTAAATATGAAACGTAATATTTTACGCTTTGCGAGTGGCAACACAAAGCTTTTATATTGGTGAGTTTTTAATCCATAGTTCCTTAAATTCGCAGAAAATTTGAAATAAATAAAAAGCAAATTTGAAATTTAAATTTCTGGCTTCGAGGTACATTGTTCGGCTGGAAGACCATATGTCTTCAAAATTGGGTGGATTTAAGTGCCATAGATTTATCACAAGATTTTAAATCGCTGAATTTTTAATGAAAATCTGATTAAATTAGCCCAAAGTTCGAAATAATTTTTAAAAAAATTCCAAATTCGGACTTTGAGCGGCCCATATTCGGGGCAGAACTAAGTATTTTCAAAATTGAGCGAATTTTATGTGACGCGGTTTTTGCATAGTGTGAAGAACATATATGCCAATTTTTCATTATTTAGTACTTGGTAGTTAGGCCACCAGTGCTTTATCAGTTCAAAAGGTCGACTGCAACTTTCTGTAAATTGGGCGCTTTTTTAAGGTTCAGTATTTCTGAACCATGAATGTTTGTACAGATTTCTGAGAATGAATTCATAGTGTATCAGAGGCTATTGTACTTACGAAGATGCAATGCTTGCTATAATTAGTGCTTGCATGGAAAATAGCTTATAAGAGATCTTGTAATTGTAAGCTAATGACTTAAATGTCCGTTTTATACATGCAAAAGACCTAAAGAGGGTGAAAGGTGATAACATAATGGAGTTTTTCTTCAAATGGAAAAATTCATCATCAAGGATGACATATGTGCCTGTGTTTGCTATCATAGTCATTTCTTGATGTTTCTTCTGTGCTCTTCCGCTTTTCATAAGGAAGGATTCATTTGCGATGGAAGACGAATGTGAAAATCTTCTGCTATTGAGCATTTGAATAAATAATGTGGACCGTCTCCTAATTCGCAGGCATCTGTGGATGAAATGATTTTGCCATAAAGGTAGGTAGGGGATGGTCCATGACCTGGTTTAATTGAGGAGTATGTCTGTTGGTATCACAGTTTGGAAATATATTGAAAGTCGTCCTTCCCTTTTGTTTGATATCCCTTTCTTGTCGTTATGCTATCATTGTTATTTGATGCAGATTGGAAATGAGATGACTTCTTGGCGATTATCATTATTTAATTAAAAAAAATTACACTTATTTTGGAAACAGCAGCTTTGATAAGAGCATTACATTTAATTTACCGTAGCCAACACATGATGGTGGCACGTACATCTTTTATTGAAACCTGTTTGACGCATATTGACCTGTAACGAAAAGCGAATTTTTAGTGAATTTTTAATCGAGGTTTTTTTTATTACTAATATTTAATAGTGAAGTTTTTTTAATCCAGTTACAGTAACATTATGTTTATCTTTAAACGGTAAAATCTCTCCTGACTGTTATCTGAAGTTTTCAGAATGTAAGTTGTAATTTATTTTTTAATTTGCTATTTTGTATTGTGTTCTGTGAGAATTCAAAAGTTGAAAAACAGTCATTGAATTACAAAGAATGTGCTTGTTTACTTTCAACTAATTCTGTCGTGACTTTTGGGAAAGATACAAAACTATGTGCGTAATTAAGTGTATGGTAGGTAGTTCTAGAATCTCCAGAAATACCATTATTCACCCTATCTCGAAGTATCCTCTCCGAATGCAGCCGTAGAGTTAAGTAATTACTGTGGAGGTTACTGGGGTCTTAGCGAGTTCCATCATTATTATCGTTTGCGTTTCTCCATTTTGGCCCAGACACCCCATTAGGGGCCTATAGCGGGGGGCTTATTTTACTACCGAACGGAAGCAAGAAAAATCGCTTTCTTTGCGGGCAACCGCCGTTTCCAGGAGGACCCTTTTGGGACCGCCTCCTTCCCACCGAAAAGTCGTTCTTGTTTTCCCCCGTAAACACTCCCCATTAAGTGTTCGAAACTACTCCAAGAAGCTATTTCGTTTCCGCTTTTTCAAATGTATTCCATTTTTCCCTTTTCTCCGAGGGCTGCAATGAACTCGAGGATTCATTGTGTCTCACCCCTACTTATCTTCTTACGGAATATGTATCGTCTGCAGTCTAAAAACGTGTCTTTTAGGGAAAGAAAAAGAACTTTTAAGAAAGATTTGCGGACTCGGTAGGGGAATATCAACAGAAATTTTATTCTGTTTGTGGTTTTATCTCTTCCCCTACCATGCATTGTGATCAGTACAATGTAGGATTGTGAGGAAATTTTTTTTTTTGTGGGGGGTGAATTATTGTGCATCGTTGTTACTGTCTAGTTTATTGTTGTATTGGTAGTGAGCTTGTCTAAGTGGGCTAGAACAGCATCGTAAAGAGAGTCACGGGAGGGGGAAAAAAAAAAAAAAAAAAAAAAAAAAAAGGTGCAACCGAACATTTCTTCTATTTGTGCCGCCTCGAAAACTAAGGTTATGCTTTGCAGATGTAACTCAGGTAGTCTTTGCCTTTTTTACTTTGCTATCGTCTGATAAAAATTAACCATTGATAACCGTTTATAAAAATAATAGGGTATTTTATGTCATAGTGACCTTGGTGAAAAACAGACGGTTGCCGTTACACACAAGCAATTTAATATAATGTTATTTTAATTCAGTTTCGTAATCAATTTATTTAAATAAATAATACCAGTGGAGTAAGTGTAGATAACTTAAATGAAGAAAGAAAAACCCACTGGTCATCTATGCGGGCCGATGCTATAGAAATAAATATGTTATTAAAACAAAATAAAATAAATATGTTTTTAAGTAAAATGTCATCTAAGGATATTAATAACTACGGCCCGTTGGTCACCGTTGTATCACCCGTTGGAGACCTATGTATTGGTAATCACCGATGTGTGTTCGTCCAGTGTTTCGAGCAGTGGTAGTGCTTACCAAGGCACCTTGATGATACAGGGTGTTTGACGAAGGACCTCTAACTCTGAAAATAAATAACTCGGAAAAGATGATAGATAGAATGAAACGATGATAGATAGAAGCATGAAACAAGTGCTATGTTTATTAAAAAAACCATAAGCATCTGATACAGAAACCTAAGAAATTTAGTTGCAAATTTCGCTGATAGATGGTGCTGCAGGTGGCATTAAAACTACGCATAGTAGCTATTGCAATCTCTCGTTGCATTCACATCAAAAGTGATTCAATATATAGTCCTTTCACACAACATGTCGCAAACGAAGAATAAAATTGTCAGTCACTCTCTGTAGTGTATCACCGAAAATCGACACACAAGCTTGACAAATAGCCTCCTCCAGCTCATCGAGTGATTTTAAAGGATTATTACGGTAAACAGTGTGCTCCACAGCATGTAGTCACAGGGGGTTGAGCTCAGGTTAGTAAGGAGGCCAGCCGATTTCTTTTCCCCTTAACTGTCGAATAGTTCAATTCAGTAACTCTATCATTCAGTAACACCCGCAGAGCCATCTATCAGCACAATTTGTAACTAAATTTTTTAGGTTTCTGTATCAGATTCTTATGGTTTTTCTATCTATCATCGTTTTATTTTAACAGTTAAGCACCGTTTAAATTCATGGTAGCGTAAGGAAATTTAACCCTTCAAAATTTTCTATAATCACCTCTCCTTGGTAACCTCGGTGATACAAGCATTCCGTACCGCGCTGCGGACAAAGGAAAGAACTCGCCCACATGATTGATAAAGCTTTTATTATTTTGGCTTTCCATTTTTTTACCGTATTTGATAAACCCTTCTTTTGATGATAATTTTAATTCCCTGATGATGTGGAGATAAAGGCTTCGTGCCTAAGTAGTCCATAAATTTAAACTTCCTTGATCCGCGTGATTGGATATGCCTTCCGATGACATCATTTCTCTACGCTTAGGAACGGCTAAGCGGAATACCGTTTGTTCACATTTTTAGGAGTACTTACGGCACTACATTATGGTGAATTTAATATGAAAGATGTGTTTTTTCCCTAGAGATAAAAAATATTATTTCTTCCAGTGTGCTAATACCCCTCAAATATGTATTGGGTGCAGAGGTTTTTAGTAAATGTATCTTTAATTAACTTACTATATAGATTTGGAACAGAGAACTACAGATATACATATGTTTGAATTAAATAATATTCCTTTATGAATATTGAACATTGTTTTATGTATAACGTGTTTTATACCTATGTATAAAAAAATTGTTTATCAGAGGAGGTCGTGTATTAAACTCAACGATCACACTGAATGCCCCCTCCCCCATTTAAAGTAACAGAATATTAGAAGACATGGGAATTAAAATGCAATAATATTCTTAAGAGCAGCCAGCGTTTTTACAGTTGGGTCTAGATCAGCATGTAATCCAGGGTGTTTTGGTTTTCGCACTAAATTCGCGAACCCATCTATTTATATAATCTAAGTACTTACGATTGCTTCTGATACTAAAAGCATTTTTGGAGAATTCTCTGTGTTGTGTTGTGACATCAGAACAAGTCCACGAAATCGAGGCTGCGGCTGTCGTTGGACTTTTGGCTCGCCGTGTATTTAGAGTGCCCCCATGCTGCAAAGACACTATACATTTACAAACATCCATGCCTTCTCCGGGATTCGAATCCGGGCTTTCGGTATTGCAGTAGGCTTCCCTAACGACTATACCGTATGGGCGGCACGGATTCTATAATTTTAATATTCCATGAGACAGAAAGACCATCTGCAGAAAGATGCATGTAAATTTTGTAGTCTGGTATGTCATCGGAAAGTATGTCCAATCACAAGGATTGATTTTTTTTTTCCATGCGGTCGGTGCGGTACGGAATGTTTACATGCCGGCTAACCGGTGACTTATTGGTTGGTTATCATTGATGTGTGATAGTTTCGAATAGCGGCAACACTTTTATGTGATTTAGTAAGATAATGTAACATAAACGCTTCACAATTTTGGATAGGCTTTACTTTTTAATAACCGGTTAGCTGTGGGTTGGCTATCATTCATATGTGATATTGTTTTTTTTTTAATAGTAGTAGCATTTTACATCCCATTTAGATGAGAAATGCATGATAATGTAACGTAAAAGCGGTACCAAATTTTGCATAATCTCTAAGAACATTTCTAATATCAATTATGATATTTCACAATGCTAGTCAAACTCTACTTTTGAATTATAAATCCACAGTATATTTTAAATGAAGTCACGTAAGTTTCCTTTTGAATTTAACTCAGCTACTTATTATCAGAGTTGATATTTAGAAGTGGGTTATTAACTACCATTAATACTTTGTAAGAATGAGCAATAAATCCTGCATCCATGTGTGTGAAAGCAATTTAGATACGCGTGCTTCTATACAGAAACAAAAGTGATACTTATCGAAGGAGAACATACTATTAGCTTCGATTACTCTCCAAATGACAAAATGAATCCCTGAGTTAATCATGTCCTCCACATAAAAAGTAAGCTGATACTTACGAGTAAAACGTGAAGCATTAACTACCACTAGTGTTAAATAACAACCTTACAAATATAGCTTTTAGTTATATAATACATCCCTATGCAGGAAAACAAAATTGGTACTTATCAGACGAAAATGTAGCATAAACTACCATTAGTACTTAATACCCGGAAATAAATCTTCAGCTTCCATCGTTGTAACCGAAACCGAAATTGGTATACTTATCAGTAGAATGTGGAAGCATAAACTATCATTTGTGCTTAATACAACTCCCGCAATGAATTAAGTACCACGTCACTATTGTATGTACGTGTTTCAGCTGAAATAACGTTTGTAGATGCGCTATCTGAAGCAGATTTTAAAGAATGCGGTCTGAGTTATAACCGACCTTCCCTTTGGTTTAGGGGATCTGAACCTATATAGGGGCTATGTAGGAGCCTATTTAAAAAGAGGCTGGGGCTCTTTCGAGAATTCGAAAAATTTTCCAATTTGCTATGTATCCATGGCCTAAAAATGATGAAATATGATTCATAATTATAGAATTCATGCCGCAAGAATAGGTAAACTCGTAGGAGGAAAACGTTTTAATGACATTAAAAGAAAGAATAGAAAGATACACTAATGAAGCGTATGAAACACGACGTCTTTTATCCCGTCGTCGTTAGATCGTCACAAATTCATAATCGTTGGATCTAAGTCTTTACTCCATTGCACAAAAAGCAACGAACTGTCATGTCCCGCCACTCAGGTGATTTCATAAAATGTTATAAAGATGCCGTCACCTGTACGAAAAGTTGGCTGCGATTCGTAACTGTTAATTCTGGCGGCCTTATGAGGGCTGCTTTCTTCACGATACCTAACTTCATAACAGTGCTGGAATATTTGTGCCTTGATATTTCGGCGATTTTAGCGCCTTTTTATCTCGGCGAGGAAAGGTCAACTTGAAAGGTGCTGGAACCTTCGTAAAAGTTGGCGACTGCTCGCCAAAAATAAGACTTTCATATAAGCCTTCCATGCAACCTTGATGAGAGTCGCTTTTCTCACGATACAAATTTCGTAGTGGTACAGTCACTCTTATGCCTTTATGCGGCAGAACTCTTGCCCCTTGGCGAACGATGAGTAGCTTGAAAAAAGAAAGTTCCGGCATCTTTTCACGTTGCTTGCGCCAGATATATCAACTCCATCCATCAGTATGAAGTCCTCAGAGATAGGAAGCAAATCGTATGATAAAAAAAAATGGCCAAAAATATGAGATTGTACAACGCGAGATTTAAAAATGAGAACTGCATGTATTTTTTATTATTATTATTTGCTAAAATAAAATGAATATGTGTTTCTAAGATTAAAAGCAGTTAATAATGCTTGGAAGAATGACAAAATTGAATTTGTATAAATCTGAGATAAAAGATAACAACCGTATGTCATTCTGGAACTCTTTCTGGACTGAATCATGTAAACAGCGGAAGAACAAAAATATTGCGGCACTGATTCCAGAGATTTTCTAAATCTTCGGACATCTTTGGAATCATCTTTGAATTATATCTGAAGATTTTTTAAAAACATTTCGAGTCATCTTTGATTATCTTGATGCACATATGCTATACAGGGCCACCAGCGGATTCCCAGTATAACTCAGTGGAATTCCTTTAAGACCTATAATTTCATGAATTTGGATTGCCTGAAAATGGACGAGAGATATTATGAGTTATCAACAGATGGGCTGATAATAGCTTAAAAGATTGTCTCACATGATGATCAGACCTCTGATTATGTTTGATAAGCATAAAATATGAGGTTGTAGTTGTTCACTAATACCCCATAACAGGGCTGTAAATTCTGAAGTATTTCACTCTTAGCGACGAGCTCTTCCTTAATTTTATGGTATTAAGAACATAAATTTAATTGTCATTTATATTTTCCATTTAAAAAGTTTCGAGGGTGTAAGGAAGGTATCGCAAGAAAGTGAAACTCTTGAAAATCTGTTATTTCCTTGAATACTCTATCCAATGTAAACACAATTATATCCTCAACTCTTATCATATCACAATGCGGCATCTCATGATCCGTCATCTTCTCCAGTGACTGAGTGGAAGAGAAGGCTGAATTATTGTAGTTTGACTTATATTGAATTATTGTAGTTGTCAAATTCCAAACAGCATAATGCGTGTCTTTGATGTAAAAGACATAGTAATGTTGGATGGCGTAGAAAGTAGATCCATATTGAAGAGAAAACTTGGTATCCGAGTATTCAACTTTATTAATTGCGTAGAACGTAAGAATGTTGAATTCATGATGAACAGGAAACTTGGCAGAAGAGGCGGATTAAATATTAATCTTTATTTCAATTGACATTTGCAGCCACAATTTACTTGGCACTTACTCGTGCCTATTCAAGAACATTTTTATTTCCGATACTGTTGCGCTAGGAAGCGAGCAGAGCGAAATATCATCTTAATAGGAAGAGAGGCAGAAGCTGAAGTGCGCAGTTATCCAGTATGGAGGTTGACCAAGAGGTTTTGGTTTAGATTCCTTATTAAGAGAAAAGTTTCAGTTCTCGAAATTTTAAGTTCAGGTTCCGAATTAGCTACGTCATTAGCGGTACGCAAGCCGTGTGACATAGATTGATCTAGAAATGGGGCAGTCTAGAAACGTTATTACTCTTATACAGGGAGGAAACACCGAAATTAAAAATTAGGAATTAAGAGGAATCTAAATTAAATTATAAAGCTAATTTACATATTTTTGTCTTAATAAGGCCTTGCCGGTCAGAAGGTTAAAGAGTGTTGTTCTGTGCTTGTTTTGAAAGGCAACATTTTTTTACTGTTCTTCATGAAGACGAAAAAATGTTCTGTCCTATTTTCAAAATATGCAGTACTAATTCAGAGATTCAGAAAAGGAGCTCTTGGCTAAGTGCTGTAAAGACAATGTAAATCTAAGGTTCCTGTCTCCTTATAAAAACTTCTAATTATAATATGCGTTGAAAAATACGCAATGATAATATTTCTTAATTATGCAGAAAACTTTTAAAAGATCTCAAAAAACATCCAGCCTGGTGTAGGTGGGAACAAATTTGGGTCGCGCATGTCGTAAACTTGTGAGAAGTTCTTGAAGTCATCGCTATCTTATCGTCAACCCGGCAGTTTTAGAACCGCTGTTAAAGAGTCAATAAAACCGCGTTTTCTGATTGAGAGAGAGAAAAATAAAGATAACTATGGTGTGGGTATAAAGTCAGATGCTTTTCTTTAAAAAAAGTTCCCAAACCTTTTTTTTTTTTTTTTTTTTTAATTTTGTTAAAAGATTTTTCTGTAACAGCACTTACTGGAGAGGACAACCACACTAAAAACAAAGAAAAGTTGTTAGGCGTTTTAAATGGGTGTCCCGAGAAAAAGCACACGTGGCTTGGGTGGGGGGGGAGGTGTTGAGGCAAACCAGAATTTCAGGTTGCAGTGAGTTTGGTTTTCCACTTTTGTTTATTTTTTATCCTTCTGTCGTTTCGGAAATCTCGCGACGAAGTTTTTTAATGCCGCCGTAAGATGGCGCAGTGATGAAACGAGTTGTTCGCGCTGCTTGTCCGCTTGTAACGAAGAGGAGTGAGTTGTTTTGTTTTGTTTTTTGTTTTGTTTTTTTTTTCTCCAGCGAGTGTCCGCGTGATTGTTACGGATTTTCTCTCTAGTTCTGACCTTGAGCTGCCTGTAGCTGTTAAAGATTCCGATTGTTGCGTCTATTTGAATTAGCTTTTCCCATGTTCTTAGTAGAAAGGGTCATATGATTGTTGAGACAAGAGCAGAGAATATAAAACTGAGGGAAAATTGACGCTCGTTGTTTGAAAATACGCGGATCTCAAATCAAATTTGACATTAATTATCGTTAAGTTAAAAAAAAAAAAAAAAAAACTGTACACATGTGGAGGAAGAATCTCGTGAGGTTTGTTTTCCTAAATTAATCTGATGGTTGCAGGAACATGTTTTGCTGGTGGAGCTTCTTTCTTTAGTTTTTAGTCTGGGAATCTTGGATAATATATTAAAGTGACTCGATTGTATGAGTCAGTTCGACAATCTGGCGCAATATTCCGCTTCGTAATTTGTTCTAAATTCTGTAGACATTCCCTGATTTTGCAAATATAATTGATTCGAACTTTTTCAGTGCTTCATGAAAATATTTGTGTTGGATAAGAAATATATTTAGTACTCATGCAGGTATTTGGCAAATGTTTTAGGGAATCATTCGAGAGATCCATATAAAGCCTGAGAATTTGATATTTGGGAAATGGATGTGATATTAAGTCATTTTGAGGGTTTTACTTTGCTGCATAATTTTCAATGTGTGTTTCTGGATTTCTCCTCTAGAGGAGAATTCCTAGATTTCTTTCCTCGGAGCATTTTGTATTTGAGAAACAGTAGTGAAATTGATTCTTTTCCTATCTTCCTTTTTTATGTGTATTTATGTGAAATTAAATTATTTTGAGGGACTCACTCTGATACACATTTTTTAATATGTACTTTTGGAAGTCACTTTCTGAAGAATTTCTGGGTTTCTTTTCGAAGAGGATTTGGTATTTGGACACAATTCTTTAGTGTGTATTTCTGAATTTCTCTTCGAGAAAAATTCAGAACTTCTTTTTCATAAGAATTTCCGGATTTCGTTTCGAGGAATATTTGGTATTTGGGAAATGCATGTGAATTTGAACCATTTTTAGGATGTCCACACTTTATTAATGTTTAATTATGGGTTTCTCAACCAAGAGGATTCCTTATTTGGGAACTGGGTGTGAAATTAAATCATTTTGTGAGCAGGTGTCACTATGTTATATCAGAGCTTCAATTTTTCAAAGTAAATGCGCCAGGGTAAGGTTTAATAATCGATTTAACCGATTTTTTTAAAAAAGCCGTGCTTGTCTTTGTCATGTGAAATGATGGGGCACCTGGGTACCAGTGCAGAAAGCACTGCCTCTATCGAATAAATATTATTTTCGAATGTTTATGGGCAAAATAACTTAATTGCATTTAAGTTATCCTATTCTGTTCTGAACAAGAAAATAAATAAGCAATGAAAAAAGTGCAATTATATGAGGCTAAACTATATAGATATATTTATATAATATTTTTAAACATTAATAATAGTCGTAAAGTTAGTAGGGGGGAGATAGTGGCATTTAAAATATACTTCGGTCTTTTGTTGTTAATAGAGTCAGTGATGTCATAGTTACAAATTTTGATTGCTTCATTACTAATAGTGCGTTGGGCCTGTTGTGAAAATTATGAGCCAGGTAACAATAAAAGGTACAGAGCTATGTAATAATTAATTCTTCATGAATTCCGTTATTTTTTGAAGTACCATGTACACTCCATCGCAGAACACAGACCTGTGCACTTTGTAAGGCTTTTCGGTTACTTTTACATAAATATGGCCAGACAGAGCAGGCATAACATAGTATGGGACATAGAATGGATTTTTAAATCAGTAACTTCTTTTTAATAACTAGATAGAATGCTAAATAGCCGAATTTGTTGATTAAAATTGGAAGCTAAATACCTTACATTTAGCCGAATCCAAGAATCTGGTACGTTGGAGATAAGTGTTTTATTTCGACTAATGTTGTCACTACTTGGTTTTAATTCGCCAAGTTCTTAATCAAACATTCATTAAATTTGTACAAAATACGAAATAAATTTTACAAAAAATTCAAAATTGGTGTTTTGAGGGATAACTATATATCTTTAAAATTCGGTGGTTATAGGTGCTGTTTTATCACATTACGAAAAACATACATCTGTGCATACATACAAATTCTTCATTATGTAATAATGAAAATGAATAACATATACTGTCAAGAAAATACTATAGCTATACTACATCTGTGATTACTATATCTATACTATATTTATGATTATAGGTGTTTAGTGTGAAAGAAAATTTGAACGTGAAAATTAATTCCGAATATTCAAATAGTGATTTTTATGATTAAACAATGAGAAAAAGTATCGTTCAAAATAGCAATGGAATTTAGTTAATATAAATGTAACTAGAAACATATAAACTGGTATTTTATCACAGCATTTGAATTAGGAAAATGCAAAAGCTTGTTTATGAACTGTTCATAATGTAGACTAGAAGAGAAACACGCTAATGTGACAATCAAAACCGTGAAAAACAACCTTATATTTAGCGTAGGTATAATGAAACACTCAATCGATTTCGAGGGCAGCTAAAGGTCCCTCCTCATCAGGAGAAAGAAATACATAGAAAGAAGAAAATAGGAATCACAGAAACACGTGGTGCTTATCAGCACTGCACGTCGTTATAACTAGATTTTTAATCAGAGTTGCACTGGCCGCCTACTTTTACTGAGCCAGGCTGTCTGATCAAGCATAAAGAAATATTAGCGAAGTTAAAATAGGGAGCGAGGGGCAAATGCACATTACGCTCAAAATCTGAACTTCAAATAATGGAAAGCAACCACTGAACGGATTTTTATACCCTCTGGTAGTACCAAGTGCGAGGAGGTAACGCCATCTATCGGCAAAAATAATTGAATTAAGACAGTAGAATTTTAAAGGCATTAGGAAGGACTGGATTGGACTTCAAATCATTAACTAAACTTTCTAAATCTTTGTGAATGTGAAAAGCCTCAAGAAAATCCAATTCGCCTATGGAAGAAGCCTTTTGGATGATTTTTGCAGACCCAAAATCAAAATTATGGTTAAAAGTCCAGCTATGATACGCTATTGAAGACTTGTTAATTTCCCCTTTTTTGACATAAGATTCATGTTCCTTGATACGAAACTTCAACGCTCTTTTTGTTTGGCCAATATATCTTAAACCACACTGACATGATATACTATAAATTCCCCAAGAATTCAAGACAGAAACGCAATCTTTTAGAATCGAAGGGTGAATTTTATTAATAGGGGAGAAACCGACTTGAAAATTGAATTTCTGGAGAATCCGTGCAATTTTATAGCTAACAGAAGGATAAAATGGAAGCACGACAAGGTCATTGATATTATTTCTAACAGTGGAATGTCTTCTTTGATGGACTTCTTTCACAGGACTCAAATAACGACGTGCAGTGCTGATAAGCACCACGTGTTTCTGTGATTCCTATTTTCTTCTTTCTATGTATTTCTTTCTCCTGATGAGGAGGGACCTTTAGCTGCCCTCGAAATCGATTGAGTGTTTCATTATACCTACGCTAAATATAAGGTTGTTTTTCACGGTTTTGATTGTTCATAATGTCTTTAATTGCAAAAGTCCAGTTACGAACCGTTCATAACGTTCCTGGAAATTATGTAACCGATGCTGTACTCCTAATTTTAATAATCGGAGGGAATCGCTTACTGGAAGATAACTTGCCAAAGTGAAATTTCAAATTAGGCAAAAAAGGCAAGCTTAGTTTAGCGTAAATGTTTCAGAGAATTTTTTTCTCCTGAAGAAGAAGGACTTACGCCTGACCACCTCAAAATCGATAGAATTATTGAAAATCTACATCAGACTAAAGTTGTCTATCTGTGTAATTTAAAATGGTTGACTAAAATCGAAACCAAGATGTTTGGCAATTTAATCCCTTATACTTGGCAACATTTCCGTCTAACTTGGCGTTTTTTATAAAATATTTTAAACTTACTTGGCAGCTTTATCTTTTATTTGACGACTTTACTTCGGTTAAAAAATATTGTGTAATATTCGAATTGTTGATCACAATAATTGATATCATTTCAATATTTTCGTGTGCTATAAAGGGCGGGACTTCAGCAATTTGATAACATTGTGCGCGATTGCATTCAGCGCCATCTATTGTACATAACATCAATACAAAGCTATTTACTTGATTACACATGTCTCTCGAAAATTGTCCGAAATCGTAATTAAAAACCAAACCTACTTATGCCAAAGCACATAAAGGCTAACTGTCTAAGGGATGCCTTCGTGGAAGATTTCCTACGGGAAATTGTCTCTTACTAACCGCCTAACGATTGACGCAACTTGAGTAAAAGAAGCAAAATATGGAAGAAGCCAAAGTAAGATATTTCGAACGAAAAATTGTGTATATCTATAAATCTTTATTTAATTAAATTATTGAGGTTTAGGGATAGCAAGATTTCGATAAGTATTTTTCGATATTTATCCCTATAGGTTTTCATCATTAATTTAGAAGTCAAACAACAAAAATCAGCGTTATATTTGCAAATTTTCACAGGACTAGTTTCGATGGTTTTGCCGAACCATCATCTTCAGCTGCCAAAGCGCAAATGAACGAAATAAGATATAGTGATTAGGTAAGGTAAGAGTGGCTGGACAGGAGTTAAGCTACTGGCACCATTTATTGATGAAACGAGAACTAAAACATAATTTCCTTAAAGACTGAACTCAAAGATGGATTGGAATTAGGGTCGTTCACTAGAACAGAAAGATTTGGATAATTAGTACTTGGGATAATTACTGTTCGGTGAATCCTAGCTTCATTATATTTGTTGAATGTAATACAATTGCAGTGAATGAAATACAGTTACATTGACGTAAGAGTTGTTGTATGTTACGTCTTTATTAAACGTATCGAAGGGTATTATTGTTTTCAGTTAGCGGTAAAATCCTGTTCATTGCAATTAAACTTCAGGAACACTACTTTACATTATTGCTACTTTTACGAAGGTGCATAAGATTTTTCATTTATCTTTGGAATTGTATTTGTATGATAATATTTATATAATTTAAAGTTTTCTGATATCATTAGGTTCATAAAGCGCTATCTTCATCTTAAAAAGTAAATAATTTAAAAAAGTTTTTACCTAGAAATGTGAATAACATTTTAATGAGTTTTAAGTGTTATAAATAAAATACAATACTCTATATGTATTGATTGCAAAATTTCTTCTTTTATTTCTTGTGTACTTTGTGATCTGCATATAAAATAAAATAAAATAGTGAACAGTGACATTTTTATAGGAACCTACGGGGTATCCACAAAGTACAACTTTACTATTATTTTGGTCACATTGCAAGAGGTAGTGCTGTCAATTTTTGTCGTATTTATTACACGTATTTCGTATTTTGCAACGACACAGTTCGGTAGTGAATGTTTGGTGTGAGATTGGTGCATGACAAGATTTTAGAACCCTTTTTCTTCAGTGAACAAACAATAACAGCTAGAGTTCATTTCGATACATTGGTTAATTAAATTTGCCCATAGTTGGGGGACTATTAACCACATGTAATTTTTTGCAAGACTGACATTATATGTTCAAAGTTTCTCAACAGGACTTCCCGAGAGATCAGTGAGGAGAGATGGACTCATGCCTGAGATAATCCCTGGGATCTATGGGACTATGTTAAAGACCATATTTACCGCTCAAAAGTATTAAACGTTGCAGACCTAAAGACCAGAATCAGCAATACCATTGCAACAACTGAACACACCATTTTGCATTGTATATCGACAGAACTGGCTTGATATTTTGCGCACAACCGTTGGTGCTCTTGTTAAAGTTCTATAAGTTGTATAATTTGTTATAAAAACTTTGAACTTTGCTTGTGAAAGTATGGACCAGTACCAAAGGTATAAGTGCCAGTTGTTTCCCATCCCCAAACGACAAGCTGTTTTAAAGTTGTTCAGGGTCATTGTGGGCTTCTTGTATAGGTTGTAAAGCTACACACATGTGCGTTGATAATCTCTTTAGATGACCACTTAGATTCCGAATGATATGGGTCTTATATGGAAGTGGTCATTATAAGGAGGTTGGGATAAGTATATGTTTGTTTACATTTTAAAACATATTAGTTACCTTCTGCGCTGGTCTAAAATGGAAGATAATCATCGCAAGAGGGATTCAATATATATATATTTTTCCCCTTTCATTTGAATACACGTGAAAAATATCAATAATATCTTTGTTTATTGTCTTGTTATTCTTCTGTTTATCCATTTCAGGTTAAAAAAAATAAATGCTTACACAGGCACCGAAGCTTCCAGAATTGAAATTCTTTACTTTTTAATTTTAATTTCATTCAAAATTAAAGATTTAGTTTTAAGAGTTGGCAATGGTGAATATTATTTTTATGCAAAGATGCGGAATATTTATACGACATTTTTATAATTAAAGAAAAAAAGTAAAAAAAAAAAAAAATTCTCTGGTCAGCTCTTGTTAGAGTTATTTAAATCTATGACTGCAAGTTAACTTTCCTTCCCCCCCCTTACATTTCCATCATGCTGCAAAAGATATTCGGTCGTGAATTGTGCGAGTTTGTTCGGCACGCTAAACGTTAGAACTGCAGCTGTATCGTTATTTGTTGTTAAGATTCTGTGGGAAAACCCTGGACGTCTCCTTTGGTAAGCAGTTCCTTCCCCACTTTTGTCGTGAGAGTGGTTATCTGAAAATAAATTATCTGCTCGTGTTGCGGAGGAAGGAGTGAATTTCCTGCTGACTGAAGATCACATTCGTGGTTTATAATATGATCCCATAAACTACAAATTTTTCATGATTTATGGGAAATCATATGTAGCCATGTGTAAATCATGATTTTTTGAGTAGATGCGTATGCAATATTAAGCGATTTTTGTTAAATTCTGAAAAGGTTCTAATGTGCTGTGTTACTAAATAATATGCATTTAATTGTTATTTAGTGTTTGCATTGGAGTGGATACGTTTCGTGTAAGCTCTGCATGTACGTGACTTAATCTTCTGAGACAAGCAAAATGTCGGAACATTTTAAAATCAGGCAAGCGTGTAAGCTCAGATAAGCTTTTGCATAAAACGCCATCGATTTCAAATTCAATTTTTTTGAGGGGGGGGGGAGCAAAGGTGAAAAGCGCAGTATATTATACTGTAGTGAAACGTGATAATAATTAAGTATCAGAAAGCTAAGGTATTAGAATTTTGAAAGCATTGAGAAGAATTGATGTCATTCACTTACTTCCCTTAATTATTTCTATAAATATCATTATTGATTCTATCACATTTTCAAAAATATTTTCCACCTGAAGAAGAGAGGCTGATTCGATCTTGAAATCGAATACATTTTATTCGAAATTCACGCCAGTTTTGTGAATCGTTGTTGCGTTTTGTCAGGTTTTAAAATTCTGTATGGTATATTACCAGAATTTAATCTTTCAGTTACATTTTGGTACTTTTCTTGTAGGCTTGTAATGTACAAGGAAACTGGATGGTATTCTTGTAGATGGCAAGGATAACAGAAAGCTGGATATTGATGGATGATTGGTAAGTGTTCTGTTATGTCGGCGTTTAGCAGAAAAAGTCGGGAATCTTAGTTACGGTCGTGAATCCGGTCGGAAAATTGTTCTAAACTGTTAGTTGTTTGTTCTAAGTGGTTTGTGATAATGACTTAAAAGCATCGATTTGGATATAATGCCTCACCAATAGTGAAATTAATACTGAAAGACAATTTTGTTTTCCAGATGTGTAAAAATGTCAACTAGTTCAGCATGCTTCTTTCTCTCCCCTCTTTTTTTTTTTTTTTTTTTTTGTTTTTTTGTTCAACATAACGCAGGCTTTCTAAGTTTTATGACATGAAAATTGCATGTTGCAACTAATTATAGGTAAAGCCAGAGTTTATGACAGTTTCTTTTATTCAACATCTGTGTGGAGCTCTTTGTAAATAAATAAATAAATGAGTAATGTAATAGACTAAAGACGAACAAATGGTTTCCCAGAACCCGTTCTAAACAGGGGTGTGTCCAGAAAATATTTATTTTTCTTAACATCTGTAATGTTTATTCGGAATACATAGGAACATATTTGTGCATAATTTAAGCTCGAAATAAATACAATTGAGCTTTCTGCGAAACCAAATGGGTACACCCTTTGCTATGAGTATCCTTTAAATTCGGACGCTAGCGTAGAAATGAGACATTCTTTTAGAATTTTACGTTGGTGGCAAGGTGTCATAAATGGTATATAAAGGAAAATCAAATTATCACCCGATGGTGACCTCGTTTATATAAAGAGGATTACGGCTTTCAATTATGAATGGGGTTAAAGCAGATTATTGCCAGACTTCTATTGTAGTCGCCGTCAACTTTGTGTCCGTATGTTTTCATACCAGCTATTTGAACTCTGTCAAAGTTAGCTGTAGATATGAATAATTTATTTCACAGGTTGAAAATGGTTGCGTGCAGTACGTATTCTGATGCTCTGTTGTTTGCGACTATGCATAAGTGAACAGTTACTGGTATAAATGAGAAAGGTATTAGCCAAACACCATTGAATATAAGGTATTGTCTCTGCTGACTCTTCATTTAACATTTTATAAAAACATACCTGAAACATTATACGTTAATACAATGTTTCCCAAACTTTTCTCTTCGCGAAACTTTTTTAAGTTCTAAAATTGCTAAGGATCATAAGTTTCACAATGATACCGTATTTGAAAATTAAAAGTGATTATTTAGTATTAAGTATTTTTTAAATTCTTTTTCTAATCGTGTCCTGTATTTAGGAAAGTATGTTCGTACGACACACTAATTAAACATTTGTACAATGTACTGAACTTTTTTTTTTTTTTTTTTTAAAGTCTAGTCTAGAGGAGCAATTTGCCCCAAAGGACTATTAATTTTGTTTAGGCATTTTGCGTTGAAAACTATAAACGGCAAATCACTTTTCAAATTGTTGCCACCCAATATTATCGCCCTGTATTATATTTAAAGAAATTAAATAATGAAAAATCTGCATGAATGTATGTATGTTTCTCGCATTGTGATAAAGCAATGGTATCTAGAGCCATCAAAATTTGAATAACGTAATCTTTCATAGAATATGGGTATGTGGAAACCCTAATTTGAATTTGAAATTTGTTTTATGATCGATTTCATATTTTGTAACACTTCAACAAATTATTGATTAAAAAACAAAACGATATCAAAATCAGCAATGGCAACACTGTACGGGGAAAAAAAAATAAATAACTGTTTTTATCTCCAGCTCGCGAGACTCTGTATCCGGAAATTCTAAGGATATGCTCATTTTAAAATTCTTTTGCGATATTGCTGTTGAACTGAATTTTATGGTTTGAGTATGTAGAACATGATATTTAATAAATAAAGGTAACACTCAACACGTTAGAAAAACGCCCTTTCGGACGTAATTTAAAATCTGAAGCCTTTCAGGTTTTTTATTGTTTGTTCATTTTTGTTTAGTTTGTTGTTGTTGTGGATGTTGTAATAACGATTAAATTGTTAATTTCTTATTTCACATATAGCAAGTTTTAAGACTTAAGCGTTTAGACATTTGCGTTCTCCAGTCAGCTCTTTTTTAATTGCACTTCGAACGTTTTCACAATGAGTAACGTTTAATATTCGAAAACGTTGAATGAGTAACGTTTTCGAATATATTTCTACAGTTTTTCCTTTCAGTGTACTTTGTTTTTGTGTATTTTACAAATTTATTCAGGATGTTTTTAAATTGAATTTCCTGTACTTATAATTCATAGAGAAGCGAACGGCAAGTAGGAGAGTCCTTGACATTGTAACACTAATAAATTTGCAAACAAGAAGGATTAATTTACAACGGTTTGAACCGCATATTGCCAATATAAACGAAACATGTTGTTCGGCCCTCATTCATCGCTCGAGTTTAACATTTTAAATACTAACCCCTTGAAAAGTTCTGCTTGAAACATTAAACATAAGGTGATTTATTCGTATTACTGTCTTTTTAAAATTTTTTGTCATTTTTTCAATTTAATTAGTAACAAGATTGATTTACATCTCAGGCTTATAAAAATTCTTTTCCCTATCTATATATGTATATAACACACTGACGAGCCAAAGCCTATAATGACCATCCGCACATTTTTTCTGTGAACTCATCTGGATGACATGGAGGGCACGTGATTAAATGGGAATGCTATTTAACTGATGCTGGAGAAGGTAAGGAATCATTCTTGCACTTTTGCGAATGATGGGAAAGGGCTGCTGATCTAAGGGAATCTGATAGGGGGCAGTTTGTAATGGCCTGAAGGCTGGAACCGAGCATCTCCGAAACTGCACGATTGGTAGATTGTTCATGATTTGCCGTTGTTAGTATTTATGCAGAGTGGATAAATGACGGTGAAACTAGCATTAGACCATGAAAGCTGCGGACTGTGTGAACATAACTGCGAATCAGTTGCACCCGTACGCAGCGTCTATCTTCACAGCTGGAAATGGGATCTTTCAGCAGGACAGCACCCCATGTTACAAGGCTCGAATCGTCTTGGAGTTTTCGAGGAGCATAAGGATGAATTACAATTAATGTTCTGGCCACCTAACTCGCCAGATCTTAACCCGATAGAGCACATTTGGGATACCATGGAGCGGCAGCTCAAAGCTCTCGACATTGCGTGACCGCTGCTGAGACATTTGGTGCAACCTGTTATCAATCATATACCAAGAACTTACGGCACCCATGCCAAGGCGCTTTATAGCCGTTAGGCAGGCCAAAGGTCGTGCAACGTATTATTGAGTAGGTGGTCATAATGTTTTTGGCTCTTTAGTGTATATATATATATATATATATAGTTGCGTGCGTACGGGTTCGTTATGAATTGAATGCACAAGTCCGATGAAAAAAAAATGAATAGAATTTATTATTATCACAACATATAAAACAGAATGCTTAAATTGCCTCAGATATTCGTAGAATATCCCAATATCTCACAGTAGGTATCTTCTAAGCTACCGAAAGCGTTTGACAGAACTAATTTAAAATAGAGAAAGCTAATCCGACTTCACCGCGAATTCGGTACAGTAAACAACAGCAGTTTTCTAAGCAAACTCCTAAAACAACTGAATTGAGGTGTTTTGATGCCGCTTTTATAAGATTTTTAAAATGCACAAGAACTTTCTCGACTTTTCCCGGAAAGCAAAAGCGCGCAATTACGAGATCTATATATTAAATGCACGTGCACCTGTATTTTTAATTTTTCCGGCGTAGATTTCTCTTCAAATAAATCGCGTGCAGCATTGCACTGGGAAATGAAACAATTTAATAACAATTCTATTTAAAAATAGCTAATTCAGTACAAAAGCCGTAATAATAATATATATATATAGAGAGAGAGAGGGAGATACATATATAACTTTAAAAAGGTTATTTTAGTTAGGTGAAACTTTTTATTTTGGTTAGAGCATTTTTGGTTATATGTGGCAAAGAATAAAAGTACAGACGCGTGAGTCTTCAGCATCATAGTGGGCAAGCTAAATAGTAAAGAGCACTCAAATAATAACATAAACGTGACAAATATCAGAATGATTCCATTTAGTTCTTCAAAATTTTTGTATGACAGTTTTGTTTTAAAATGCATTATTAAGAAACCCGTGAGCTTATTTTTAATCAGATTATGATAAGAATACTGTGATAGCTAAAAAATTATTTTTCAGCTTTTAATGAAAAACCGAGTGTATTAAAAAGTTCTTCGAAATCGATCCATATTTTGAGGTTTTGAAAATAAGAATTTGTAAAAATATCGAAACATCAGAGTCATGGTACAGTTGAAGGCAAAGTGCAAATGAAAATGCAAGCAGTCTGCCTAGAAGAATGTGAAGTGTTTTTCCGTCCTACACCTGTTGGTGAGCAAAGTGGGATGGGGGAACGACAATAGGTTCCCTCCATGCCAATAAATAACTACTTCTATTCGCCAGCGCTCGTTCTGTACAGCGTAGAAATATATTCAAAGGAATTGTCAGCCGAAAGCAAATTTATTGTCGGTGAATATTTTGTGTCTTCTCGACCAGCTGCTGCTAGTCAGCTTCAAGAATGACGTTGCCAGAAGAAAAGGGATTTGTAGTGAAAGAGATTTGAGGAAAAAAAGGGGTGGTTTATGGGTTTTGGAGTGCGCATTTCCAGTTTCTTATGGGGTAGGATATAGAGAAGGTATGGCCTATTCAGAGTTTCATTGGATGTTGATGGATAAAACTTGTGAACTGTATAGTTCTGCATTGGTAAGGTTATGGACGTTTATATTGTAGATGGACGGTAGTTTAGAGACCTTTATTCTGTCTTCTATTGTGCGCTGCCCCCTATATTTTAATGACAGTTGAATCTTGTGTCAGCTAGTCTAAATATGCATTTTTTGTACGAGAGACAGTAATCACATTCAGTTGGTCACATTCGTCTTCATGCTCTTCCTTTAAGGGAACCTCAAATGGGTGGTCATAAGAACGGTGCTCTGTCTTAAATGTATGGCACCTTTATACAAATCGACTGCTTTTCAAAAAGGCAGAAATCTCAGAAGGGTTCCGCGTCATATAACCCGCATCCGTAAGGTAAGTTGACTCGTAAAAGCAACCTTTATAAAGGTGAGAGCATTTTTATGCTAGTTCAACGATACAAGTTCCTTTGTTCATCCCAGTAGCGAACTAAAACTCTAGCCCCTTCATAAAGATGCCATTTCCTTTATGGAGGTTGCTTTTTAGGAGTTAGAAACTGATCTTCATAAGGGTGCACACTATGCTGGGACACTCTTATGAAGGTTTCACTGTTTTCGAACATTGGACGATAAGCTTACCGTTACCGCTAATTTATGATGGGACACTTTCATAAAGCTTCATGTCACAACAAAATCACGTGATGGGACCAATGTGAAATTATTCCTAAACACGCATCGTATGATTGAGGTAGAAACCTAATGCAAATCTAAACATTTACGATAACGAAGCGTTGGCTACAGAACATCAAAACTCGTTCAATATTTGAGGTTCTACCCCCCAGTAATGGATCGTTTTATTACAACATCTAAACTAGTCTAGTTTGAGATTTTAAAAGTCTGTCCGTTGGTAACGCTTGCATCGTATTATCGAAATATGAATGAATTACTGAAGGCATGCGACACTGAATTTGAAAACGGCTAATGATTGGTTAACTTTATTTTTTTAACTGAATTTGAAAACGGCTAATGATTGGTTAACTTTATTTATTTATTTATTTATTTATTGAATATATGTTTAAAGCAGTTAAGGAATGATTTCTCGAAGAAGGACAATAATCGAAATTAAATTAAAAAGTACGACAATTTTCATTTAAAAAAGAAACTACTCAATTCATTCAGAAACTCTTTAGGCAGTTCTTACAAACAGAGGAAAATATGAGTTATTGATTGATATTTTATTGAAAAATTCGCAACATAGACTTCAAGATTTAAATAAATACCAGTGGTATTTCAGTTGTATTTAAAGTTCTATTCTCAGTTCCAAACGTATTTGCGATTGCAGATGTAATAATGCATAAAGCTGCTTTTAGATGTGCAACAGTTTTAGGCAGAAAACAGGAATTTTCAACATGTCGTCAGCTTTGTTGTTTTATGAAGTTCCATTTTTTGGAAGCATATATATTTATATTTATAATTTTTGATTAAATTAGTATTTTTAGAGTACCTGAATATAGTCAACATAAGACCCAAACCGGTTTTTGAACTGACATGTCGATCGCAGGAAAGCTGTCAATCGATCCATTTCTTCTTTTGCCAATTCTTGACTATTTTTATTGGGTAGTGTGATCTTGGGGATTATTCTCACGATGGTATAGCCATTATTACTGGCATACTCCTAAGGATATAAGTTGCACATGTGTGAATACGCAGCTGAATCAGCGAAACTGTCGAACGAATGTCAGTTCATGTTTGTTGTGCTGTGATTGGTCGGTTCGTGTACCAAGTTGGCATAAAGTTGAAAAGTTAGATCATTTACGCATAATATTTTTCATTTTTGACTAGCAAGGTCTCGTTGCTAAGCAACGAGGCTTTGCTTATGACTGTTATGACTGCGTAGCGCTTATTTGAACAAAGCCTTAGGCACATATTTAATGGACAAGGAAATGCAGAAACTCGAAAAGGTTTGACGTTCTTGATCTAAAATAATGTTAATATTTTATTTATTTATTTATTTATTTTTTAAATGGCTTAAGACGTTACAAAATTATATCCAACCTGATATACTGTTTATTATGCTTAGGATTGCTGTTATTTTTGAAAATATGTATACAGTTTCAAAAGAATGATCCAGCACGCATTGTTTCTGCTGTCGCTCCGTTCGGTTTGATGATAAATGTGCCGGCTGTCACATCGTTGGGCCCAGATTTGAATCCTGAAGAAGACATAAGTGTTTGTATTTGTGTATCCCCACCTCTCGCTGTGGATGATCGATTACTTTCCTTGCCGAAAATGTTCATGGTGTTTAGTGCGGAGATGATTAAGTACTGGTCGACTAATTCTGTCCAATTCTGGATATTTTTTATAGATAGTTGCAAAAAGGAAATGTGTGAAAATTCTGTCTGTACCCCCTTTTTCCCCAAAAAAATATCTAAAGTTCTCACAGCATATTTTTTCTGAAATCACTGCCAGAAGATTGAATTTTCTGTTAATTTTAATTATGTTACTGTTACTATTTTTTTTCCCTCTTTCCTTTACAAAGACTTGGAACTCCTGTCAAGATTGCGAACTCCCCATGCGATTATGAAACTTTCTGTATTAAAAATCAGGAAATTAAGGACATGGTTCCCCGCCCTCCCCCCCCGCCATTTTCTTATCTTTTCTCTTCCCCCCCCCTTTACTTTCACGCTGCTAAGATTTTCAGATACCACCCCACCTGTCTGTTCGTCGCAAAGGAAACGCCGTTAGTGTACTCCGCACCTGCGAGGGAGCGAATAGGCATGGAACCTCCATGCGAGTAAGGTTAGGAGTGTGTGCACATGGGTTGGAGAATTTCCCTCGCTTCTCGGGTGTCAAGATTCACCGGAGCGGGCATTCACCTTTGAAATCGTAAGCTATTCAACAGATTTCACCATTTACTATGTATTTATCCGTCGAAAGTAGAGCAGCAACATTATCGTTTCGCGAATTTCACCGTTTATGATTATTTTCGCACATTCTGGGGAATTTTCTAAGATATCGGGAGTATTTGTTTTTTTTTTCCTCCCCTTGTATGCCAAATAAATCAAAGGATTTCGGTTTTTCCCTCTTATTATCTTGTAATTTGTACGTATAACATTTGTGACGTAATATAAACAAAAGTTTATCAACTAAATGTTACTTATTGAATACAGAGAAACGATTTACATACTGTTTTTCTGTGAAGGCATTACATTTCTAGCGCCCATTTAAGATTCTGAAATTCAGAAGAATAAAAGTCTTTTGGATATCTGTTGACCCGTTATTATAAGTGTTAATAACCTGCTCATTAGACGTGAATTACTTTCTTCGTAAAAATTCTTTAAGTGGAACAAAGAGATGCAGTCTGAAGGTGCTAAATTATGTCCAAGTTATGTTACAAGTAATACTAAACTTCATACTTTAGTTTATTTTATGCTCTCTATATGCAGGGTGATCCAGAAATCGTGCACGTCAGATATTCAGAGTTTGTGACATTTCCATAATGCATATTATTTGAAAACTGCTTTAATGGATGACACCCGTAGTTACAAGTAATACTGCACTTCATATTTTAATTGCACTTTATGCTGTTGGCTTTAAAAATCATTTGTTAGGGGGAAGATTGTAATGCGTTTTACCAGGCAGAACGAATATTTGTAACGGAGCATTACTTCGCAACGCGTTCTTATGAAAACGCTGTTGAAATCTCTATAGAATTTTACAAAAGAATATAATTTTTAAAACTTTGTATACTTAGTCAACAGTATGCTGTCAGTTAGCAGTGACTGACTTCGTCCCTTCTGACTGACTGGTCACTGGTGTCACTGTCACTGCTTCAGTCACTGGGGACTGACGTGGCGCAGAACGTGTTAAAAATATATCATAAGAAATGACGTGGCCACCCGTCTCTTCTGAGTTCAGGGGGGGGGACGGGCGAAGTCAGGAATAGGAATAAAATGTTATATTCACCAAGAGAGAATGTGAGGAAGATGGCATCACAATCGAATGTATGCGTTGCGAAGTAATGCTCAATTGTAAAAATCAGCTTTCCTTTGAGAAAAACTCATCTCCGCCTTGCACCAAATAAATGGTTTTTAAAGCTAACGTGATAAACTGCAACTGAAATTGGAAGTGATATTTTACTTGTTATAGTACAAGTGACATCCTTTGAAACAATGTGTCATTAATATCCATTTTGGAATATTCACTATTTTCCAAAGTTTGATGTCCGCAGCTTTTGGATCGTTCAGTATTTCAAAATCCCTCATAAACATGCATATTTTTTTTTATATTTATTTAACTGTTATGCTGTTTTCCGTTAGAATTTCCTCATCTCAAAATGAAAATTATAATCTTAAAAAAATTGTAACCTTAAATAATCGCACCTTATTTACTTAACTAATTAACATGAATTAATATTGCTAGAGTTCCGGAATGCTATTAAAAGTCATTTTCCGGAATTGAATAAAGCCTTCCTCCGTTGTTTGTCAGTGCAGAAAAACAATTTTCGATGCCGAACGATCCTTTTTCAGAACTCTGCCTCCATGAAAGAAATCTGTGTATATTTATGTAAGATAAAATATTTGGAAATCAAAATTCTAACCTTAATTTGCAATAGCCACTTTGATTATTTTTCCTTTTACTTCTAAAAATAATAACTGCTATTAATAAATCTCACTAAACTTCATCATTTAAAAATTAATGCATCTCATATGATTCTTGTTTAACACTAACGCGCTGTGTATACAACAAAAGTTTTTTTTTTTTTTTTTTTTCCAAGAAGTAAAATATATTAAAGCTGCAACGATTGTCTTATGTTGTTCAAGAATTGTTAACAACTATACTGTCACTAAATTAGCATTTCATACTTCAAAACCATCGTTAATGAAATGATAATTTTGATCTAAAATAATGGTGTTGAATAAGTTTCTTTAATTTGATTGGCTTATCAGTCTAAATTTCGATTAAAAGATATATAATACGATATTTATTACTTCCTTGTACGATGTAAGGGAAATATTGTAATTTAAAAAAAAAAAAATTTTGTTAGCAGAATCGGAATCAACGGAAATATCGATTTTGACTATTCCCTAATCCATTCTTAGTATTTTATATTTTTTTAATTATATATTTGGGAAAGTTTTATATACGTTATGGAAAAAAAATTGCAATGAATTGCGGCAAAAATTGGCTGTGATTTTTTATTTCAAAATTTGCGATTTTTGATGTCATGTTCAGATTTTTTTTATGCTCATTGTATTATTTCTTTAAAAATAACATATTGAGATAATATTTGGGGGCAACATCGTTTAATTGTGATGTTTTTTACTTCCTTGTACGAAGTAAAAAGGAAGTATTGTAATCGCGAGAAATTTCGGGTATCATATTTCAACGAAAATATCGATTTTGACCGCTATGCAATGCAATTTAATGATGGTTTTGCGTGACATCCGCAAGTAAGGACAGAATAAAGGACTCTTTTCCCGAAAAAATATTATAAAACTGATTTAAAATGAGTTCTAAAGAGAATGTTTCGTGGCGTCTGTGCTTACTACTCAAAAACAAGTAGTCTCAGAACGTTGAAATTTTGTATGTAAGACTGCTATAACATGTAGATGTGTAGCTCGTATTTTGGTTATAATCGGCCGCACAAAAAGTATATATATATGTAAGATAAAAATGTATGAATCAGAATTATAATATAATTATAAACATTAATTCTTCCTCTCTATTCTAAAATCGTAATAACTTATCTGCATTGCTTCATTCAAATTAATCATGCGATCTTACGTAACCGTTAATACCAGATGCCTCTTGACGACCAATCACAGAATTGTAAACCAAAACTTTTCTCTTCGCGTGCTTCCATCTTTCATAACGACGCACTTCAGCTTTTGCTCTGTGTTGTGCTAAGATGTAATTTCGCTAGCTTGCTTTCTATCTCAACAATATCAAAAATGTAAATCTTCTGTGGAAAGGCACGACTAGAGTGCCAAGTGATTGTGGCCACAAATATCAATTGGAAATAAAAACGGAATTAAAACTGCCTCGACTGCCAAATTCTTTAAATACTACGCAATCAAAATTCTTCTTCAATATGGGTCTAATCACGCATCTACAGTGTTCCGTCATTTCCTTTGCTTTTATTATGACATATATATACATATATATTACTCGGCTCAGTGAGTTCAGTGTCTTAATTCTTATATGTTTGTAAATTGTGCATTCTTTGCTTTAAAAATGATTGAATTATGTTGTTATTATCTTCCAGTTAAGTTTTTTATGCCTTTAGTAAATCTGGATGTAATATTTGTGGAGTTATCAACAATTTAAAAGTTTTTAAGTACAGCTAAGCCTAATTAATGAATTCTGCGATGGCGGACATGTTTGTTTACATTTCAAACTTGACAAAAAAGCGGATTTGTTGTCAATCTAGAGAAACTAAGCTTTGCAACAACGAAGATAACGTCTTCTTTTATTATTGCGAATTAAATCATGCTTAATCCATTCTGCAATTTATTCGAGGAAGTAAGTGTTTCAGACTTACTTCGTAATTTTTAATGTAGATATTTTGAGTTTTTATGATTTTTGCCTTGTCGCGAAGTGAGAACTGACTTAATTGAATGACAAATACTGAATCGTCTGTGAGAAACTTTTTTTTTTTTTTCATTTTCTGTTTTGTTTGCTTAATTTCTTTCATACATCGTTCTAGCTTTATTATAGTATTTGAAAAGAACATGTGGCAATGATTAGATTATTCTTTAAATGATACAAATTTTGTGCATTCTGAGTTATAATATGGACGAAATGTAATGCTGTTAAGTGAACCTAGCGCCAGTGTGCCGCTATGGTAAACAAATATAGTGAATTGTACATGTCGATAACATTTACTGTCAATATTTAAAAGTAGTACTTAGAAAAGCGCTAGGTTTAATACTAAGAGCACCTATGGTGCTATTAAAATAAATAAATAAAATAAATAAGTGTTGTCATTTGACAAAGCACAATATATTTTTCTTTCTGATTTTATCAGTCATCTTTATCATTTCAAATGGTGAAAATTTTAAATACACTCTATTTAAAAGAAGTTATTACCTCTCACCAAATTTAAATAATTTTTCTTACAGGGCAGTGTATTTGTCGTTCAGGAGAGCATATTTAATTTTTCTTTCAAATCTTCATTCGGTTATTAACAATCCAAGCGTTTTAAAAACAAAAAACGCAGATTCATCGTTACTGTTAATAGTTACTAACTGGATCCGTCATATTATTAGTTGAATTCATTAAAATCATTTTATACTTTTTTTTTTTTTTTTTTTTTATATTACCTATTTTAAGCGGCCATACACTGAAAAGTATAATAATAAAATAACAGTTAATTATGTTTTGTTGCCTTTCATAAAATCAGTTTTAGGGTGTTAGTACTTAAACAGATCTTACAAAATTTTCAACTTTCTCTGATTTAGCCATGGCCTCGAAATAATTATTAATCTTTCGTTGGAAATGGGCTATCTGACCCTGACACTGCAAACGTAGCAGGATTTTTCCTGAGAGAAATCAAAAACATATGACACCTAAAGTGCAATTCCGAATGAATCTTCAATTGCTGTCACGTGACAAATTTCTCCGCCTAATGAATAAAGATAAGTGGACGTATCCTTCGCGTGGATACTTCATTTTTCAGAACCGAAATGGATGGGGGGGGTGGGGTATCGCGTGCTCGGGTGTTAACACGATTAAAATAGCGCGAGACCGAATGTATCACGAGAGAGGAAAAAAAAATAAATAAATCGCATTAAAAGTAATGATCTCTCCATGAACCGTGGGCGTGTTTTCGAACTGTTAGTATTAATGAGTGCACGGAACCACTGGAAGGACGGCTGTCGTTTGCAAATTACCTGTTCTTCGAACCATACCAGATGAAAAAACCCTTTTTAAATCCCGTCATTTTTAAAAATAACTACTGCATGATCGCTAGGCTTCCGTCATTAGCGCCGCCGTATTCCGCGCGTAATTCCTTCCCTCCTCGGAAAAAAAATTATGCAGGTGGTTTTTAAAACGTTTTCTGTGCTTTACCAGAAGGTGAATTGTTAGTGGTGGTGGCCGTGATTGGTGGGTGGTTTTTGAATGAGAGGGCATGCGCTCGAATTGTTTTTTCGTGACTATATGGCATGCTCGTTAGGAACGAAGCGAACAGTCATACTGTTTAAATTAGTACCAACACTGATATTAGAAGTTATGTTATGAATTTTATATTGAATTTTAAAAGTTACATTGATAATAAAAGAAACCTACTGAATAGATCTTCCATGGAACACTTATTTTCTTTTCATCTAATGCTTAGTCAACTCTTTAGCATTTGGAATAACAAAGATTGTCAAAAATAAAGCAGACATATAAAGAAATGAAGAATTATGTTATTAATGTGGTATAGATACACATTTGGGATTCAGAATTGCTTGAATTGTTTTTGCAGTGGAGGCATACAAGCTCTAAATTTTGTATCACATAAACTGGTCCATTTTTCTGAGAGATAATGAAACAGAAAAGCATAGATCACAGGGGCTCGATGAGAATTAAGTTTGTTGATTACGCAGGCCATTGAAGATGGGCAACTTTATCTTCAAGTTATACAAATTTGACTTTTGTAGCATTACCATCTTTGAAAGATGCCATTATTAAGAAATAGTACCCGCACCATTTTGAATGGTCATGTAGTCAGTGGTGTTTATTCTTTCTCAAAATGTCATATTTTGACCTGTTGCAGACTGCAGTAAAACAGCCCATAGCGTAAACTGAGTACGTCTTATTCTGAAGTCAGAAATACTGTAAAGTTTGACTCCTCTGAAAACAGCACTTATTTCCTTCGATGACCATTCCACATTTAATGTTCCTGGCCATATTGTAGTCTGTGTTTTGCATTTGTTGTAAAAGAGATTCTGGGGCAAAATCTCTGCCGTAAACATTCTGTTTATATACTTCCATACGTACTGTATATGTCTAAACTGAGTTTTCTAAATGCATATTAAGCTCATCAGTCACTTTTATCACAGTAGTTTATTGTAGACCCCGTAATATTTTTTTTCTCTGAAAAGAGCTGGTTAATTCGCAGTTTGGTTAATCTGTATGCGATTATATTTTATTTCCTTTTGCATAACCAAGAAACATATTTACATAGGTTGGAGGACGAACAGCGTCACAGGATTCACAGGTGTACGAAGATGGTATTAATGTCAAGATTTTAGGCTAAGATTGTCAACTGTGAATTCAGCTCGATTTGTTCTTTATGTGGAGGAACCCACGATGTCTTTAACTGCACAGCGCGCTTTCCATATTGTATCAATTGCTGGATTAATAACAAAAAGTGTGGAACCAATTTCAAACTGCGCACACACTGTCTCGTCCATCTCTTATCCCACTTACCAAGCAGAAGACCAGAAAGTAAAAGGAAGAACAGCATGCAAATTCTAAATCAAATATATGATACACCAAAAGCAAGTAAATATTCCGTCAACAGCGCAAAGTAATCACCAAGAACGACAATACCACGATCATCTCCTACAAGTCAATCTCCGCAAAGCTAAAACCTCAACCGACCAACTAACTCAATACCTAATGGACAATACAGGAGATGTCGTCTGTATACAAGAGCCATTCTGCTTTACTGGACACGTAAGCAGAGTCCAAAATGCCTGGACAGTGTACCAACAATTCAACCCAACGGAAGACCTCCCTTCCCAAGATAGCATAATCTGCACAAACAGCGGATGGAACCCAACTATTATTTCAAGTCAACGAGATATTTTCATCCTTTCGATAAAAACCGAAATCTCACGATTAATGATCACCAGTATTTAGGTTTCATCATCGGAACAGCCCACCTTGAATCTTGATTTATTCAGCCATTAAATTCAGAGCTTCATTTGCTCCCTAAACGTCTTCTAAGTACTAAGTGAAAACTTCATCTGTCACAGTACACTTTGAGGTTAAAACCCAAGAGGTTATAAACTGGAAGAATTCACCAACTCCAGTAATCTAATACTTCATAATCAACCAACCGATCCTCCAGCATTCGACAATATACGAAGCCAAGGCTGGACAAAATTCCTCATCACCTGATCACATCTAGCAAATAAAATTCACAACAGACAAGTTCGAGATGATCACACAGAATTTGATCATAAGTATATTATGTTCGACATCAACGAACCGACAAAAAGGCACTATAATCTGAAGATTCACGGAGGAAGGAACGTGGTGATTCTGAAGGAGATATGAACGCATAATTGGTTTTCAGCGTTTTGTGTACTCGTACTTCTTCACGACATTCACCGCGTTTCTCGCACCATTTGGGTAAATTTTGCAAGATATAAGGTAAAATGAGTTGCTACGAACTTGTGGATGATGGAAGGAGATGGAGAATTGTCGATAGATTTGAAGCAGGTCCAGTCATAAACGCAGGGGGCTACAGAGCTCAATATAATGTCCGTTGTCATCTGCAGTTTGTGAAAACAATTTCAGAACACTGGGTCCTTATCGAGAAGACTTAGACAAAGTCGACTAAGATTCATAACAACGAATGAGGATCGTCCGATTTTCAGCGCGGTGACACAAAACTGCTACAGCTTCATACCACTCATATGAGTTGTATGCGGCCACTGAAACCCGAATTTTATAGTTTACAGAAGGCTTCATGACATAAGGTGGTATGCCAGCAGACGCACTGTTTGCGTTCCGCTCACTGCAGCATACAAGTGACTGCGTTTAGCCACAGATAACATGCGTCTTGGACCAGACTTCAATAAAACACTGTACTTTTAACATATGAGTCTAGATTCAACCTGGATACTAACTCTTGGAGTACCTGTATTTAGAGAGAGCCCGGAACACGATACGATCCCTCCCTCATCAGGAAAAAAGAATCATTACGGCGGTGGGAGTTATGTTGGACAGCCTCACACTTCTGTATCTGTTTGACAAAGGCGTTATGACTGCTATGAAGTATAGAATGGAGATCTTATATCCCTGCGTTCGGTATTCCGAGGCCGCAGTTAGTTTCTGGATTCATGTTCATACATAACAAGGGTCGCCCTCTTAGGGCTCAGCTGGTCCACGATTACCTGAAAAGTGAAAATATTCGCCGCATGGATCCTGACCTTAATCCTATACAGCATGTCTGAAACGCTTTTGGAAAGGCAGTTCATCTCGCCAACCCCTTCGAGAACCATCCCAGAGTTGAAAAGTGCCCTTCTACAGGAGTGGAATTGACTACCACAGGGACTCCTGAACTGTCTCCTGCTGTTCAAAATTCAAAGGTTACTAGAAATCGACATCGAATAATTTTAAAAATGTGAAGTTTAATATTTACACTATTTACAAATTGATTACAAATTGATATCATTGATTACAACATTCAGTGGTTCAGCTTTATATTAATCAGACAAGATCAAATACTTTAATAGTCAAAGAATCGAATCTTTTAATAGGAACCTGATTATTCCTAGTCAACTAATGTGTTCAAGCACATATCTATCTACAGAGATACCGGTGGTGAGTTTGTGGAAAGTCAAAAGGCATGTCACGTTTAACACGAAACGCTAGTGTATTATTTTGACTAATTAAAATTATTTTGACTAATTAAAAGATGGCTTTTAATTAGTCAAAATAATTTCCACACCTCTCCAGTATGCCGTAACGATTCTCGACCTGTCTGGTTCTGAGAAGGGACCATGCTAAGGCCCATCTTTTCTCAAGGTGGCCTTGATCATACCCCATATTAGACTCATTTTCAGTTCGATATCACAGCATGGATTTTGGATATCCCTGCACTGTGAGTTTTACTGATAATCATGCATACATAAAATGACTTTCTCTGTCATAAATGTGTATTCATACCAGATTTCATTAAGATCTATGCATTAGTTTTTCTAAAATTCGAAATAATGTGCAGATTCTCTTAATTCTGCACTCGAGTGTTTATTTCAAAGTAGTTATAATTATTGGTTTCAGAATATGCTTTTTACCTGCACAATTTACTTTGCGTAATACTTTTTCCTAGGTGGAGATACGCGAGAGGAAAAAATATCCAAGTGAATACTGTAATATTTACCGGAAATGTATTTTTGCGGAAGGACTTTAGTTAGTCTGAATCACTTCACTTAGCAGTGAATAGGCATATCATTAAAATTCATATATTTCAGTCTTTTTCTTTATTAACTCGTGTTTTGATATGCGAATTTAGTCTGATAACTCAGAGAACCGTTAAAGATGTTAATGCTGAAATTACACGAACTTGCATCAAAGGGCGCAGCGGCAACGTTGGCAACGACACTAGCGACAGTCTTGCAAAAGAAGCTCTTTCCCAAGAAGGCGAATTCCTCAACATCAATCTTCCGAAATCGCAACTACGACAAATCCTAAACAAACATCTGAGCCACCAGTGGCAAGGAGAGTGGAATAACGTCACAACAGGCCAGAACACTCACCAGTTTTCTCCAAAATCGGCATTGAAATAAGAAGCTTTAGGTTCTGCCTAACTTATTACCTCACCGGGCACATATCCAGATTATTTTCTTAAAAGGAAAGGAACTTCTCTAGCGTTTGTTGAGTCAAAGGAGATGCAGTCAAAGGACACCTGTTCTTCAGTCGTCTTACAAGTGATCGGAACATTTGTAAACCCACCAGGCTAGACCTATCTCAACCTCTATGATGATATCTCAACGCCACCTATACTCAAAATCATGAAAATACCCTAAAAGCTGAGTGCTGTAGAACTAGACTTATGCCAAGTCATACCTTAGGACCGAAAATGAAAAGAGCAAAGGCTAGGTTACATCCAATAATTGATTCCGAACAATATGAACAATTTCCATAATGCTTCAAAACACCAAACTTACTGAGTTGAGTCCATGAACTTTATTTATGAACTTAACTGAAAGACTTTAGCTCCACCTGTTACCTGTAACAAACACCTCACATAACAAGAAGACATTCCTGTATGTTAGAAAAATCAAATCTCATATGTCAAATTCCAGTGCAACGATCTCAAAATATCAGCTCTATTGCATTTACATAATCCAGTATTATAATGAGTATACTCAAAAGTTTGTGTTATGCTGTGTAACTTTGCCTACTTTGTTGTTATTATCATCTTATATTAAAATGTAACAACTCCGATGTATAACTCCAGTGCTCCTGAAGAGAAAAAGCATACAGTAATTCCGAATTTTTCATACTCTAGCTGGTTAGTGTATTGAAGCAACTTCTGTTCGATTCTATAGTGAAGCCCGATGCACTTTTACTGTTTACCTGTTTATTTTCTTTAACTGTGTAATCTTCAATTAAATAAAACTGCATAAATGAAATAAACAAGACTCCTTAATGACAGTTATACGTATTAGATTGTAGAGGGGATGGGACAAATAAACCAAAAAAAGAAAAAAATACTCAACTGTGTGGATTTTCCAGAGTAAGCCCGGATAATTGGAGCTTAATTGTATTTCACTGTAACTGTGACGATTGTAGCATTATGAATTCCAAGCGTATGATTCTGGGAGACATTCATAGCGTATTTGTCTAATTGCATGCGTTATGATGCAGGTTGATCCTATTTAAGCGCGCAGTACTCTCTCCAGCCTCATGAGTGTGTCCTATTCCGAGTATTTACATTGGAATTACCATTACTTGTGCCGTTTGTGACCTAATTATAGTGAATTGCCTAATTACAAATATTACGTTAAAACGTATATGACTAGCAGTTGTGTGTGCAAGGTTGAATGTGGGGAAATTATTGCCATGTTACATGTCTAAATGTAACTATCATTATCCTGCATTTCATCAGATAAAGCTAATCCCGTGAAATATTAACAATACGGTATTTTTACCTCCTGCCAACGTATACTGTCGGAGGAGGGTGCTGTTTTGGTCCAAAAATTGGATCAAGAGAAGCAAATAAGCACCAATTTGGATCCCCATGACACGTTTTTACTATTTTTTAGAATGAAGTCTGCATAAGATTGTGTCGTCCACGACAACTCTCGTATGACACTTCCAAAATTATCGGTTTTCTATATTTAAATTTATATATTCATATAAATAGATCATTAGATGTGGGTAAAATTGGACAACCGTTAGACTTCCGTCGCTAGCGTCATCACGTAAAGTAAACAGTCTTTAATGGTATTTTATATAAGCCCATTAGTGAGGATTGATTGCGATATTTTATAATCAAGGCATGCGTACGGATGTGTATATGCATGAGCATGTATGGTTATTATTGTTCATTGTATGGGAGACTGGAATAATAATAAATGAGTAGTGCTTATAATTAACATTGAGCCATAAAGTTTATGAACAAATAGGCATTTTATTTACGAACTCTTAGGCATTTTATTTGCGAACAATTAACAGAGGTGATAGTTTACTTAAAGCTCATTGCTATTCCTCCAGTTTCAAATTAAGGCATAGAATAGGTGGGATATTATGTGCGGGCCACATTAGAATTTTTAAACTGGTTGCGATGGAAAATCTATGTACAAAAATTAAAAGAAAATTGGGTAAGTCCGAGCTACTACGTTATGTATGCGGTATATTACTAGTATTTATGTATTATTACGTTATATGGCGTTGATGAATAGAATTCACTATTTTACAAGCTGGCAAAACATTCTCTTAGTCATAATTCCACTTCATCCTGCTATTCACTCATTTTTAAACTAAAACAAATAATTTCTGACATGCGATTCAGCCGCACCTGCGATCGTAGACTGGAAGACCGCTGATTGCTGGGGACACTGGTTCCATCCCTAGCGAAGAAGGGGTTGGCTGCATAGTTGGTTCTTGTGATTTCCCCTTATGTATAACTGTATATCCATGTGTAACCCCAGCGAGTTTCTATCAGGAGGTCGTAATCTAAGGAACCCTTAGGCAGATAACACTCGTGAGCTTTTCTGTATTCAAATAAATTAACAGAATCCCACTCAATTCATTATTACTACGAATTTTCCAAATTCGTTTTTTAACCGACTCAGGTAGGACGATTAGTTTAATTTTCTGCTGCTTTGCATTTTCTCAATTTGCTGCTTTGCATGAATTTAATGCGCAAAAATTCCAAATTTTGAAAATTCATTATATCGCCCAATTTCTGCTGCTTAGTGTCAATTTTTATAAATTTTTAGAATGAATATAAATTTATACTAAATCTTGGCGATAGTATAAAAAGTTAAGTTTTATTAAAATTTTAAAATGAATCGTTTAAACTTCATAGTGTTAAAACGTGAATGCCGAATTTACTCGTATATTTCTCCTCCTCCCGTATTTTCTTAGTTTTTTTCAGTATAGGATTTAGAAAATTCTAATTAATGATAACAATGTAAAATACATGTACAAATAGGAAAATGTTTTCTGTAAGTAAAATTATATTATTCAAACGGATAAATCCTTTGAAAGAGATAGAGTAATAATGGTAGTATGTCTTTATGTTTGCTTTTTAATGTGTTGTATGCCACCAGCATCTAAAATAAAGGCCGTATAAATACTTTTAAGAACATCATCTGCATCCCAACAAAATAATAAATAAATAAATAATAAAATCTGAACGGTTACAGATATCAGCAGTTATCCAAAGGGGTTGTTCTAGGTTTCTTACGCTCTCACTGAGATCACACTCTACGAGTCTGCTCTTGCATTCACGCCTGATAACTCCCTCTTTTTAGCCCAAAGAGGCGTTAGCTCAAAAAAGCTATTAGTCTCGAAACGGCATTTTGCGTTGACTCACTAAAAGCGTTGTGTCACTTTTCAAATTGTTGCCACCAAATATTATCACCCTGTTTAGTTTAGTTTAGTTTACGATTGTGCTGCAACCCTCCTGGCCGATAATAATTGGCTTCATGGTTAACGCAGTACACCCGACGCTGACAAACAAAAATACAGTTAAAACAGGTAAACACAGATTGTGTATCTTTCAAAATACACTCACACAATACAAAATAAGGAAAATCATAAGCATAATTATCACCCTGTATTATATTTTAAAGAAATTAAATAATGAAGAATCTGCATGAATGTATGCATGTTTCTAGCGATGTGGAAAACAACGGTGCCTAGAACTATCAAATTTTGAATAATGTAGTCCTTCTCTCGAATATAAGTAACTGGAAGCCAGAATTTAGAATTTGTTTTATTGTCTATTTCATATTTTGTAAAACTTTAATGAATTTTTGATTAATAAACTCAACAATTTCATAGCGAGCAACGGCAAGCACGCGAGACTGTCTATTGGAAATTCTTAAGATACACTGTTTTTAATATTTTTCGTCCAAAGGGATAAACGCCCAAACGTTCTCGAAACGTGTATGTGCGTTGTACATGGGGGGGGGGGCGCACGCTCCTTTGGGCGTAATATCAAATCTGAAAGCTTTCAGTTTCTTTTCTTTTCTTTTCTTTTTTTTTTAAAGCATCGCTTTCTTTCTATTTACATCATCAGCAAAATCACAAAACTTTTAAAAGCTGCACAGCAGCGTATGTTTAGAATTCCACCCGCAATATTAAGTGTTGCCATACATTTTTGTATTTTTTTAATCTTTTCTCAATATTTCATAACAATATTCAGTTTTGATACAGTGATGTGCAAAACTTAAGCAACAGGTGTTCTTTTTGCCATAACTCCGCAAAAAATCAGCTGAGAGACTTGAAATTCAGAAATGTATTTAATGTGCCCATTCCTCAGTCAGCATCTGTTTTAGTTGTTGGGTGTTTCCCCGAAGGATGTAATCGTGCCACAAGGCGTCTCCTCAAAGCATCCCATACATGTTTTATGGGATTTAAATCAGGAAAGTATGCTGGCCAATCCATTCGAGTGATATTTTCACATTCCAGTAGCAGGAGTCCAGTGTGGTAGTGCATTGTCGTCCATAAAAACGAAGCCAATGGCACCTCGGAACAGATGCACATGGGAAAGGATCACCTCCTGACAATAGCGATCTCCGATTACAGAACCCGTGGAGATCTGTGCGCCCGTGCAGCATAATGCATAGTACCTTAAAGGTTACTTTTATAATGCTGAGTATATTAACACATTCAGTCTCATCAGTGGTCGAGTGGTTAAGAATTCGACCTGGGTTCGATTCCAGGCGATAGGGGTGGTCGCATGCATAGTTTCTGTATTCCCCCTTCGCGTTTTACGTGGATACAAGCCACTTACCTTTAGGAAATCCTTCACGAATGTATCTCTTCTCTTTAAGTAGTTTTAGCTCGTTTTGCCATTTTTCAAATAAAACAAACAGATCAAATCTTAAGCAAGTCTTCTATAGAGATGTCCTTCACCATAGCAAAGTAGCCCTACTATGCTTTGCCCTATTCTGATTACCTAACGTAATCTAATCTAGGTCACTTTTTTATTGTTTTAGTAATTGCGACTGTGTGCGTAGGATCATAGTGTGACGTTCAGACATATGCCCTCCTCGGACTTCCAGGTGCTTAATGAGAGATATCTGTTCTCAAAGACAGAATGGACAGCAAACCTTTGGAAGAAAGGTGCAGCGGAAAACCCCCGGGTGGTTTCCGGACATAAGGGACTAATTATTTTCTTTCCAGGTTTTTAAATAAAAGAGGAGAGAGCTTTATGTAAAAAAGCTTTTGATGCTGTAAACGAGTGAAAGCAGACGCATTTTAGCGTTGTCCCGCGTCAGCGGCCTTTGTATGAATTATGGCTGAAATGATTCAATTAATTTAATATTTATTCAAGAATTTCTTATTTAGTTTTGAAAATAAATATTTTAAAAGACAACCTGTCTTTTCTTTCACCCATCACGGGTGTTCTGACGTTACAATAGTTTAAGGAAATAAAACGTCTTCGAAATCTTACCTAAAATCATTTAGCGTATTTTTTTCGTAAAGTTTACATTATTATTATTTGATTTTACAAAGAACAGAATATGATGTGGGTTTCAGTGAGAAATCTAACTAATCTTTTACATTAGAAGACAAACACGCGCCGAACAGTTTCCTACACAAAGTTATATACATCATCTCGATGGAATTCAAGACAAAAACCCATCTGAAAGATCTTGATGACACTGTTGATTATTGGCCACCTTTGAATAATATCTTAAAGTAATATTCGTGTTTTCAAATAAAAAGTTTTAAGTGTGTCTATCTTGCTGTTTTGTTTTTTGAAATAACTAAAGGGCGTATTTCTTATACTCGGAAAAATTGCATTGATATAATATTCTGTAATAGAAAAGATACACTATAGCTAATGCGTGGAGCATTACTTATACTGCTTGTTGAAAGTCTTACTGTGTTGTCCTCGCTTTATCAGTATTGTTTTGGATGACAGGTTTTTATCGTTGATAGATTCTAATAATGCTGGAAATATTTTATTATAATTTTTTTTTTTCATACAAACAAAGTTGTATGTGTTGGTTTCAATTAAATTATACATTCCATTTGTTTTTTACCCCATCTTAAAAATTTAACGACAGTGATAATATCCTTAAATGGGACGAAGAACAATACAGAAATGCGCGTTGATTCCGTCATTAGCGACCGCTCTCTTTTGTGTGCGTTTGTTGAAATAAGAAATCAACCGCATTCCCGCCAGAGCAGTTTCCGAACAATTACCGGGTGTTAAAAACATTAATTGCTTCTCCCATTGGCCACTAATTGCGTTCCATTCACCCCCGTTAACCTTCAGCCGTAACGCGAACCCTCGATTAATCAAAGCAATGATGATTGGCCCGCCTTTTTTTTAATGACGAGCAGGACACCTACCTCTCTCCTCCGCGAACAAAGAGATGGCAGAAGAAAAGAAATCTGACCAATCGCCGCTCTCGAGACACAAAAAAAAAATCCGCGATCTGTGTGAAATACCCGCATTGTTGCGTAACAATGGACTCCATTCTTTTCCCTTGTGCGAGAACAATGGACATGGGGAAGATTCCCTCGTCAATGAAGAGACTGGGATTTTCTTTTTTCTTTTTGGAGGTGGATTGTTCTTGCTCACATTGTTGCTTCCGTCTTGATTCCGGGGAAGTGAAGTGAACTGGTGAGGAGGCCTTTCTTTTGCTTGGGTTATCTGTCGGCGGTTCTAGGCGATAAGCTATCGCTTGCCACTCGCGTGTCGTCACTGGGGACAAGGATGAACAGGCGGGATTTGGACAAGACAGCAGTGTCGTAAAAGAAAGCGAGGACAATAGTTTTGTTTGTTTATCGGGATTCTGTTGTTTGGTTGCCGAAGTTGCTTACGGAGAGACAACTTATATACTCTTGGAATTATCATAAAAGTTTTTTTGTTTCGTTTTGGTAAATCCTGAGTGTTTGGTATTATCGTGGCGCAACCAACTATTAGGAATGCAATAAAAGTAATCAGATTTAGTTGATATCTCAAGTTTTCGTGAAATCTTGATTCCTGCCTAAGTCCCTAATTATACTTTACTTTAAAATCGGCTCACAGTATTAACAAATTTCGAACCTTTCGCGTTACAGGACAGGTGACGGAGGACGGGGACGCCTGGTGTTTAACAAAAGGCGTTACAGGATGGCACGTCGCAAAATTATTTTCTACAGAAAGATTTATGAAAGTACTTGTCTTCTATAGCGGTCTTGATGAAATGAAATGGCATCGGCACAATTCGACCTTAAAAACGTGATTTCTTGCCAAATGTTATAAACATCAACAAAAAGGAAAATTGACTGCAGTAAATGATAAATATAAATAGGGAGTTCATTCAATATCTCTACAACATACGTTACTTGTAATACACATATAGAAAGGAGTTTCCGTCATAGAAAGTTACTTATTATATACGTATAGAAATAAGTTTGTATTTCTTATATTATTTAATACAATACTTTGTTAGCAATTTATGTAAACTTCATCATAGGTAAGTGGGATACCAGAATTTTAGTATTGGTCGTACACGTATAATTAGTTCTGTCGCATTAACTGTGTAGTTCTGCCCCAGTTTTAAAACCGAGCACCCGGAGGGGGAGGTCCGAGGGCTCCCTCTTTACCTACCACAACCTTTCGAGAGGACTTTCGGCTCGTCATGTGTTATGAGTGCCCGAGTGCCGCACAGATACTCTGCGCTTTGAGATACGAACCCGGGCACATCATACAGCAGTCAGAGCCACTAACCGCTATATGGTTGGGTGGCAACAGATAATTCAGCAGGCCTTATTTAATATGTATTTAAAAATCACATTTAACGTAATTATGTAAGCAATTTATTTAACATAACAATATATATATATATATATATGCCCGAAAAGTCATTTTATTATTACACTTTTCGTATATTTCTCTTATAATTATTTTATTTAAAGTAATTTTGTTAGTAGCTTATTAAAAACGTTTGTAAACATACCGGAAATGTAATTTAGCCAGAGTTAATTAATTAATCAGCCAGAGTCCAGCAGTTGCTGCTTATGATGCCTCAGACATCAATTATATCTTCTTTAGATGTAACAGAAGATTTAAAATAATAAGCATAACGAGTATTTTACTATAAACAACCACTATAATATTAACATAGTGCAATTACGAAAAGACATTAGATGATCAATCATTTGTTTTTTACGCATGCACACATCGACAGCTGTTTGTTACTCGCCAGTGAAAAACATGCCAACTCCCTTTTCTCGCTGCTACAAACGACAAGTACCGCATTTATGCGCGAACATTGCGTAGAGGCCACTATTCAATTAAGCGTGTCTTAGGTATATCTTTTTTGTTCGTGTTTTCAGAGGAAATATAATCATGTAAAAATGAAATGAAAAACAAAGCTTAAATGGAATTTTATAAATTTGTGTGAATGTTCCTATCTAATTATTTACAGAGTTTTGCGGGAATAACTATTCTTTAAAATCTCTCACATCACAAGAAGAGAAATTCATGCATTTCTGCCTACGCTTAAATTCGCATTTATTAATTTATTTATCTTTGCTTGTCAATCTGCGTCATGTTTCCCGCAAACAGTGGCAGGTGGCGTGATGCTCGAATTCGTCATTGAACTGTCGTCTGCACAGCTGGACTGGAAAAGAAACCGTGAAGACCATTGCGCAAGACGGCCTGTCAAAAATCTCGAATAGAATAAGAGTTGCCTATACGGTCGTTTTCATAGACTCTAAAAATATAATACAGCTTTTCGTTTCTTTTCGAGGGGGGGGGGAGCGGATATTTTGAATTTGGGAAATTTATTAGTATGTTGGAAGTATTAACCGAAGGGATATATTTAACTTAATCTATGTATTAAAAAGGATAAAAATAAAAGCGTTAATTAAAAAAAAAAAAAAAATGGAAATAAGCTCATTGAACATCCATGCGAAATGAAGAGTGAAAAGTTTAGTTAAACAAATGAAAAATTTCAAGATATCACTTGAGTGAAAATAACATGTTGAAAGAGAATCATTTTCGAATTTATGACTTCAGATTTAAAGATAAATCCTTAAATTATAAACGAACCATTATTTTTATGATGCTGTTTTCTACTCTAATCACTTCTATTAAAATCATTTAAAAAACTTAGTTAAAAAAATTGTCCAGTGATCATCTCACGTAACTTTAGCGTAAATATAATGTTCGTCGGTGCTTTGAAGTCTCCGCATGTGTAGCGTAAAGGCATATGAAATTCCTATTGAAAGTCCTCCACGAAGGTTTTTCTCCATTGGCAAGTAACCCTCATATGCTTTGACGTAATGAGATAATCATTTAACCTGCACTTGTGCACCTTCAAAAACTCAGTATTAGCATCAATAATGTATAACCCATGCAGGGTTCCATGTTTAATGTTAAACATTTTCAAAGTACAATAACATATTTACGGTACGCAGCAGTAAAACATGATTTGGTAAATGAACTTCTGTTCAGTTCAAAAATGCTGTTACATTTAATACTGTTACATTAGTACGGTTCGTAACGGATTGATTGATTGCACACAGAACCGATGACAGCTTATTTTCCCTAAAGAAACACTGCAGTTTTCGAGCTTCTCACAAAAGTACTGGTACAGGTCTTCTTGGTATGAGCGTGGAATTTATTGGTAACATTTGTCAAATGAATATTTCTTCTCTAATGTTTAAAAGTTTTATGTGCCAGTTGAAGGCCCAAACATCGATGTCTGGACTGTGATCTTAAGCAGAATTAAAATTACCAAATGGGGGGGGGGGGTTCTGGCCAGACGAGGGCTTGAAAAGTCTCTAAAAACACTATGAGCCACACCGGCCTTTCGTGCCAATAAGAGTATTGCTCGCGTTATTGCTCTTAAATTATCGTGTTGCTTTGTTTTTTTTTTTTTTTTTTTCTTGTTTGGTTGTTTTTATTACGGGAAAAGTTTTGATTCGTGTTTTCCGTATCCATGCTGGTTCATCATTCAGGCTTGGGAAAAATAAATAGATAGGCAGTTTTTAGAGTGGAAATACTTTAATAAAAAGTGCTGCAAGTAAAACTGCCCGACAACAGTTACTTATTGGGTATCCTAATTTGTCTCACGCATTCCAACAAAAGCCCCTGAAGCGTGTTTAGTAACAAATGCTTCGTTACGTGCGACACTTCGACGGAGAAGAGAAAATTCTCTATTAAAATTTTTGCGCATTTTCTGCCCTAGGATAGAAATAAACAATGAAATAAGCGGGAGACTTTTCTCGCGCCTCTGCAAATTTTCAATTTGCTGAATTTTTCTACTATGCTTGTAACAAACTTCGTGCATTCTTGTTATATTTTTCACTTTCGTTAGACTTGTTGTATTTGTCTAATGATTTTTTTTATTTTTGTTTCTTTCTAGGTAAGTCACTGGATTTTCTTTTCTGTATTCTTGTCTGAATGTATTTCTGGAAATGCTGGGCGAACGAGACGAAGCGTGCAAGGACAACAAGAAATTTGTCGTCGAGTTGGGTTGAGTAAATACTGTTTTTAAACTTTGTGCAGTGCTGAGCGAGTGCCAGATTATTCGGGTGTTTTCTTCCAGTGGTTAAAAGTTTTAACTAGTTTCTTTTATGTTAAAAGTAATAAAACTTCGCGTCAGTAAGAGCCGCATTTGAGACTGAAGAAATTTTCGAAAGTTGCAACTAGGTGTTTTATATCAGCTAAAAATAAAACTAACAATTTATGAGTTGAAAGAAATAAATAAGTATTTCGCATTTTTTAAAATTAATGTGGTTATTTCTAAATTTTATGTGACGTACTAAATATATATATTGTAATCTAAAGTTTAGAAATTGCAAAATTCAGATTATTAATTATTAAATTCGCGCATTATGCTGCGAAATTAATTAAAAAATCAAGAGATAATTTAAATAATTTTAAAATTATAAATCAGTGAAAGTGGAAAACTTACGAACAGAAAGGAAATTTAATGCAAATCAAAACTAAAACAAAAAGAACCCAATGTAATGAAACAACAATTAACTGAAAATTATTTGGTCTGTTTCAAGGAGCAGCCTAAAAATTTTTAACAGAGCCACGTTTCTGAATTATATTTGGATGACTATCAAAATAAATTGATCATGTAAATCAAAAATTGTAAAAGCACGTATTTTGCCGTCGTCCATCAGATTTGGCGGAGAGCTTGCCAAACATGGGCCTGTCATTCCGGCGAAAGTCTAAGGCTGCGTTCAGACAGTGGTATAGATGTTATACCTGGTTAAAGCCGAGCTTCGGTGCTAGGTAACCAGACCTTGCTACGTCATAAAAACTGGTTTAGGGGTTTTGGCATAAAGTTCGAAGTTTTCAACTTTATATCTACTTGGTATAAGAGTCACGTGCGAAACCTGTTGAGTGGGAAAACTGTAGACACATACACGCATGCGCGAATTTATCTTCTGTAATTGGCTACGCCTTAGATCCTGTCTCGCAATCGCGAACAAAACTCCTGCATTTTATAATTATGACTATGCCTGTATGACATTTAAACTACCGTCTGAACGGAGCTTAAAGGAGCGGATCCCGCTTTGTTTAGTTCGATAATAAATAATTAGAGATCAAGGTAGTTTTTTAAGGATATAGTATATAGAAGTCTCAGTAGAGCTTATAAATACAGCTCAAACCTGCGCCAGATGAACTGGCCCGTAGTCTAAAACAAAAAATCGCTTTTTAAGTAGTTGAAGTCATTTTTCGCAATTCACCCTTTCTCTCTCTGTAAACATGTGCTTGGATATTTCACCAGTAGGTGCAAGTACATTATCATTAATAATAAATCTCTTCTTAAAACTTTTATTTAAAAGCTATTTTTTTATCCTTATCGTATGTTTTTGTTAAGCCTGCTAAGTATTTATTCATATCTAAAGTTCAGATAAAATTTATTTATTATAAACTTAAATAATATTTTGCTAGAACTGAAAAGGTTAACAACTGAAAGTTTCTTTGCGTGCCCCGAATTTTTTATATACGTAGTTCTCCACCCGGACATGGGCACATCGAAGCCGAATTTTGAGTTTCCAGTTTGGTTTTGATTTATTCTATGATAACCGTTTTCTTTATTTAAAGAATTTTTTTTAGCTTTATGATATTTTTCACGATAACTATTTCAAGCGACTAGATTTTAAAGAATAACATATATATATATATATATATAACTTTGGTAATCCTTAACACTCTATCGGTAATTCTAAAGATAGGCTTGGTTAATTACGGCAAAGCTTTGAGGACTATTTGCCTAAGAGGAGGGATGCCTTCATGGAGCACTTTTTAAGGCAAATGGGCTCGTATACACCTTACACATGGGAAAAATCATCAAAACGCCCGTGTAGTCAGCCCGTTCACGGGATTCCGACTTAGGACCGAACTACCAGTGTTCAGGAACTTTACCGCTCGTGAGCCCTGTAAAGATAGGCTTCTATAAAAATATTTTTGATTTTGCTGTAGAATTTTATGTTGCGAAAGTTGGAAATATGTGATATTAAGTAAATAAAGTAAAAAAACACAAAAAGGCAAAAAACGTTATACGAAGAAAACTGGAAAAAATTATGAATGGAGAAAACTAATATGATGAACTGAGAAAAGTCTGGGAGGGGGAAAAAATGCCAAAACTTAATACTGTGTCGAGAATTTTAAACAGATGCTGTTTTTAAAATGTTGTGATTTTGTTCTTGAATCTTATGTGGCGTAAGCTTGAAGAAAGAGGTTCTTAATAATAAAGCGCGGGGGGGGGGTTAGCAGGAGTGAATGCAAATGCGGCTGCAAACTCAGCGAGAACATAATAAACCTTAACCAACCCTGTAATGCAACGTTAAAATGTGAATCTTTTTAGACTTTTTTTAAAATTTAAAACCAATTTAGAAATCAAAAAATAAAATAAACCATAAAAATCGAAATTTTATTTATGAGTATAAAGGTGCTCTCGTATAGAATGGTATCCGTAAACAATTGCTTGACTTCTTAATGCTGGTGTTAAGAAACGTCTTGATTGTAACTATTGTGTTGGAAAATAATTTTATGAAATGTTAGCGGGATTCAAAAAATAATATCAAGAATAGCAAACTATTGTTCTTTATTTATCAAAGTATGTTCTTCGAATAAATTATGTTCAGTGTGCAGATTCTTGACACTACAAGCTTAGCCCTTAAGTACTCCCTCTATAAATACAAAAGATTATAAATTACAGAGAGCGATAAAGCCATCGCTTTTAAAGTACATAACTCTCTTTAACGATTTATTACGATTTAAACACTCGGATACTCTTGAATTATGGCACGGCGATGAATATCTGGTTCTCCTTCTCCCCCCTGCGTGGCAAGTTCCCTCGGTACCTGGTGCACGTTTTCTCGGAACGGGCGTGCCGCAGCGCCGCGCCGAGACGGTCCGGTGATAAATCTGCGCGTCCGGCGCACGTGACGCGCTTTTAATGTGGGCCGGGACTGCCGGACTCGCGGACCGGATTATGCTCTGTTTGTGAGGAGGCCGGACCATTAAACATGTTTGTAGCTGACGCAGAGCGATCCTATAATGCGTGGCATGAATTGATAGAAGCTATTGAATGATGATCATTATGCTAATGTTGTCAAGACGTGCGCTGTTTAGCGGATGTTGCTACCAGATGCACTCCAGACATTCAAGACTGGAGTCCAATTCGATGGGGAGATCGGGAAGGTGGTTTTTTTTATCGCAATTTAAATAACTTTCGAATGACTGCAAATTATTAAGTAATATTGATAGGTTATAATTTCTCAGTAGAAAATGCACATTACAGCTGGTGTTTACACATTTTTAGAACCATTTCGAGGCTGTTTATTTAATGTTTAAAATGTAAAGAGTAATTTTTAAAATATTCATCTGTAACCTTTTTTTTTTTTTTTTTTTTTTTTTTTATGGACTGTAAGCCTGCGTTGTGATTTTTACGATAAGAAGGAGTTTTTGGGTAAAGTTTCCGTATTTCCTTAGCTCTTTCACTACATTTCAGAGTCCATTAACATGGTAAGTTTGCGCTTAGAAAGAGCGGTTTTCAAGCCACCGAAAATTATAAGAATTCATAGGTGAAAGTCCTACTAAATGTAATTCACTCATTAAATGTGTTAGACTACAAATTAGGAAAGTTCACTTTAAATAAAACTGTGTATTGGCTATTATTATAGAACATCTTTTTCTTATAAACTGCAGTAAAAAATGTTATGACTTCTACTACTTACACATATATGGTTATATTTGATCTAACTTCGAACTAAAAATAAGAAATCCACAATGCTTTCATTATTTTGCGCAGAAAATTGCGTGGAAAATCCTTTTCAACCATCTTGTGTAAAGCGCGGGATAGGTAATGTGAAATGACAGAAATATTACTGGAAGCCCATTGGTCCATTTTAGCCACTCCCTCGGTGGCGATACAGATGTGCACTTACGAAATATGCTGGGATAGTGGCTAGCGACGCTGAATGCCGTACCGAAGAGCCCGGGTTCGAATCCCGGAGAGGGCATTGATCTTTGTAAATATATATAGTGACTTGCGGAATGGAGGGGGCACTCTAAATATGCAGCAAGCCGAAAGTCCTCTGGAGAGGGAAACAAGTTGGGAGACACTCGGACCCGCCCTTCCCGGAAAGCTCTCCATCAAAACTGAGGTCGTAAATGAGCAAAGTCGTACTGTCACCTGTTTGGTGCTCAAGGCTCTTGCCAGTATCCGGCGCCGTGGGCTTGTTCTGATATTACTGTCGGACAAGTGAGATAAGTCACAACAATAACATCCTGCTGATTGTATTAGTGGAATCGTAGAATTCACAGTTTTAAATGTATAAAAATATCACTTGGTTTCCAAAATAAAAGTCTTAAAACTTAGGATAAATAACGTTATTAATCAGTGCCATCCTCAACTTCAAAGCAAGAACTAATTAAATTATAGATTTAAATATTTTCCAGTGTTTTCAAATATTGTGTTAGTATTTTTATGTGTTAACAGTTCATATAATTTTTTTGTTATGTGTTAACAATTCATATAAACTTTGGGAATAAACATGCCGGAAAAGCGGAGAAATTGGCCAAAAATTTGCTACCTTTTTTACAACTCCAAGAAGTAACAATCTTTAGAGGAGAAGATACCGCAGCAAATGCGGATGTCTTCAGCGGTAGAAATCCGTAGCAAATCCGGCAATACTCCGTAAATATGAACATTGATCACCCGACATGCATCCGTCACACACACATTCGTATTTTCTAACATGATATTTTACGCAGTTGTTGATTTTGCTTCGCGTCTGTGATTATGATTGATGATATGTGTAAATGATTTTAGCAAATTTAAAGTTTATCAGGCAGTAATAAGTAGGAAACTGAGAAGAATGAGTGATTATTAATGATGATTATTACTTTGCTTGTCAAATTTCTTAATGAAATTTCTAGGTAAAACGGGAATTTAATGGTACATGAACTGACAACGGTACTACCTGCATGAACTAAAAAATAAAATAACTCATAAAAAATAATATAAATAAAATTATCAAATAGAAAAATTTAAAAAAAATTATGATCTCGCTGAATTGACGTCACATAAAAGTCAACAGTTAGGTCATAGATTTTTTTAAAGCAGTGTTTATTTAGAATTTCTAATGCATTGTTAAGCGTACACGTTTTATTTTATTTATTTATTTATTCAGTCTTTTTCAGTTAATATTACTAATGTTTTATTTTCTTAGTAAGGTGATTTAAACAAATTCTTCTGTCTTTTTATTTAAAATTTTTGAGGTACAGCACTTTTGAAAAATCAGGACGCCCAATAAGCATACTGTAGGAGATTCTTTGCGTCACTCATGGAGCCAAAGAGCTTGAAACGAATCTTTCATTCCATTCGAGTTTTTTGATTGAGCTGTCAGACAGCACCTGTTCAGGGCTTATGCTTATTCAAAATTATAATTGAATAATATATATATATATGAAAATTTGAATTGAACAAATATTCTCTATTCGTAAAAAGCAAATTTAAAGTTAATTTAAATAAAATTTAATGCAGACAAATGAATGATTAATTATTGTTGCGAACTAATCTACAATATCATTTAAATTCTTTAAATGATCATTTATAAAAACTTTTCGATTTTTACATCCGTAATATTTTACATTCCTTAATATTTTGCAACATTTTCCCACATAACGTTTCAGTTTGTATTTTACAATTTTTTTTACACATTTTTACAACAGAACACACATTTTACATTACATAAAAGTTTACAGAATAGGTTTTTTTAAAAACTGATCACACATAGCAACTTTACACTCAACTTAACCTTACATTAACGCCCTCTATTTAAAGTTTGCAGAACGCTTACTTTACTTAGTTTAGCAATGCTTCTCCACCCCCAAAAAACAAACTAGTTGGTAAGTTAAATTAAAACTAAATTAAAACCTACTATTTACTTTGCATTTTAGTATTATTTAAGTAAAATTTATGTATTCTTTTTATAGATAATGTCTAGTTTCTTTTTGATTTATATGCATAATTCGTGTAGGGGAAGTTTCTGTGGGCAAGAGTTCCTAAACTACTTTAGTTTTCTAAAAATTTGGTTTTCTACTCTTATTTTTTTATTTTTTAAATTTTTGAAATTTTAATTCCTGTCTTTTAATTGCTAATTTCTCAAAATTCTACTTGTTTAATTTCTTTTTGGTAATTCACCATATTTGGTATTACTTTTGGGTTTGACTTTTACCCTTGCTTACATGGATGACGAAATACGAATAGAATAGTTGAAGAGTTTAGGTTTGGAGGCAACGTACCCTTCATAAGTGTGTCTTCTGCTTGCTCAACAATCATTCACTTATGCATTTTCTAAATAAATTTTTTAGGATTAAATAATTTTTGGAATTTTTATTTTATATTTATTCTTGGATTTTGATACTTGCACTTGCTTTACATATGCTCCAAGAATTTAAATGATATTGTATATTAGTTCGCAACAATAATTAATCATTCATTTGTTTCCATTAAATTTCATTTAAATTAACTTTAAATTTGCTTTTTATGAATAGAGAATATTTGTTAAATTCAAGTTTCATTCCTTGCAGCAATGGCGCAAGAGAATTATTTAAAAATAAATTTACTTTATATATATGAAAATGTGAAATTGAGGGACGGGTGTGAACGATGAGTAATTTAGTAATTGTACGCAGTAATAATTGTAATTAAATTATAATATATATATATATATATATATATATATAAATTGATTACCTTACGTATTATTAACTTAATTCACCTTACTTACTATTAACATATCTTGGGAACTAAGAGAAGGCTAATTCCTCTCTCTCTGTGATGTATCACTCAATTTTTACATTATTTTTTGAAGTGATACATTTTTTCCTTCTGTATCTGATCGGATACAACGAACCACCGGATATAGATACCGTAAGTTTTCGTTTCTGTTAAGTTTGCTATAGCAGGGCTCGATTACAATCAAATTAATGCAGTATTTCATGCAAATGTCTAAGACATGTTCTGTAATTACAGATTAGTGCTTTTAATTGGAGAATGACATTGAGTAAAACCTCTATAAGGCGATCACCCACGGATGAGTTTGGTCTTCTATGGAGATTATTATGCACTTAACAATGCATTCAGAGAATGTGATTGTTGATGATGTTAATTTATTATTATGCATTATTATTTACGTGTTCCGTTCTATGCCACTACACGGAAAGGAGGGATGCCTTCCTGGAGGAATTTTTAAGGAAAACTGGCTCGTATTAGCACGTTACACATGGGGAAAACCTCGAAAACGTCCATGCAGCCAGCCCATTCGCGGGATTCGAACCTCGGGCCGAACTACCAATGTTTTGGGACTTTACCGCTCGGTCGCTAGAGGGCCTGTTAATGATGTTAATGATGTTCTATGCAGTTTAACTGTGTTCGAGGAATTATCGATTTAGTTTAAAGATGGTCTTCTTAGAGAATTGGTTTACCGTAAAAGGTAAAAGATTCATTATTATACATATTCCTATGAGCGGCCAGGGTTTTCGCTAAGAAAGCACAAATTTCCCAAAACTACTATGAGAACAAATTATTTTTTGATTTTAATGTAAAAACTCTCCTGGTATTTCATGCCTCGATTTGTTTTCTTTTGATATATTGCCTTCATTTCTTTGATATATTTTAATATGCACGTATATATGATATATTTTAATATGCAGGTATATATACGTTCTTACAGATATCAAAAAAATATTCTAAGCCATATATATATGACCTTGCCGCTTAGAGGGTTAAAAGTAAGGGAACAAGCTGCATTTCGTAGAAGTTACAGACAGGGAAGCAATTTTATGGTGTTCCGAATTCCTGTGTGTAGTTTGTAAAATAAGAAAATTGTACGCTAATGTCCAGTGCTCTTGAATATTAGACTTTTCCTATTAATCATTAATTTCTGTTATAATTAATAATTAATAGGAAATTTCTGTTATAATTAATAATTAATAGGAAATTTCTGTTATAATTATTAATTTCGGTTAGTTATATTATTGGATTATTTTTATATTTAAATAATTTGAGAAAATTAAAAAAAAAAAGTACACTGTAGATTCATTTTGTTAAATATTCAAATGGATCTTGAATTACCCCTCTTTGTATTTTTGCGAAGTATACTGAATACTACAAAATGTAACTTTCAAAGTAACGTGAAATCTTTACGTAACATAAATAATTTCGAAACCCGCACGGGCAATGACAATATACGTCAGCAGAGCGTTTGTATATCCCCGAAACATCTGAACGAGCTATTTCCGTACACACATTCCATGTAAAATCTGTTTATTTCAGTTTCTTCTACCTACCTTATAGTACGGAATTCAAACTTTTTGCGTTTTACGTTTTATTGCGAGTGCGAAAATTTTTCTGAATACAAGTATGGGGATCACGAGAACATGTAAAAGTTAGGTTTCGTATTTTGTACAAAAATGATCTTTTTAATTTTAAAAATACGAAAATATGAATCTCTCTATATAAAACATTTTTGTAACGGAAGTATATACCCATGGTCAAAACTTGCGAAAATAAACGCCGGATGAGAGATTTACTGGATGCATTATGATACCAATATATAGCAATATCAGTGATTAAATATCAATGCTAGGTCGAATTTTGCCTGTATTTAGACATCAGTCTGGCATGTTTGCTTTCTATGTAGCGAGAGTTAAAATATTGCAGAATTTTAGCATCAAATCTTTAGAATTATTTCTTCAATCGCGATCAGGACTTTTTTTTGCAATCAATTATACACACATCTAGTTGTTTTTACATTAACAGTAATTGCTATACAATATTCTTTAAATTTCTCCTTCATTCCATCCTTTTTTTTCTCTCACTTTCTTCTCTTCAGAAAATCGGGTATAGAATATAAATTCCGAAACTAAAGTTTGAAATGAGATGAATAATTTAGCATTTTTTTATTATTTTTTTAATAATATCGCTACGTGTTTAAAAAATGTTGCTGCCATCAAAAATAGATTAAGCTGCAAGCTGTTTTAAAAGTCAAAATTTGCGTTATGCTTTCTTGTTTAGTTTTGTTGTTCTTTTCTTTAATGGAATCATTTTCGGTGGCATCTTCACGTGCGAGGAGAAAAGGATCCTGGAGATCTGTTAGAATACTCTGCTTTCAGCTGTTGTTGTTGTTGTGATGAGAATAATTTATTGTTGTTTAAAAAATGTATATTCATGAATGAGAAATACGGTGTTGAAATAATCGCATTGTTTGTTTCGTATAATGACTTTCTGTTCTTAACAGAATGCGAGAATTATAAATGGTGTTTTCTGTGACAAGACGCATAAAAATACCTTTTATTCGAGTGCAGAGGGAAAGTATAATTTCAAATTTAAGTATGTAATTGTTAAGTGCTGTTATTTTGAAACAAATGTTATCAAAAATAGCTTCTAAAATCGAAATTTGCTAACGTTTTTATGTAGTCACTGATTTTCTCTCCCCCTCCTAAATGCTGATAATTTTGATTCCCCCGTGGTATATATATATATTTCTTCCATTAGATGTAGAAAGAGACTGTTATTAATCATGGCGGCAAAAAAGCTTTTATTTAATTTTCATATTATAATCTTTCTTCATTATTACTGTAACAGAGTTAACTGTTTTACTTTTTTAATATGGTGAATTTAAATAGAAATATATTTAATCACGAGAAGTTTAATTAGAAATATTAACCCTTTCACAACCAATCCGCCCCACACGGCCCTACATTGAAACAACCAGAACCGCCCCAAAACGGCCGAGATTGTAATCTTGTTTTCTTCCCTCCTCCTAAGGTACTCCTCCTAAGGTATGCAGTAGCAAGTACAGTTTCCCCAAATGGCATTGTATCAGTTTACTGCAGACAGCTTGTCCTAAGAGGTTTCTTATTTTTTGGTTGCTCGTGACATTTCGTTGTTGATTTTTTTGTGGTACGGTGTGCTTTTAAGCTTTAAACAGCAGTGAAAGTGCAGTTTAAAAATTTAAGGATTATATTAATTTTTAATCAATTTATTCCTTCCTATAAAAATAACGGAAACAAACAAAATCTCAGTCGTGATCATAACAAAGGCAGAAAGGCTTGTTGGTCTGACTTTCAGAATAGTGTTATAAAGAACGGGGTGAAAGGCTAATGGAATCTTTGTTAGAAAGTACAAAGGATATCATTCGAAATTTTCACACCTATTTTCTGCGTTAATGGACGGGGAGGGGAGGAAATTGCTGTGAAACCGGAAAAGTATTTCGGGCTGTTCGGTATTTTGAGGATACAAGTTAGAGCGAAGGGTCTGGATTTCAAAGAGTTAAATATTTTTATGAGATTACACTAGCTGGATTCATTAAAATCATTACATATTTTTTCTTTGGTAGTAATAATAAAAAGTAAACGTGTATATGCATATCACGCGCATATATCCATTAGAAATTACTGATCCTAGAAAAACATACGCAAAGGAGAGGGGGGGATACATTAAATTCATGCTTGTGTTATTATTAAAGGCCTCCTTTCTGAATTTGCAAAGCATTCCGCCCCTTTTCGTAATTAACTAAAACAGCATACAGAGGCAATATCGCAGTCTTGCATCATGTAAATGTAGAATATCTTCGAAGGAAGAGCGTTTTTCTTTCGAAAATTGTCCAAGAATCAATATTTCATTCACCGAGCATTTCAAGAATTGGCTTCGCCGAGAAAAACAAAATTTATTTATTTATTTTTTCATCTTTTCTCCCGGACTTTCTCGCCCGTGTTTTTCAATCAAAGGCCGGATATATCTGGGTATTTTTCGATGCGCTTTCTTTATTAAGACGCTACGAAATCGCGTTTTTAAAAAGGCTCGCGACGGCGATGCTGCAGAAATTTGGTTTCCATGGAACTGATATCGAAAACTCGAAACGACGCCGAAGTGCGTATTTGAAAAATAGATAAAATAAAGAAAGAAATCATATAAATATAGGAATATTTATGATGCGCATATTTTTCGAATTTGAAATCAGTGTCGATATCGTAAATTATACGCATAAATAACGAAGTCAAATCTTTGTTGCATTTTTCTCCTCTCCTGTGTTCCTAAGAAAGTAAATGCCATTCTGTTTGCTGCTTTACCTTATTTTTGCGCGTATGTTTTTCTCATTTTTTTTTAATCCGTTTCTTACGAATTGTGGAAATTATGCGAATCCTTTCGAAATTAAACAAGGCAAGCAATTAATGTAAGTTACGATTATATACGGTTGAGCCAATTCATTATGATAAAACTCGCGAGGGTTTTTTGCTAAAAGGAAAGATGCCTTTGTGAAGGATTTTTCAAAGGGAACAGACTTGTATTCTCTTTGCATGGAGAAAATCAAGAAGTCCCATGCAGCCAGCCTGTTTTCCTGGAATCAAACCCAGGTCAACCTGCCATTGGTCAGCGACATTACCGCTCGGCCGCTGGTGGGTCATTTATATCCGAGTTTCCTGTAATCGTATTTCGAATTTGATGCAAGTTACGACGATAACTTTGTTGTTATTACAAAGAACTAAAAGACTGAGGACTGTGCAAAAATCTCTACGTATGTAATTAGAAGAGAAACGCGCCAATGTAAAATTAAGCAAGCAAAATGTTAAGCAAAAACGTTTGGCGTAGATTTTGAATGAAAAAACTCTTACCTCGAATTTTTTTCGTGCTCCTGAAGAAGAGGGACTTAAGTCACATCCTATTTGAAATCTATGTAATTTTATCCTGAACGCCAATCTGTAATTGCTTTTTTGTAATTGTGGCCACACAGTTCGTTTTCAAAATTATAGGACTAAGTTCGAACAAATCGAAATCCGAGAGAAACAACATTCTTACTCTTTTACCTTTCGATCTGCTATCCTTGTATGCTTATATAACGTTTGGGACGTATATACAGCTGCTTAACTCATCTTTTGGAATATTGTTTAAAACTATCGTTGCAGTTTTCTGAATCTTTTCAGCGTCATTAAAGTAACAGGCTTTGACGCGAGACTTCACTTTGGAGAAGAGAAAGTAGTCTGCAAGTGCCATGTCTCGTGAATAAGAATGGTGACCCCTTTTCATTGCAAGGCGGTTCTTCACGAGAGTGGAACTATGGGACGTACACTTTCGTGCAACAGAAATTATTTATCGATTGCCCTTTTACTGATCTATCGCACCGAATTCGCTTCAGAAGTCTGCTCATTACCATCTGTATAAAAGGATAACGAGACAGTGATATTTAGTATTTTGCCATCGACCATTTTCGATAGTGTCGCCAAACAAGGCAATTCATCGCCAGTTATGGATAAGCTTGAGATAACAGCATACTCATAAGAACTTTGCTTTGGCTTTATGCAAACCGAGTTAGGCTTTGTAAAGAAGTTGTAAGTTAGCTGCTATTTCTCTTGTATTTTGAAAAAGGGATTAAGCTTTGGAACTTGCATTCTACAGAACAGGGAACAATGAACCCTTTTCAACGTTCCAAAACTGGTTTTATTATTGCGCACACTGAAAACATTAAAAGACTGTGAAATTCGTCAAAATGGTGCAATAAATGACAAAGCGGAATTCCTCTACATCACTTAGATATGTATTTAAATGAATATATGTAGCATCGAGGTGATAGAGAAGGTGACATGTTTTTGTTGCTATTTTATATTCAGTTTAGGAATTTTGACTATTGGAATGGCGATGGTTTTAACGAATTTCTTTGTCAGATTATCGCAAAGCGTGAACTCGAAATTTTTAATATTCTTTATATGCCGTATTCGTAGCTTGTATCTCCTGATTATCTAATTAAATAAAGAGAGATCTCTTATTATTTAACCAAACAAAAGGCAATCGGATCAGAACCGTCCGTTCATTGAAGTTCTTTTTCATAACTCACAGCTCACTAGCAATAAAGATCCAGACTATGAAGTGTATCAAGAGCGAGGTTAGCGAGGTTGGAGCGAATAGTGTAAAAAATTCGAACAAGCAGTGATATCGGGACCGGTTAACGAGGTTGAAGCGAAGAGAATCGAGTGATTAATAAGATTCTCCTTAAGATTGGAAAATTGACTGAGTCAAATGCTAACTCCCTGAACTGATTTGTTTGTTTCAAATGAAATTTTGAGAGGTACTTACGTATTAACGCAACCAGGCCAAAATTCGCATAAATTGCGAAATTTGGCGACCCTACTTACGGCAACCCTACATGTTATACGTAGTTTTGTAAAAAGAGCATGTGGAGATTCACAAAATTGTCCTGCATTTTCGTGCAAATTTTTGTAATTTATGAGAAAATAGCAGTGTACATGGATAAAGTCAAGAGTGTGCGCAATGCCATTTTTATGCAATTCTGGGATGTTTTTTTAAGTAAAAATAAGTCGACGTGTACATGGTTATGTCGAATACGCTTTTCAATCAGTGCTAAAAGCAATAGCCAAAAGAGTTCCGCCGAAAAAATAATTCTGCAACTTATTGAAATTCGAAACCGAAAGGGTTTAATTGCTATTTTATATTTTAAAACAAAATAATATAAAAAACTGTATTAAAATTATCTGTAATTAATAAATGTACATTTTCTTTCTATTCATACTTTTTTACTCAAACTTTCAAATAGCGCCAACCTGGTTGCGATAATACGTAAGTACCTTTTGAGATTCCATAATACTTCAATTTACACAAGACTAACAAAAAAATAACAGAATGAAAAATTAAAAAAAAATTTGGAAATGATAAATATTAAGCTTACTTTTAACGTGGGAGGATAAACTTTTTTTTTTTTTTTAATCCGTTCTCTAAATTTAGAAATTTCCTTCCGCTCTTTTTTTTTTTTTTTTTTGTCAATCAGGCGTTCGCTCGCTCAGCAAGTGAACGAAAAGCAGATCTCTATTCCTGGCATTCTTCCAACAAAAGCTGTCTGTGAATTGTAAAAGAGCTACAAACTCGATTTCTTCAATCAGAGTAAATGCTTTGAGTAAAGTAAATCAGTTCCAGAGCGGATCCTCCAACTCTAAAGTGTTTCTTCAAACTTTCACGGGAATCGTTGGCGCAATTCTGGTGGCATCCTTGTCAACCTTTGCGGTCGATGGAAAAACACGTAAGTACCACAAATTCTTTGTGAGTTATCGCTTTTGAATCAAAAAGAGGTCACCAACATAATCTTTATTTAAAAATCAAAGCGAACTTTATGGCATTTTAAAACTTTATCGCTGTTCTTTAACCAGGTTTCGAACCCTTAACAGCAGATGCTCATTGATTGAAAGCAGTTAATAACCGCATTGAAAATTCAGTCCGTACGTAGATCATATAAAAACAAGTGGAGACGTGATAGTGATAAACCTGGCAATTATTGCGTAGGTTTGCTGAGATTTATTAAAAAAAATAGCCATAAAATTATCTGTCCATTTTTGTGTTATTTATAAAATTATTCCGTTTCATTTTACTTGGCTGTACGCCACCGAATAACAGATTGCCCTTAATTATATTCCGATCTGTTGATGTGAATCTCTTATAATCAGGTTGTCTCAACCCTGAGTCATAAAAATTCTTCTTTTAGATCCGGGGGGGGAGAACAAAAAAAAAATGGTTGTTCTTTCTCGAGCTCTGTTATTCTAACGTGAAATGGATGCGTCGCGGAAGAAGCGATAAAATAACAACATATCTCAGCTCTGCTAAAGCTGTAACTGAAGTGTTTTCTATCTAACGAAGAGGAGTAAGGGGTTCATATAAATTATGCCTGTCCCAGCTATGTTCCATCCCTTTCTATCATGGAGCTTCGGAACGATAAATCTTCCCGAATTGGAACAAGCCGAGCGACAAAAGATTTATTTTCGCCTACCGCCTTACCCTGAACTTTCGAATGTAGTTCGAATTGTTTTTGGAGAATGTTTTGGGAGATGATGTAATTGTTGGAGAATCGGCGTGAGAGAGGGCGTTCCGATTGACGTCTCTTGAATATAATAGAAAAGGGATTTCGGAATGGAATAGAATTAGGATATTAATTTTTTTCGTGTTTATTTCGAAACGCGTGCTGAGGGTAGACTTTAGAATTACCATCACATGTCTCGTAAAGTGTCAGTAAAATTAGGGCTAAATTCATTAAACAGTTTTGTCACTTGGGTTTGGCGTCTGCCGAAGCCGACCTTAAAGAAATTTTGATCAAACTATGACCCTTCAGTAGTTGACTGGCTAGTATCTCTGAACTTTGATAGTTCGACCCTGGTAAAAATTTCTGGGAATGAAGCAGCTGCGTGGGGTCCGCGTTTTTTTCTCATGTGTAACGTAAATAGGGATTACTTCATACCGGTGTCCAGGACACAAGGTAATGAGTTTTTGATTTAACATGTGTTTAGTGTTTTTATGATAGAGCATGGTCTGTGTCTTGTGTTTTGTCCTTTTGTTTAGTTAGTTTCTAACCATTCTATTTATTTTAATTATTATTGTGCCGTTAAGGTCCATTAGGTTATATCCTAATGGGCGTATTTTATTGTGTGGTTTTTAACTTGGCGCCCCCTGGAAAAGTCATAAAATCAAATCGATTAGGTGGATGGGGGGCTGCGCCTCTTTCTGTACCGGTGTCCAGTTACGAAAGGTGGCAACACCATTATGCAAATCGGCAACTGTTAGAAAAGACAGAAATCTTCATAAGAAGATTAACCAGGGATAAAACGTTAGAGTCACTGAACGCTGGTAGTTATATCCGGTTTCAAATCCTAGCGAACAGGCTGGTTGCTTGCTTTTTGTGGTATTTCCCACGAAACACCCCACGTTTCGTCGTAACGTGAATACGAGCCTGTTTTCCGTAGAAAATCTCCACAAAGGCATTCTTTACCTTGCTTTGCAAATAGCCCTCGCTTTTTTTGGAGGGGAGGGGCACATCACTGAATTAAACGAACAAAAAGCAAGAAAATAAAACCTCTATAATTAAATAATGGAGAATTTGTATTTTTGTATACATGTAGCTCACGTTGTGGAAAAACGGCAGCATTTAGAGCCCCCAATGTTGAAGGTAAATAGTCTTCTCTACCCGAATATGCGCACCTCGAAACCCAAATTTTGAATTCCGATATATTTTTCCTCTATTTCGAATTTCGCGCGTATATGAGGAACTTCGGATTAACAAACTCGGTGATTGTTATAACTTCGATAAAACGTAAGACATTTCTGTTAAACTTCAATCGAACAGTTCAGCAAATTTAAAAACGTTTATTCCCTGTTCGACAAAACGCAGTATGTCTTTCGGATTTAATCAACAAACTCAGCGATTTAAAAGTAACTATTTGATCTTCCAGTTGGCAGTTTGCTGTCTTTTATCAGCAAAGCGTCAGATAATATTAAATTTACTCTCTTCTTAATTAACAAACTAAGCAACTTTAAAGCAGTAAATGCTGAATTATTTCAGTTATTATTCATTATTACCGGTGAAATTATGTTATCTGGATTCACTAAAATCATCTGTCTATCTCTCTGTATATATATGCAATAAGATGACTTGATGGAAAGTTGCAACGGATTGACATTGGAGAGTAACTACGTAGTTAGAAAGATGACACTAGAAAAATTATTTGGCGGTGAATTCCACACATAATTTTATTCCATTGTAATACACATCATCAGTATGGGTGCGCTATACACCCCACAGTTTTATACAGCTTACATTTTTTAAACAATTGACGAAATTGGAAATGTAAACTCTGCATGGCTAGCGGTAATAAAGAGCAGCGAAATGAAGCAAGAGAGGAAAAGTTCCTAGTTCCGCTGGATATGCCGGAATTATCATGCGAACTTGCATGACGTGATCCGGCTGTCTGAAGTAGTGTCGTTCGACGCCTGGCTATAGCATTTCTTGACTGACTGCTGCCGTTGTTGTAGGAGCGCAGAGGGTGAGATAAAGGACGTGACTATTGCCACGTGGGTGTTGAAGTTTCAACTCATTGGTCTGGAGGAGTCAATCAATCAAACAAATTATTGCTGGGATAATTATTGCTTTTTATAATAATTATTGCTGCGCGCTGTTTCCAGCTCATGAGGAGTTCCAAAAGGCACATGACTTTAAAAATTCTGAAGTGGAAAGATGAGGCATTGAGATGATGAAGAAGAGAGGCAACAAGAGGCCGCAAGCCTAAGAAGGCAAGCAATAAAACTCGCAACAAGACGAAACAGTGCTGGGCAGTTGAGTCATGAATTTGTAGTGTTGTACAGTGAAATGAGACTTGACAAAACGAAATTGCAGGAAGACCTGCAAGATCTCAAAGACACATTTTATTTTTACATAATACAATATTATACTTGAATACAGGATACATATGAGATAAAATACTAAATAATGATATAAGAAGGATAAATACGAAGTTTATGTACACTATTTACAATTATTTACAGTATTATCCTACATTAAGTAAAGAAGTTTGCGTCTCGTGCAAGATGTGCCGCAAGCGGCCGTAGTTCTTTATCTTCTGGTAATATGATGTAATCAAATACCCTTAGTTTCTCTAAGTGGGGGCACTTGACTGCTTTTTGGAATAAATTTGAGTTTAGTCTGTGAATATGTTCTAAGACCGTTTCAATCCTTAAATCCTTATGTAAGGTTTTATTGGACACAAGGTAATGAGCATTTGTGAAAGTACGTAACAGTTTATTTTGCGTGACTTGCAGCTTATAAATATCTTTGATTGATAAATATCTTTGAAGATCTTTGATTGTTGCTCAAGCAGGGGACGCATATGCGAAGATGGGTCGTAAGCTGAGACATATGATGTCTTTTCCGGAGTAGATCTAATTTAGAATATTCATTCTGGATAGGATTTAGACTTTGGATAACACCAAGAGTTTTACCTCTCACATGAATTAAGTGGTCTTTCCAAGAGAATTTGTCGTTGATGATTACTCCAAGATAGTTTGCTTTGCGGACTCTGGGGATTTCCCCGTTGAAGAGGGTGAGTTTCTCTGTGACCTGGGCAGCCGTGCGTTTTTTCCTGATTATAAGTAGTTTCAGTTTATCGGCATTAATAGAGATGCGCCATTTTGTGCACCCGAATTCTATTTGAGGCGTTAGTTGCTGCAGCTTTTTGATTGCAAGATCTCGACACATGGATTTGACGGCCAAAGCCGTGTCATCAGCGTAACAGCCCCAAAAAGTAACTGCAGTTTAAACCCATCTTTAGGAAGTCAGTGACAAAGAATAGATAAAGTACAGGCCCTAAAATTGACCCTTGCGGAACGCCAGCATGAATGTTGGCCCTGAAATTTCATTTCCAATAGCTACATGAAAGCTCTTGCCTTTGAGGAAAAGAATGTATAAGACATTCTTTTGAGAAGCGGAGTGTTCTAAGCTTGAAAATAAGACTCTCATGCCAGACGCGGTCAAAGGTTTTGGCCACGTCTAGCATGAGTAAGGCCACGTTAAGTTTATTGTGTAGGGCTTCGCCAACATATTCCGCCAATCTGATCAATTGCTTTGTGGTAGATAAGTTTTTGCGGAAGCCGAACTGTTCCTCTGGTAGTTTTTCTAAGTACGATTTTATTCTGTGATAAATTATCCTTTCGTATGTTTTTCCTTAAGACTGGAAGCAGACTGATTCTGGAGGAGTCACGACGCAATTCACCTTTTATACCGGATAGATCACATGATATCCAGATGTTGCGTTCAGATTTCATCGATAAGTAAAAAATATAAATTAGATGACGGATCTTTTCTTTTAGTTAGAAAAATTATTGCTCTGTTATTTTTAGAATGAAGACAGGAGTTAAAAGGCTATTATTTATTTATTATTTGAAAGATAGATATTTCAGATATTTTGTATTTTACTGATATATATATATATATATGTAATATAAAATTTTTAATATAATTATGTAATATAAAATATTTGTAAATATTTTTTTTTATTTTACATATATATCTTTTTTATAATAATTATATTAAGCGTGTCTCGTTCGTAAAAGTATGGACTGGAAGAACCTAATTATATATATATATATATATATTTTTTTTTTTTTCTGTATGCATACTTTCTAAAGCTCTACGTAAATTAAGTGACGAGATGTATTCGGTTTTTAACTGATAAAAATAAATGTTAGTCGGAACAAAAATGTAGTAGAGACTATATTGTGATACTGTATTATTTTTTTACTGAAACAAATCTTTGTTTTTATTTTGTATTGCAAAACAAACGAGGGATCATGGTGGAGAAAATTTCTTATGAAAATTGGCTGGTATTCGAAACCAGTTTACGTTCTCGCAACACCTGAACTTCTTATTGAAACAACACTTCTGCACTTTAAATATCTCAGATCTTGCATGCACTAAAATAGAAATAAAAGGATTAGTGATAATAAATTATGTAACAGACTGATCATGCCAAAGGAAGTATAATTTAAAAATGAAGCCGTTAGGGAGCCACCATTTTTCAACTTTCGGGTCCCGAAATCCATTCGCGTAGAAATTGATCAAATGAAAACGATTTATACTTTTTTTAAATACTGTCATATTAAGAACTTTTGTCATTAGCTTTTACAGGTATTGTCCATATTGCACCATTACGCTGTTGTATGCAGGTACTGCCAAGCATAATATCGCAGACACAAACGTGTACAATAGATATGTTGTTCTGTTAGCATTCAGAACGTCCTTCCACAGCGCTATTACAGGGAGGAAGTAAATGTATATGTATATATTGGGGTTTGGTTAAACTGGCATGAAATGCAACGTAACCAACTTTTTTCAGGTTATCTATCGTTTACCAAAGCACAAGGGTTCTACGTCATAAAGGTACAAATTTGCATATAGCATTATGAATTTCGGTATCACGAGAAAGCAACTCTCATCAAGCCTGCCAGGACGCCCGTGTAAAAATTTAGTTCTTTAATTATGATTAATATTTTACCATATTAAATCATCGATAAAGCGGATCACAGACACCGTGGCTTCTGGAAATTTCTCGAATTCTGGATAGCCCCATCCATCATAAAATTTAATGAAACGTGTATTTTTTTTTCATTTGGCCGTCCTGCTAAATTCTGGATGCATGCTTTTACCTGAATCGTTTTAGTTTTTTTATTTTGGTAATGTATCTATAGGAATTGATTGCATACTGCATTCCCTGCTTGAATAATTTCCTGTTAAGTATGGTTAATTTTATTTATTTATTTATTTGATGGAGTATATCTTGGGTAGTGCATCTTGTAGCATAGAAATGTTGTATTTCGTGCTTGGTATAATTATTCATTGGTTGCTAGTACACTAATATGTACTAGAAATAACTGAAGAGCAAAGTATCAGTTACTAATTTTATCATTCCATGGTGTGAAACCTTTCATTGTCTCTGGCGCATGCGCACATGCATCATTTTGTTTACCTTCCCCCTTATCTAAAGAAGCAAGAAAGTAACTGCCGCCAACACTAGAAGCAAACACCTTAACCTTAGGCGAGGGCTTCTCTAATGCAATCAGAGATCTGCAATACGCCCGAGGCCCCATCTCGGGGAAAAGAACTCCTACTGCTTCCGTAGTTGCTTAATTGGATTGATAGAGGAGTTGAGACCTTTGCCTCCTTCTTTTCCTGTGCCGTTAAGTAAACAACGGCCCGCTCATGTTACGGTTCGTGTGAAGCATGTGACTCCCCAAATGGGACGTAGGAGTCGAACGAATTGCTACCACCTGAGATGTGAGGTTACCTTTCGTGATATCTAGAATGGAACTTTCGCGTGACTTTTAAAGTGTGGGTGGTGTTGGTTTACGCTAAAATTTTGAACTAGTCTGTCTTCATGAATTTCAGTTCTTTATATCATTCGCTTTTATTTAGTCAACAGTAAATCAATTATTATAATCCTTAACGTTTTAACCAATTTAATTGTTATAACCTTGGCACATTTTTAAAGTTAGGCTAATATATTTATCGTGATAAAATGATTAGAAGTTGTGTCACTTCCTTAAGGACACCTTTGCGAGAAAGCGGGAGTTTGAAATAACGCTCTTGTAAGGTAAACTACGGAAGCCACACCTTATTAAACAGTAAAAACGGAATCTGGCAGTGAGCTTCAAAGTAGAGCACTTGTTCCTCAGGGTTTATGCAAAGTGATACTTTGGGGGTGGGGGTTAGCCAAAAAATTAGGTTAACGATCACTTGCATGCATGTGTTATATTATACAAATAACGGAAAGCAACAATCTTATGTTTGGCTTAGATTTTAACAAAGATTCTATCGATTTCGAGGATGAACAGATACAGGTCCCTCTTCATCTGGAGCAAGGAAATTTTGCCCAATCAATTCTTCAACTATTTTCTAAGAAATTCAAAAATTTATCTTGGCACAACTTTTTCAGTTTGCGCCAAGAATAATTCACTTGGCGAACCTCTTAATATGTGGCAACCAATTTTCCTTTCCCTTCCATTATGTCGGAGTGGAAATAAAGGCGCCTCGTTCCTACCTTTTTACATTGTGCATGAGCGGGAAAAAAGTTACGCCGTTCCTACTTTCAAATAATTTTAGCAAAGTGTCTAAACCACATTTGATGTCTTATCACTTTCAACAAATATGCCAAATGCCGCCCAGACGTTATAATGGTTAGGGGAGGTAAACCGCTGAGTTGGCTTACGACCCAGGTATAGATATATCCATGCAGAATTGGTTACCAACTCGGCGGGAGTCAACCACTAGCTACCAGGCCGCAACCCTGGGCAGCCCCGGCTGAGCAGACGACATTTATAAAATGCAAAAAAGAGATATACATATGCATACAAGGCACTTGAAGAAGAGTACAACAATGTACAAAGAAATATATACATGTGCATACAAGGCACTTGAAGAAGAGTACAATCAAAATATATGTATATACATATAAATATAAACTCATATACAGATATATAGTACACACTTACATACATAGATATTCCGAAACAAATAAAAGTATACATACTCTCACTCATATTGATATATACACCCATACATATATGTTATCATGATAGTTTACAAGAAGCATGCCATTGAGGTACGCATGATCCTTAGTATAAATTAGGTACCATAAATAAAAGATATAAACATGTACAGATACATTACAGCATTCAGATACAGTACGAACTTTATGTATGAAAACCTGGCACAGCATAAATACAAAATTACATATCGTACATACATATCACATACTCTGTTGCTGACATATTGAACTAGCTTATATAGACTTTTATGACTACTATCTTCCAGTGTCAGAAGAGTAATTGCTAGTACAGTAGTCAATTATTGTTTTCAATTTCCGCTGGGCAACTCTGTTATTTTGTAGATTCTGGAACCAATTTGGCCAGAATCTGGCTCCTGGTTGCTTGAGGCTGTTAAGTGCTGTGTGTGGGCAGAACACAAAATGATCTGGATGACCCTCCTCCCCACATTCACAGTTACCATTCTCTCTCTCAAGCCAAAGCGGCAGAGGTATGAAGGAAAGGGCCCATGACCAGTGAGGAAATACGTCATGTAATTGCTATTAGTTTGGATTGTTGTCTTGACCTTGGGAATGAGATTGTAAACACGTCTCCCTGTGGAGAGTGGTTAGGGGAGCCTGACTGCGATACCAAACGGCCCGGGTTCGAATCCCGGAGAAGGCATGGATGTAAAATTTTCCGCCCCTTCATAGGAGGTAACGGTGGTCGCCTATTAGGTGCCTCCACAATGAAATTGCTACGGCCTTAGTAGTGGCCAATGCCGTTATAGGCAAGTGCCCGCCATTTGTAAAAAAAAAAGGAGGGAACAAATATGCCAAATTTTAAATATATAAATTTACGTATATCTTCGGAAATTTTGAATAAAAAACTGTAATTTTTTTCAGATATGCTTAGAAATACGTCTACTTTAAGATGATGGTAAAAATTTTATAGCTTATAATTAAAAAAATTAGAAAAAATTTATAAATATTATTTAAAAATACAAATTTAAAAAATAAATCATAAAAAAATGAGTGGATTTTGTTTGGAATGAACCTAAATTTCGAAATGTGAAAGGAAGAATCAAATGAGTGTAATAAAAAAGAGAGATTAATAAATACATGCCAAACTCAATTAACATTGAAGAGACAGGAAAAACGCAAGTTGAATTTCCTCAATCAGCCCAGTAGAACGGGAGATATATAAAACTGTCCCCCCTTTTTTTTCTTTTGATGTCGTGTACATGTTAATGTACAATATTAGTACGTTTCGAGCATGTACTACGAAGAACGTTCTACACGACGTGATAAAGCTGTGCTTGTAACAATCGTGCCCTTAGAATGTGCATCTAAAAGTACAACATTGTTACTTTTCAAAACGTTCCCATCATTTTTTATAAAGTACGTTTTACAGGACGTGCTAAACTGATGCTGGCTACAAGATGCACATTTCAACATACAACAATAGTACTTTTAGCAGATTTGAATCTCGAGATGTATTACGTTTTATGTGATTTGCTAAAATTGTGCGCATTACAACCGTGCTAGCCCGTGCATTTCAACGTACAGCACCGGAATTTTTCTAAACATTTCCAGCGTGTGCTAAAGTACGTTTTACTCGGCGTGCAAAAGGGATGCGTGTTTCACTTGCGTTCTTAGGATGTACATTTTAAGATACAACATTGCTGTTTTTCGAAACGTTCCCAGCGTCTGATAAAAAGTGCGTTCTACATGACGTGCTGAAGTGGTAAGGGTTACAGCCATGTTCCATGCATGTATTATGCATGTGTTATTCACGTTCAAATATCTACCTTTCAGACAATCATTGCTTTATCAGCGGCTGAATGCTAAGATAGCTGAATATTAGGTAGTTCAATCTGCATTTCTAACCAAGTGATAGCAGTAGTTGCATGATTGTTTTTGTCCTTGTGTAATGTAAATAAGAGCGATTTTCCCTTAGAAAGTCTTCCAAGAAGTTATCCCTTCCATCCATGGAACGGTGTTTGGTACAACAGGCTACCTGAGCGACAAGGCTCTACCCCTAACAGAACAGTTTTAAGAATTTACTCCAGGAACCAAACACCAAGTTATCCATTTTAGAAACATATGTTAGTCGATAATTCTTATTTTGCTGCAGTATTGATTATAAAACATATTTATTAAAAATTTGTCATAAAATAAGTTTTATTTGTATAAAATATTTTTTAAAGTTGTTTATTTAGAGTCCGAACTAACACCGGAATGCTCAGAGAACGTTCAATGAAGTGTTTCACGAATGTGTTGGAAACAGTCAGACGAAACATTCCGAATCACGTCTAGATGTTTCAGTTCTAAAACGAGCAGTTAGCACGTCCAATACCGGTTTTAATGGCTAATGGCACTCACATTTAAAGTGTAAAGAGCGTTTTACGAAATCGCCTATACAACGTTCTTTCAGAACCCTTTAAATCTCATCTATATGGATAATAGCATTAAAATGGATTACATGGATAATTGCTCTAAAATGGATAATAGCACTTCCATTACCCGTGTTAACGATATTTTTGTATAATGTGTTACTTAAAAATTATAAATAAACATTAATAATAAGATAATGTTACTTAAAGATATAAATTATAAAATAATGTTACATAAAAATTTTATAGTGTATAATATAAATTGCTTAGAATTTCCAAATATATTTGAATTTCCATGCATTTTTGTTAAATTAGATGGTTATGCATAATTTTTTGAAGAATAACATTTTGAATTACCTCATTAAGAAGCAAGTGGAGCAATAATGTTAAGTCAAACTTACAAGAAATTTTAGACCAAATCATACTATTTATGAACTCTAATTATAAACCAAAAGCCTGTGTGCAAAGGTTGTGCTACAGCTTTTAAAGGTGCCATTGCCTTTATGTGAGAATATCCTGTGAATGTTTTTGCGTTGCCCAATGTAAATGACCTGCATAAAAGTGCTGGCATCTTTATGATGAGATACCATTATGCCTGAAGCTGCTCTGAATTTCAGTATTCAGTAGACTTAAGTATTCGATCACTGATGACATGTAACTAGGTGACTGAATCTTTCATCGTTAAACGGTGTTGGCCACTGCATTATTCATTCAATTTCCCTGATTTTTAAAAATTTTTCAGAAATTAAAAATTATAATTTAAAAATTAATTATAATTAAAAATTATAGTTGTTACTTAAAAATTATAATTATAAATAAACCTTAATAATAAGATAATGTTACTTAAAGATATAAATTATAATAATAAAATAATGTTGCATAAAAATTTTATAGTGTATAATATAAGTTGCTTAGAATTTCCAAATATATTTGAATTTTCATGCATTTTTTTAAAATTAAATGGTTTAGACATAATTTTTTTGAAGAATAGCATTTTGAATTACCTCATTAAGAAGCAAGTGGAGCAATAATGTTAAGTCAAGCTTACAAGAAATTTTAGACCAAATCATACCATTTATGAACTCTAATTATAAACCAAAAGCCTGTGTGCAAAGGTTGTGCGACAGCTTTTAAAGGTGCCGTTGCCTTTATGTGAGAGTACCTTGTGGATGTTTTTGCGTTGCCCAACGTAAATGACCTACATAAAAGTGCTGGCATCTTTATGATGAGATACCATTATGCCTGAAGCTGCTCTGAGTTTCAGTATTCAGTAGGTTTAAGTATTCGATCACTGATAACCTGTAACTTGGTGACTGAATCTTTTATCATTAAACACTGTTGGCCACTGCATTATTCATTCAACTTCTCTAATTTTAAAAAAATTTTCCAGAAATTTAAAAAAAAAATCTCAAATTCGTATTCTCAGAATTTTTAGTGAGAGAATTTTTGAAGTCTTTCGGATATTTTTCAAAAATCTCTCAGTTTTAGCTAATGATTTGAGTTTTACATTATTAATATCGGGCATTCTTTATGTGTTCCATTTCTGAATACTTTTCCTACTCTTTTAACACCGGATGGCGCATTGTTGTTATCGAAGCAGAGCTGTTTATGAAGAATATTGAGTGGAAGAACTATACGCTATCTTGCCTGAGCCAGAAACTTTGAGCACCAAATGTTATTAGCATGACTTATGCTCACTGAGATACCTCATTGCTGCTATTTGGGTCTTGTATCCTTTTTATTCTATTGCCAACTTCACAAGAGGGCTTTCTAATTGACGGATTTATACGTTCCCCATACTCTCCTTGACTTATTTTACGTTCGAAAAGACTTAATGCTTGGTTGCTGATTATTGTTATACTGATTAGGCGGTTAGGTTAGGCTAAGTTATTCGAATATGACAAAGCCACTAGAGTTATGTGCGTAAGATGAGGGAGGCCTCCGAGGAGAACTTTCCTAGAGAAATGGCTTCTATTCACATTATACACGAGGAAAAACCACGAAAACCAACCATGCAACCAGCACGCTCGCCTGAGAATGAACTAAAACAAGGTAAAATTACCAGTATTTAGTGGTCTAAACATTCGGCCACTGATGGGGCTGTCGATTTTGCGGTGGCAGTATGCTACATCAAGAACTTTTTAAATATTAAATTTCATGCATGGGTGCCGTAAGTGAAATTGAAGGAATGGGAAATATTCTAGCATTATTATCTCAGCTTCAATTGTATGATAATTTGTATCTGGCTGACCACCCTTCCGGAAATCTCGACTTGTATTGGAGTTGTATTGGATATCTCGACTTGTATTGGATAAAAGAGTTAAAACAATTTTAAAATATGAAAATATATAAAACTTACAAAAAATGAATTTTTTTTTTGGTAGGCTCATTCCAATTTAACGACTTAAATCAATTTAAACTTAAACAGGTAAAAATAGCATAAAATTTTGGAGTTCATCGGCCGGGAACTGATACTAAACACAAAATCATGCATTTAAAATAAGATAGTAAAAATAAGTACACTGCTCAAAAAAAAAAAAAAAAAAAAAAAAAAAAAAAAAGGGGGACAGTCCTATATCTCCCGATCTACTGGGCCGATTGACAAAATTCAAATTGCGTTCTTCATGTCTCGAAAGCGCGACTTAGGATATATATTAGATTTATATATAGCACTATTCTAACATAGGTATTTTGACACAAAATCGGACTTTATCTGAAATAACATACCATTTTTTTCCATATTTCGATTCTACGGCTCAAATTATGCCAGAATACCAAGTTTTATAAAAATCGTACGAGTAGTTTTTAAAATATTAGCTCTCAAAATTTTAGCTCCTCAATGTTAATTGAATTTGACAAATATTTATTAATATCTCTTTTTTTACTAAACTTTTTTTATTTTTTCTCTCACATTTCGAAATTTAGGTTCATTCCAAATAAAATTTACCCATTTTTTGTGTTTTATTTTTTAAATTTCTATTTTTAAATAATTTTTATAAATTTTTCGAAAAAAATTTTGAATTATACCCTATAAAATTTTTACCATCATCATAAAGTAGGTGTATTTTTAAGCATATCTGCAAAAAATTAGACTTTTTTATTCAAAATTTTCTAAGATATACACGAATTTACATATTTTCGCATTTTGAAATTTGGCATCTTTTTTTTGAGCGATAATAACGCCAAATGTGGTCTATGGATTTTTGTTACACTGAATTGCCACAGCTATTTTTAACCTTAAATTTCAAGTAAAATTTTACGGAGAATTAATTATATGAATTTTTTTCCCACAATAAGGCGTAATAAATATTTATTAATACTATATGAAAATCTATTTTTTAAATTATAGATGATATTATTCAAATTTTTAACAATTTTTTTTTTAAATTTCTCTCTTTCTTCCTTTTTTTTAAAAAAAAATAAGAGTACGTTTTTCTAAGAGTAAATTTTTACCTTCGGCGTTTTATCGTCTGCTACTTTACTTCGTTTAAATCGAATTGTCTAAAACTGAGAATTTTCGTTTAATGTTTATTTGAATTTAATGAAAATATTTTATGACATTAACTGCATAATTTATTTCTAAACAAACTGTTGCTTTTGAAGTGGCTGAAAGAGCGGCAGATACTATCATCCATATTTTTAAAGCACAGTATATTTTTATAGAAATATAAGATTTAGAATAATCATTTTTATAAAAGTCAAATTATGATATAAACATACAACCCTGTAGAGACTGAATTAATGGAAGTTCAATGGTTATGTAGAAATGATCTGCAGCTACTTAATGGCTGGGTAAGTCAGCAGATTCTGTGGACAAGCAAGAATAATTATATAAACGACACCCAGCATTCTGTATTTTTGTATTTAATGTCAATTTAATCTGTAAAAATGTATTTTTGTGCGTAGCTTATTTTCATTATATCCTTAAAATTCTAATTTAGAATGTAATTGTCAAGAACTGAATCCTAATCATCAGTAATAGAATAAGTAATTATTACGGTTATTAATAAATCCTTCTTATAAAGTAATTGCAAATATTTCAAAAAACTTTCTGTCTGAATGCAAATATTTTTCTATGCAAAATTTTTAATTTATATTAATCAAGATTGCACACGATATTATTTATTTGCACTTCAATTTTTACCGTCAGCTCTAGTAGAAGTTACAAATCAATTATATTTAATTAAGGATTGGGATGCCTTCGTGGAGGACTTTCTAAGGTAAACTGGCTCGTATACACGTTACACATGGGGAAAACCTCTAAAACGCCCATGCAGCCATGCGCGTTCGCGGGATTCGAACTTCCGACCGAACTAGCAGTGCTCAGCGTCTTTACCGCTCGGCCGCTGGTGGACTATTTAATCAAGGAAGACCATCTAAATTTAGAAACAGCGTACCGTAACAGCAATTCAATTATTGGCGCCGTATCTTTCATGTTACTCCCGATTGGCAAGCTACATGATTTTTAATGAGTATTCGGGTTTTGCTAGTAACTTCATTTGGAAATCGCGCTTAAACTAGGTTAGTTGGTTATTTGAACATAGAAAGAATATGGGAGCTATTTGGTTAGGATGCTTTCCTAGAGAACCTTTGTAAAGAGAACCTAGAAAACTACGAAAACCAACCATGCAAAACCCTGGGTTAGACTTCGCAACAAACAATTAGTATTTAACAATCTTCAAATGCTAGGCAACTGGTGAGGCTCCAATTAAATGTCAAATTTAATATTTTATTTTTAAATATTTAAAACATTGTTGTATACTTAGACACAAAAAGCAGAACTACCAAGCCGTAGTGCAAATGAATATTCATTTTCTTTTGCAATAATTGTATTCACTTAATATTCTTGGAATATGAGCTAAAGAAGGAACGTTCTCGGAAGATAGAATAGGAAAACTACTGGATCAAATATTATCAAATTGGAACTTTAATTATAACCACCATGTAAATTAAACTTTAAAAATTTGACAGTTTGGTTCAAGTCCCAGCTTTAAAAATATATATATAAATATAATCTTTTATATTAATCCTCTTAGAAAGAATGTTTTAAGAAGCTAATTTTTCTCTCGCGTTATAGATTGTATAAAAAAACATGATCTTTAATATGATTTAGATTGTTTCAGCCGATATAAGAATCGGGTCACTCGGTGGTACAGAATTAACCCTGCTGGACTGTTTTATTTCTTCGTCATTTAGCAAAAATCGTTTAATTAAAATATTTATCCTTTGGATTTCGCTTTTTTTATTTATAGTTAAAATGACTAGAAAATGAAAAGCTGTCTTCAGCTGAAACGCAATTCATCTAATTGATATTTTAAAAAATCGACAAGAAAGCAAAATTTATGGAAGTCTAGCAATCGAAAAATCTTAATTTTCTTGTGTGTGCACTGAAAATAACTGTAGAAGGAAAGAAGAAAATTAGGGAGAAAAGTAAGCAAAAATTTGCAGGGAAATTTGGCTGTCAGACATACCAAGATGTTTCAAAAAGTTGGACGCTTTTGAAGATACTTTCAGGATACTTCAATGAATTTAGGTGTTCAAAGAAAAAACACTTGGACGTGTACACCAGCAAATACCATCAATTAAGCTTGTGGTTAATAGAAAAGACAATATGGTTTAGACTATATGGTTGTATAAATTTAAATTACGTTATAGAACATCATATCGTATCATAAATGGAGAATCCCATGATTTTCTCATTCGAATTATTTGAAGATTCAGGAGTTTATCCAGTGATGTATATGAATGTCACCTAAAGATGTTTTTTTTTTCCTCCTGATGAAACAGCGGCCGAGCGATAAAGCCACTGAACGCTGGTAGTTCTGTCCGAGGTCCGAATCCCGCGAACGGGCTGGCTGCATGGGCATTTTCGTGGTTTTCCCCATGTGTAACGTGTATGCGAGCCAGTTTCCCTTACAAAGTCCTCCACGAAGGCATCCCTTCCCTTAGGCAGATAGCCCTAGTGTGCTTTGTCATAATTAAATAAACCAAAACCTCCTGATGAAACCAGTCTTTCCTTTCATCTCATACCTTCAAAATGTTTAGCCTCTAAAGACTGATAAAGGCTCTGACCAAATATTGATGAAATGGATTGAATTGAATTATTAAGTTACGTCAAAGCAGGGCTATCTGCCTAAAAGGAAGGATGCCTTTGTGAAGAAGTTTCTAAGGGAAATCAGCTGGCATACACGGTACACATGAGAAAATCCAAGAAAACGCCCATGCAACCAGCCTGTTTACCGGGATTCGAACCCCGGAGTGAACTATCAGTGTTTAGCGACTTTACCGCTCGGCCGTTTGTGGGCCTTTATGAAATGGAAGACGATAACTTTATTTAAAATGATTGTCAGAAACATCAAGATATTTCGAAAATTTGGATGCTTTTTAATATACTTGCGGAATGCCTAAAGAAAAAGAGCAAGAATAAAGTAGAATGAAGAAAAAGAGCAAGAATAAAGTAAAATGCCTGAAGAAAAAGAGAAGAAAAAATACATTTTACGGTAAACTTTAGTATTTGTATTTTTTTTTAAATTTAAAACTTTTTAATCTTATGATATCTGATTTTTACGATTTCAAAAAAAAAAAAAAAAAAAAAAAAAAAAATATTTGACTAAAATATGAATATCATTTAAGAAGCCAAATGTAGGATAAAATTGTGTAAAGCAATGGGCACAATGATAAAACTGTTTAAAGCAGTGTATGCAAGTCATCCTAAGTTAAAATGTCGCAATCCTAAGTTAAATGTCTCTCTTATATATATATATTTTTTCTGAACGGAACATTGAAAGGCGTGTTAACTGTGCTTTACTGTATTTTCTCTTTTAATATACGCAGTTTTAAAACGCATCGTAGTCTGGGTTACAGAGTACTCCTCCGAAAGAAACGCAATTCAAATAAATAAAATCAAATTCTGGAAGATTTATATTAATAAATATATTTAAAATGCTCAATTCGAAGGAATAAATAGAAAATTTTAAAACAATTATCTGAAGAGACAATGCAACACAAACAATTAAAATAAAAGTTAAGAATTAAAAAATTACCTAAAATAATAACTATGACAAAAAATATATATAAAGAAAACTATTTGAAAAAAAAAATAAATAAATAAATGCTGCACCTTTATTTACGCAGTTCGAATAGGTAAATAGAAATTTTTAAAACAGTTATTCGGGGGAAAAAAAAAAAAAAAAAAAAAAAAAAAAAACATGCAGCTTAAACAATTAAAATGAAATTCGAAAAAGAAAAAATTACTTAAAATAATAAGTTATAATTAAAAATATAATATAAAGAATATTATTTGGAAAAAAGGAACGATGGTGCCTTTTTTTCCGCTCATGGGAAAGGAAACTAGGTTGTCATATATTAAGAATTTCGCCAAGTGAAGTATTCTTGGCGCAAACTGACAAAAAAGTGCCAACAGAAATTTGTGAATTTCTCCGTAAATTTCGCTCCAAATTTTACAAAATTTCATATTTAGGCGTAATTTGAGTCGTAGAATCGAAATATGTAAAAATATTGGTATGTTATTTCAGAAAAAGTCCGATTTTGTGTCAAAATACCTATGTTAGAATAGTGCTATATATAAATCTAATATATATCCTAAGTCGCGCTTTCGAGACATGAAGAACGCAATTTGAATTTTGTCAATCGGCCCAGTAGATCGGGAGATATAGGACTGTCCCCCTTTTTTTTTTTTTTTTTTTTTTTTTTTTTTTTGAGCAGTGTACATAAAATATCTCCATGTATAGACTTATGCTGTTATTTAATGAAGGGAAAAAAATTAATCATTTAATACGAACTGTGCATTTATTTCACTAAATCTCTTCCAAACGAGGCTTGCGACGAAAATTTTTCTTTATTTGGCTATTTTTATTTTATTAGCTTTCTAGGACGTCAGAGTCTCTTACTAAAAACAATAAACATCTCGAAGACTTTCGAAGTGTCTTTCTTTTTTTTCTTCTTTTCTTTTTTTTTTTTTTTTTTTCGAAGAGTTTTGTTTCTTTCGAAATTAAAGAATTGCAAAGAATAAATTCTTTTTAGAAAGTTCAGGAAAGATAACCTTGTGTCTAACTAAATAATTTTTTCCAGCTCTTATACCCTCCCCCCCCAATTTTATACACTTTTATATGCGATACCTAGTTTCTACTGATATATTCGTATTTCTTATTTCAGAAAATATGTATTTTTTAATCTGGAACTTAATATACATATTACCTGTTTAACAAATTATGCACCTCAAAAATAAGTTGTAAATGTATGCTTTTCGGTTAAACTTCCAGTTCAGGAAAATATTAGAAGTAGTTTAAAAGTGATACACTAGTTGTACAATTTTTTTATACGCTTTTTCAATTCTTTGTCAATCCGAAGTTGTTTATGTCACTCCGATTTTACGAGAGTTTTCGATTATAAGAATAAATGGTTCGGGGAAACGCTGTTGTTATGGGATATTTCTATCTTAATTGTATTTCCCAATTCCGTTATCCACAGCTCATCATCATTCTAATCCATTTACATTTAAGTTCTCTCATATCGTCTGCGTTTATCTCTCGCTGACGTTTGAGAGGAGATCTTCCTCTTCTTGGCCTCATTCGGTGCAAGCACTATCGCCGGCCCAGATCCTGCTGTTCGAAAAGGTCGGTGCGCAGCCCAGCCGACGGAACTTTTTTTTTTTTTTTTTTTTAAATCTCTTGTTTAAAAATGCGGGAAACTGTGTAGGTAACTTTAGTGGACCCGTGGCTGTTATTAGCCTTGCTGCCATCTGGTGTGAAAATCGGGAAACACTTGACTTGTTCAGGTAATATAAATAAAGTTGAACGTGAAGAAATGTTGACTATGTTTTGCTTTGCCGCTTATAAATCATTCAAACCGGTTGGGGGTTTTGTGTGAGTTTTTGTATTGTAAATGAAGTAGACAACGTCTGTCTCTTCTTTCGCTCAGAGACTTTATTTCTTTCTTAAATACATGTATTTTTTTAGTTTATTTGCATATATATTTATTTTTGTTGTTTAAAGCCATAAATAAGCTGTAAAGTAATATACAGTGAGGCTGGTGCTTTGGGCTGACGGTTCTGAGGTGATGTTTCTGATTTTTAAATTTTAATGTAATGCAAATAAGAAACGCATCCCCCAGAAACAATTTATAAGTGCTGAATATACAAGAAATAAAACAGTGCAACCTTAGGTAAACCGTCGATTTGACAATTAAAATATTCCATCTGTTGTCAACTTAAATATAATGTTTCTAAGTATGTTTTGCCCCACATGATGGCATATATCTTTCTTACATTGAGCTAAATCTGAATATTTTATTTGGATAAACAGCAGTGAATATACATTTGCTGAAATTGAAACTCAAGTTTAAAAAAATAATAAAAATAATAATAATGAAACTGTCGCAAAAAATACAATAAAAGCAGGACTCCATTTTTTGATCACGTCGTTATTGCAAAAAGTTTTTCTTTTGGGGGGGGAGGGTTCAGCTGGAATTTGGAAAAATAAAAGTTGGGAAGAAAAATGATCTCAGTCATTTAAAAAAAAAAAAAAAAAAAGCCCCAATCTTGCTAAAATACACTCTTTTGCAAAAAAATCGAAGCACCGTGAAGGAAGTGGTTGTTTTTGATGAAATTGAATATGTGTATAGCTCATTCACAGATAATAAAATAATTGAAAAATCAAGGTCCATAGTACCTGTTCACAGCTCACAATCACCCAATGAATATTCGAATTAGTATAGTTGGTCAATATTAGTAGTTGGTAGTTAATTAGTAGACAATTAGTAGCTGGTCGGAGATATATTTTATATTCAATTAATTCAGTTCTCAACTTCGTTGCAAGACAAAAAGCATCAACTCAAAACATCTTCATTAAAAATTGAAAAATATAGAAAAGCATAAAACACCAGATAAACAGTGAAAAGAAATTTTTTTACACTTAAAATTAGATTTTCTGCGCAAAAACACGCAAAACGGACAACGGGCAAGAAGGCAGATTTTTTTTTTTTTTCCGTGCACAAAACTGAAAGTTTACTTTTGGTTCCACTCGGCAAAAAGACACTGAAAATGCAGAAACTAACTTAATTCACTATTCTGCTAAGTTTCAAATGTAAAACCACTTGGCTGCTCTATTTGACTTAGTAGCCCCTGGCGGTAATGTATGCTTGAATTCGTCGAGGCAAGGAGTGGTAGAGGTTCCTAATGTCATCCTGCGGCACATTCTTCCATCATTCATCAGTTGTCGGTCCAGATCTGCGATATTTTGTGGTGCCCGAATTTGGCCGCCTACTATGTCCCAGGCATGCTGGATTGGTGAAAGGTCTGGTGATCTTGCTGACCAAGGAAGAGTATCAAACGCATGGAGACATTCCTTGTTGGAAAATGGTCGCAGGATAGCATGCCATGAAGGGTAATGCAACCGGCCGCAGGATGGTATCAACATATCGTTGAGATAATAAAGATGTGCGGAGGATGACCAAAGATGACCTGCTGTCATAAGAAATAGTGCCCCACACCATCACACCAGGGATTATGACTGTATGCCTTTGTAAAACAAAGTCTAATTGGGACCGCTGGCCCCGTCCTCTCAAGACACGAACACGGTGGTTATCTGCTTCAAAAGTGAAGCGGGATTCGTCGCTGAGCACTATACGATGTCAGTCTAATGGCAGCCATGATGCCATTAGACACTGCTCCAAACTACTCCGCCGTGGGGTCAAAGGCAAGCGTCTTAAAGGCATCTGTGAGTGTAACCCTGCCTCAGACAAGCGCTGTGAGATGGTGGACGTTACCACGAGAGGTATAGACGTGGCTGTAGTGCGTTGGATAGTCGACAATGATACCTTTGGGGAGGTTCGGGCCTTGCGAACAGTCATCCTATCTTGCCTCACATTTACGATCCTTGGCCTTCCAGAGCCTTCATTTCGTTGGCAATTTCGTTATAGCAACTATTGCTGTCAAGATCTTTGCACAGCAGTGTCTGTACGCTGCAGGTGGCGGCCTATTGCTCGGTATGATCACTTAGCTTCACGCAACCCTATACAGTGCGTCCATGGTTGGAAGTCGTTTAGTTGTCTGTAAGCTCTTCGATATCGTCATAATGGCATCATGGCATCTTTAGTTGCTTCTTTACGGAATTACAACAACAACGACGACAACAGAACAGAAAAAAAAAAAAAAAAAGATAAATTTTCCGCCTCTGTTACTGGTTTTATACTTTGCGAATTGCGCGCTAGAAATGCACGCTATCATCGTAATTCCTGTTCATTTGCCTTGAAACTTTGATCATTTGCATGTTCGATCAAGATGTTTTTGCATACCAAATTTCGTCAGGATCGTAAAGTCCTTCTTGGTGCTTCGTTTTTTTTTTTTTTTTTTTTTTTTTTTTTTCCAAAAGAGTGTAATAGCATATATTTTCAGCTTGCTAGGAACGTCAGCACTCGTCGAAATATATTCTTAATACTGAGTTACCAGTTATATTCTGAATAATTCTTAACAATAACAGGAGTTATAGTTACTTACAGTTAATAGTTACATTTTTAATAATGAGTTGCAGTACAGTTACGCAAGGATCGGACCAAAATGTCACCGAATGATCGCTGAGTTTGGCGATGAAAATATGTTGTCAAAGCCATGGCCATCTTTCCGCTACCTCGCCAATTAGCCTTTTACCTCAAAGTTAAATTTGACTTGTCCCTGTTATTCTATTTTTTTGACGAAACTTCTCATTTCTGAGCCCTTTCATGTGACATCATAGAAAAAATACCGCAATTTACCTATAATTTCAGTAAAATTGTTTACATACTATATAAAAATTCGTAACAATATTTTTGTTGAATTTTTAAAAATTTCTTTTAACTCACTGTTGTTTTATGTTAACAACCTCTATATTTAGATTTTTCAAACAACCTCTATATTTAGATTTTTCAATCTTGCGTACTTATCCTAAAAGATTTTATTATGTGTTGTGAGTATGTTTTCAGAATTCTTTATGTACGAGCAAAACAATATTATGGTAAGACAGTTTATAAATGTTTAAAATTATTATCTGTTCGTTTTTTACAATATAGTGTAACGAACACCGTAAATTGATGAAGAGTAATGGAGTTCGGTAAAGAGTAATACGATTTCGGAATTTGATTGATTTTAAAATGTCAATTTCAGCTATAAAAGTGCACAGAGAGCAGCATTAAAGATTTGGATAAGAAAAAAAAAAAAAAAGACCCATTTATTATTATCCTAAACGAAGAGAAAAAAAAAGTGTAGAAACCTGATTCTGTCAGTGCAAAGAAAATTTCAGTTAGGGGGTTTATGACTGTCACAAGATTCTCATACAGTGGGAAATAAAAAATAAGAAGAGTAGGAAAAAAAAAATGTTAAAATCAACTCAACGCACTAACAAGAAAAAGTTTTATGTCCGAGATTTACAGAAGAAATTTAATTTCTGTATCCCAGTGACGTTCAAAGAGTGTAACTTCATGAAGACAGAGCAATAAGTCATACCTTGAAAAGTACCACTGCATTCCTTGAAAAAATAAAGACTGATACAGGTGTTGCATATGTAATTTTTAATGCATTTCTGAGAAATTCTGTGACGTTTCACCTGTGGACTACTAGCCTTTGGTGTCTTGAAAAGACTTCTTTCTAAGCGCTCCACCTACCACGATGTCGGTACTCTGGAACTGTTATGGAAGAGGAATTGAAGTCAGTAACCCTAGAAATTTCACGAAAAGCCCTTCTATCATGGAAATCACGATGCAAGCTAAAATAGAACGCAAAAAAATATTTAACAATATGCTTTACATTTTTAAACATTAATTAAATGGCCCGAAATCGTTCTAAAAATGTGTAAAATCCCTTTGGTATATTAGGAATGTTTATTTAATTACCATACTAACTATCTATATTAGAGCTTTTTTAATGTTAAACAAACTCCTTTTCTCCGAAATTTTAATGCAAATTTTGCACCACGAAATTCTTAGTGTAAATGTCTTAACTGCAATTCCCCCCCCTTAAACCATGCAAAAATTGCAGCTGTAGCTATGGCATGAAATTAACTGCCTATAAATTAAATAAAGAATTAAAAGTTTGTCAGTAACCTAGTAAATTACAGCATAAAAATAATTCATCTTTATGAAAATAAGGTGAAATATTCGTATTATTATTTAAGGAAGGAAAAACAATTTTTTCCGTTGTTCTGGTAGCATCCCCCCCCCCAAAAAAAAGTATGGCAATCCCTAAGGGATTCTGAAGGTATGCTGGTTTTAAATATTTTGCGATTATTTTCTGCTGAATTTTATGTGGCGTCAGTGCTAAGAAAGCGAACAGCTAAAATGTTAAAGATAAATAATAAAGGTATTTGAAAAGATACATAATAAGGATAAATAATAAAGCTAAAAAGACAAAAATATTGTATTAACAGGACTTAGTCCTAAAGCTAATTGGTAAACTGCGATGCACAGCGACAGCATAGGAAACTTTAACAAATCGTCTAGTGGGACATTAAAATCTGAATCCTTTCGGACTTTTTTCTTTCTTATATTAAAAATAGACGGTTTACTAAAATAAAACCGAGTGTTTGAATGGCTGCATTGTGTACGGTTTGTTACTGCTTTGCATTATGTAATCGCATTTGTGCATTATAAACCAACAATTGGGCATTAGATTTAGTAGGCTCATATGCGATATACTATTATATATAACAATGCGAGTGAAATCTGCAATAATAATTAGTGTTAATATTCAGTATGACACTTCGTTTGACCCATTGTAGTGTTTCAAAGGGACTCATTATGATGCTTGAGGAAAATGCCATGATATCAGATCTAACAGTAGCTGTTACATTAGTATAATATAATGCACAATCTTCGCTATGACGTCGTAACATTAGACTAATGGTCACCCGGGAAATTATACATCCATAAGTTTGTTTATGTGTTCCGCTTTTATATTAATATTTACGTGCATTTCATAAAGTATATATAATAACTTAGACGAAATCCGCTGCATTGTTTATGGAATATATACGTATATTTTCTAACATCGAAATATTGTTCGAATGTATATATACTGTATCTCCAAAACCGTTACCCGGCCTTTATTTTCGCAATCGTTGGTGGTAGATGTATGATTCCGTTTACAAAAATATTTTAAATGATACAAATATTCATGGTCTGGCATTTTTAAATTAAAAGAAAGCAAAAAATTAAAAGAGATTTTGTTAAGGTTTATTATGCTCCCGTTGAGCATCGCAACTTACCAGTCTGCTCTTGGCTACACGCCTGCTGATACCACTTTTTTAATGCTTTTTTGGCAAAGCTTTTTCACACTTATGCCACATAAAATTCAAGAGCAAACTCACAAAATATTTAAAAACAGCACATAAATTTTCCCGTTAAGAGTGTCAAGAGGTGCCGTACACTTTTTAATATTCGATGTAATATAGTTAATAATTTCTTAGCAAATTAGAATTCATAATATCTATAATTTCTTAGAAAATCAGCCGCTTGAGCGCCTAAAACATCATGAAAATGGAAAAAGGTATATAATGATTTTATTGAGTCCAGCTAAATGTCATTTCATTAAAGTATTTTATACCTCTAATTAGACATCTCAAGATTTAAATGCAATTTTATTGAAGTTAAGATACTTTTAAGAACTGCGTTTATTGCGTTTCAGTTACTTGGTTTGCTACTGAGTAACAGAAAAATTAAATTCGAAAATTAAATATCTTACGCTTTACTGAATGGCAACACGCTGGTGTATAAAGATAATACGTATTCTATTTGAAGTTATCAGGTTCAATGTTTCTTCTAACCTTCTTCGGAAACATACAATGACCTGACTAGGAACAGAGAGCTTACTAAAGCTATGTTCACTAATTGTAGTAAGTAGACAGGATACAGACGAAGGGTATACAAAACCCTTTATTTTTCTTTACATACAATGACTTCCGTACTTCGGAATACAATGACCCTCCACTCGGGGTCTAACGTAAAAGGTATAAAAAATAAAACTAAACTCTAATTTAACTTTAGAATAACACACGTGGAAGATTGGCCTTATAATAACAGGAAGCGTATGTAGCACAGAGACTGTGAACACTACAATACGTTTAATTTATTAAGAGGATTAAAACCTCTGGCCTGGAAGGCAAATAGCAACTGCGTAACTTCTAAGGTAAGCGGCCTGCTTCGAACTCACTGCTTCCTCTCTTTCGCTTGGCAAAAAGGCCACACTTAAATACTTGGCGTTCGCCAGACAAACTTTGCATAAAAACCTTCACGCTTATAATTCTGGCCGGAAGTAGAAAATAAGAAGTGATAGTAAAGATTTAAAATAAAATAAACGTTAGTAAAACTTAAGATCCTTACATACTTCCCGCCATAGTTAATTAGTTTGAAACTGAGGTCTAAAACGACCTTGTTGAAAACTTTTAGCTCTAAAATATAACGCGAGGCCAACCTTTTACAATCATAACTTCGTTAGAAACTAGAAAATTTAAAAGAAAGAAATTTGTTACAATAGCAGCTCCCAGGATCTACAACAATCTTTTTTTTTTTTTTTTTTTTTTCCATCTGTACTGCATCTAAACAGGAGCTTTATTCAATTCTGGTTCCTTCCAGAGATCTGGAAGGAAAACTAATTTAATGAAATGTTACACAATGACATTGCAAATAACATATAGAATATACTTCTCTTAACATTCTTATTTCATTCATGATTATTTTAATTATCTCTCCCCGTGCTCTCTGACATGTGTTGTAAAAGAACACCAAACACGAATGTGTTTATGTCTATGTGTTCAACACTTCCTCCTACAATCAAAACACTAACGTGTTAAAATTCAACATAACGAGACCTCTTAACACACCCTACTTTCAACTCTAAACCCTGAGGTACTATTCTAAAAGTGGCTAACTCTAAAGTGTAGCGTCAGAGAGCCTAACTACATCATTCAACCTTTAACATATATTCGCCATAATTTAGTCTTTACAGTCACACGAATAACAAATTTTTAACATTACTTTCACTTTTACCATATCACGGTATTTCTTAACATTTAAAATAACAGTTCACATGTATATAAGAACATATCAACATGCCGTTAATTTTACACATTTGAAAACATACATTAGTAGTACATTGTTAACTTCTATTCTTTTCAAAGCAAGTGCCAATTCTTTCTACATTGAAATAATACTACATTTCAAAAAGTCTTTCAGACTAAAACTTCTTTCTTGCTAGAATGTTTTAAATAAAATTTATACAATAACTTTTTACAATATTTAAGTCTTTACACAACGCTATTATACATCAACTTTAGTTTTACGCGCGAGTAATTGAAAAACATAATAAGAAAATCGGTCACAACTCATTTCTCGCCCTTTTGGCGATAAAGGTAGACCTCGCATGAGGTAAAACTTCTTGAAATCTGCCACTTGCAGTAAGAATGAAAGATTAACTTAAGTTTGCAACGTAACATAAAATTTTACTTATCTTTGTAATATTCGGACATCCTTTTCTGGGCCCAGTCTTTAAAGGTTCTGCAGACCGTAGCCTGGTTTATCCTCCTTCTTGTACGGGCTCGCCCTTCAGTGCTTTCCTCTGGAAGCTTCCGTTTTTCACCAGTACGGTCACCCTTGAACACCTTCCTTTTCCCCTCTGCTTGTGGTCTTGGCCGTTTGAAGGCAGCTGGTCTTGGCGGAACCGGGAAACTTCTGTCGTGATCCTGCTTGGACCTCGTTGTTGGCCGTTCAAATTTTTCTTATACTTTTTCCTCCGCCGCTGATGGCCCTTCCGCAGTTCGGCGACTTTTGCTGCGGAGAGTTCTGTCGGATGAGTCGATCCTCCGTTTTAAAGCCGGGTTATAGTTGCCGTCATTTCTCCTGGTCCTCTTCACATACGTCGTCCTTCTCCCTTCTTCATTCTGGGGGTGTTCGTGAACTCTGTTTTCTGGACGGTGGAACGACTTCTTTTTCTTTTTACCTTCAATTTTTCCGCGGGGCAAGTTTCTTTTCACTTGCTTCTGTCTCTCATTGGCTTGCCCTTGTACTTGTCGTTTTCCCACCTCTGGAACTTGTACCTGCGGTGTCTGCCGTGCCGGATCCTGCAAAAGATCTGAAAAGATTTGCATTTTATTACGATCGAAGTAGGGCTTAATTTGATCAATATTTGCGGGACAGGTTTCACCATTTCTGGACTTTAACACTACAACAGCGTGAGTTATTTTTTCTATAACATATGGTTCTTCAATTCGTGGAAAAAATTTGGCAGTTTTATCTTCTGGTGCTGAAGAAAGTGAATGCTTAATTTTTAAAACTTCATCCCCTACTTTATAAGTTACTCCCCGTCGTTTCAAGTCATAATACAATTTTTGTTTTCTCTGTGCTACTTCAGTATTCTTCTTTGCCTCCTTAATTAGTTTTTCTATATCACCCATTTTAAATTCTAGGGCTCTTTGTTGCACATAAAATAATTTATCTAACGGTGTTATAATCTTTCTGCCTAGAAATAACTCAGCAGGAGTTTTTCCCGTTGTATCATGTTTTGCGGTCCTAAGGGCGAAAGCAAATTCATTGACATAGTTATCCCAGCTTTTATGAAAATTTTTAACATAACTACGGATAATTTTCACTATATTTCTGTTGACCCGTTACGCTATATTTGATTGCGGCCGATACGGGACCATTTTTAAATGACGTATGCCCAGTTTTTGGCACACGTCTTCAAATATATTACTTACAAATTGAGGACCATTATCCGATATAACTTTTAGGGGCGCCCCGTATTTTAAAATATATTTATTTAAAATAGAATCAGTAACTAATTTCGCGGAGGCTCGTTTTAAGGGAACAATTTCGGTCCATTTACTAAAATGATCAACCATAACAAGGAGATAGCGACTTTTATTTAACTGACTTTTTGGGAAAGGGCCCAATAAATCGATGCCAATTATTTCATTTGGAAATTCGGATTTAATACTATTTAGAAACCCGGCCGGGCGGAAATTAATATAATTAACGGCTTGACATGTTGGGCAGGACTGGACATACGCCCTTGTTAACTTTTGCAGTTCAGGAAAGTAGACTGCCTCGCGTACGCGTTGGATAGTTTTTCGAATACCAGCATGAGAAGCTAAAGGGCTGTCATGGAGCTCTTGCAGGATATTTAATCTAAGACTAGCTGGGATAACAGGTCGAAATTCGTTGTTGGAATTCGTAGTTTTTGTGTAGAATAATAGACCATCTATTAGTTCGTAATGGGCCGCCCTATTTCTTATCGCCACAATATCTTGGTGGCTAAAATTTTCAGGATCCTTCAAATACTCATAAATACTTCCAAACTCAGGATCCTTACCCAGTTCGGTTATTACAGTTTCTCGGGAATTTATTGTACACGCTGTAAGCATTGCAACTTTTACGGTATTACCCTGTTCGTCTAATTTAATTCGTGATAGGGCATCTGCTACGATATTTTCCTTTCCGGGGGTATGCTTGATTACCAGATTATATTCTTGCAGCTTGAGTGCCCATCTTATTAACCTTGGGGATAAATTTTTCCCTGAGTACAATCTAGTTACCGCCGCATGATCAGAATATACTGTTATCGGCGCCTTTCCAAAATAGTCTCGGAACTTTTGCACTGCTAACAGAACTGCAAGTGCCTCTCTCTCGGTCGCGGAATAGTTTCTTTGTGTTTGATTTAAAGTTCGGCTAAAAAATGCGACGGGCTGCTGATTTTGCGAAAGTACCGCTCCTACCGCATAATCCGAAGCATCCGCTGAAATTTCTAAATTTTCATCCTTTTCAGGAAATTTCAACACAGGGGCTTGCGTTAATGCTTGTTTTAATTTTTCGAAAGCACTATTGGCTTCGGCCGTCCACGAGAATCTTGCCTTTTTCCTTTTTAATTTTAACAATGCTCAGCGATAGCCGAAAAATCTTTTATAAAGGACCTATAATATGAAAAAAGTCCTAGAAAAGAAGAGAGCTTCTTTGCCGTGTTTGGAGTCGGATACTTTTGTACAGCGATTATTTTTGATTCATCTGTCTCGATCCCTTTTTGCGATATTTTGTAACCTAAATATTTTAATTCAGGGGCTGCAAATTTGCACTTTTCGACATTAACTTTTAGACCGGCCTCATTTAATAAAGAAAACACCTGTCTTAAATCCTGTATATGTTGGTCGAGATTATCACTAGTAATAATGATATCGTCTAAATAGATAAATGTTGACTTTCCAAGAACAGGTCTTAACACAATGTCCATGCATCGCTGAAATGTTGCTGGGGCCCCAGAAAGGCCAAACGGCATACGCAAAAATGCATAAGTGCCAGACTTGGTTATAAAAGCAGTCTTAGGCACGTCCTCAGGCCTGACCCCTATTTGAAAATAACCATTCGTTAAGTCTAAAGTCGTCATAAATTTGGTTGATTTTATGTTCCTTAAAATTTCTTCTATGATCGGTAACGGATATACCGGATATTTCGTTATGGAATTTAATTTACGGTAATCAATAGCGAATCTCCACCTTTTTGGATGCTCCAAAGGATAATCATTATTTTTCTTACATAAAACCACCGGGCTAGCATAACTACTTGAGATGGGCGTTATGATCTTTTTACGTAGCATATCGGTAATATGCCATTCTAAAATTTTTTCCTTATTCTTATCATACCGGTATGGTTTTTGACGAACCGGCAATGCATCTCCGGTGTCAATACTATGGTTAGTAACCTGAGTAAATCCTGGAATATCACTAAATAAGGAAGCAAATTCACTTACCACTTGTCGGATTCTATCTTGCTCGTCATTAGGCAGGTGGTCAAGACTTAACCTTGGCGGTTCAACCTTTTCTACACGCACTGGTTTCATTGTCAGCCTAAGGGACGCTTCATTAAAATCCAGTGTAGCTTGTGCGTCTGAAAGAAAGTCTATTCCTAGGATTAAATGTGCTTGCAAATTCTTTACTATAAAAAACATCACCTTTACTTGTTCGTCCTTGATACGGATATATAAAGGTACTTTACCTACGCACTTACATTCTTTTCCTTGCGCCGCTAATACTGTCGTATTATCCGCATTATATATGCGGTATTTGCGAAAATACTTTCTAAAAAAGACTTCTGCCACACAGGAACACTGCGCGCCGGTATCCAGGAGTGCGGTGGCCGGGATATTATTTACCAACACTTCAATCTTCGGAAGAGTCAAATTTTTCACCATTACTGTATTTAACTTGAAGGAAGAGGGGTTTTCGTGGCCTTCGGATTTCCGCACCCTCTCGTCAGCAGAAATCCGTTTTAGTTTAAATTATTTTTCCTTTCCGTGCTTTCCTTCTTTTTCCCCTGGCCTTGAGACTTTTTTTCTGGGTTGCTATTGAACTGTCGACGTTCGCCGGCTGTTTTTGAATGCTCGGGTTTCCTTGCCCACTGATTCGCTTTTTCTCCGTAGCCGTATGCTTGAGTTTGTTGTAGTCTTGGCGTACCAAATTGGTTTCGCTGTTGATATTGGCGTCTTCTTTCGACGTCCGCCGTTCTTCTACTTTCAAACTGGATTGCTCAAATAACTTTTCCAGTGTAGTGGGATTTCTTAATTCAATAAAGTCTTACACTTGGGGTAGTAACCTCGGCAAAATCACTTGAATTATTTCAGGATCCGGACGGTTTCCATACAAGAGCTTGAAAACGTGAATTTTTCTTAAAATAAAGCTCGACAGGTTTTCGATTCTTTGTTGATATATGCTAAAAAGTTCCGTTTCTAATTTCGCACGATCCCCTACAACAGGGAAGGCTTGTAGTAGGGCAGTCTTGAAATTTTCATAAGTATAGGTGGGACTTCCTGCTTGACCCAAGAGACTTCTGCCGATACATTTGAACCAGTTAAGCGCTTGGCCCCTCAAAGCGCTGGTAGCTAAGGTAACTTTTTGACACTCGTGCACGGGGTAGAGCATGAAGTGGTCATCCAATTTTTCCAAAAAACTGGTTACCGGTGAGTTTCCATTAAACGTTGCTTTTGGTTTCATCGAAGCGCGCATGGTCTGGACGATGTACCCAAATCCTTCCAGGGCGGCAGCTGGCATTTCTGGATTCTGAGCCGTTTCTGCAGGCAGCACAGGTTCTTCTTGAAATTCGGCCATGGTTATTTTTCGTCGGGCGCCACTATCAGGTTCAATGTTTCTTCTAACCTTCTTCGGAAACATACAATGACCTGACTAGGAACAGAGAGCTTACTAAAGCTATGTTCACTAATTGTAGTAAGTAGACAGGATACAGACGAAGGGTATACAAAACCCTTTATTTTTCTTTATATACAATGACTTCCGTACTTCGGAATACAATGACCCTCCACTCGGGGTCTAACGTAAAAGGTATAAAAAATAAAACTAAACTCTAATTTAACTTTAGAATAACACACGTGGAAGATTGGCCTTATAATAACAGGAAGCGTATGTAGCACAGAGACTGTGAACACTACAATACGTTTAATTTATTAAGAGGATTAAAACCTCTGGCCTGGAAGGCAAATAGCAACTGCGTAACTTCTAAGGTAAGCGGCCTGCTTCGAACTCACTGCTTCCTCTCTTTCGCTTGGCAAAAAGGCCACACTTAAATACTTGGCGTTCGCCAGACAGACTTTGCATAAAAACCTTCACGCTTGTAGAAAATAAGAAGTGATAGTAAAGATTTAAAATAAAATAAACGTTAGTAAAACTTAAGATCCTTGCAAAGTAATGTCAACATATTGATTTCACATTATTAGCGTTTGTGGTTTAAAATTGAGAAAATGTCCCACATTTTTCCGAATGGCAACAGTCTTGGTGGGCTGGAGATGAAAACGTTTAACGAACCTCGATATAGTGAACTTCAGGTGATCGGTGATTTTGTTTATTATTTTGGATCTGGAAGAAAAGTGTTTTATCTCAGAGCAACTTGTAAAATTTGAATGATGAGTAAAGAAAAAGACTAATTGACGTTGTCAAATCTAGCTAAAGTAGTGAATAAAAAATCTGATTTCATAAAAATCATATTAAGAGTTGATTGCAATTATATTGTGCAGAGTTATTAAATTTATTGTTCACCGGTTGTCCCTCCAAATTAGCCTCATAAATTCATTGTCCTTTGTCTGGAGCATTTATTCAGATACTAGTAGCTTCAATAAAAATGGGTTCTTTAAATGGCGAACCATTTTACAATGCTTCTTCAATATCTTTATACCTTTTTAATTGTTTCGTTCTATTCAATTTCGTTTCATGAGTAGAAATTATAAAACTGGAATTTTTTTCTTACGGTACGAATTGTATGTTTGGATAAACTGTATTTCTATACATATATATCAGTATATATCAATATATATCGATTTGGCTGCATCGTGCATCCATTCTGTATTTTGCAAATAATGTTAACCTTATCTTCAGTGTCAGAACTTAACGTTTATAGCTCGTCATGCGGATGAATTTTTCACACATTGTGCAGAAAAATTAATCAAAGAATATGTGTGTATTTTGCTCTTGTGAAAGAGTTGAAAAAGGAGAGAGAGGGGGGACGTGGGCACTATCCCTTTACCAAACGGTTAATTAGTATTGCACCATGTCCACCACTATCTATAGCACCCCTTCAACGTTTATTGCAGCAGGAGAATTTACGCTCTTTGACAAAAGTCCATGTGCAGCGCAGACAGCTTGTCCATTAAACTGACAATCTTTGTAACCAGATAGCTATGCTTTATGATAAATTTGCAGAAAGCCTGCCTGTTGATACTTGGCAGCTGAATATAAAGATCAGTTGTCAATGGACAAATGGTCAGGTAATGCTCTGAGGACCCAATATCTCCGCAGCAGCAGAACTCAGTATGGCTGAGTCCGCGTTTTGCAAAATATTGCAAAATTGGACCATGGCGAATGATATATCGGACGAGCTGAGAGTTGGAAATGATACGGTCAGTGTCCACATACGCTACGTGATACTGCATTCGTCGACCGGTTGAGCCCTGATCCCATTCCTCTTACCACCGTCCAATAGCTTTCAATCTCAGGCATTTCTTTAGATAAGAAATGAGCCATGGGATATTGACTTGAGTATCTGCATTTCCTGAAGCTGCCTTCTTTGGCTAAATTGTCTGGCGTTTTATTTCCGTAATGCCCAAGTTTCCTTAATCCAATCAAGTTTAAGCTGATGGTGGGAAGTGCTCTCTTAGATCATACTGAATGTTTTGGATGATGGGAGATGGATGGTCAGGATTACCCAAAGCGTGCAACGACGATAGACTGTCTGTCTTTATAACTGCTTTTTAATGCCGTAAGTGATTAGATAGCGTAAGGCTTGTGCAATAGCAATCGCTTCACCTTGGAAGACTGAGTTATGAGAGCGCAGTTGAGCTTTCCAATGATGTGTAACTATATGATCCCGCAAAATAGCAAAAGAATTGCCTGTGTTTTCATTAATTTTCAAGTCGTCTGTATATATTTCCCTTCGAGAAGGTAGAGCTGTAGTATCTGGTTGGACTTGGATGCGAATACCAACGCATTTAAATGATGGGTGGGTACGAAAATCAGGAGCCAGTATTTCATACTCTTCTGGAAGGAAATATTCATCAGAGAAGGAAGCTGGTCGCCGTGACTGTTTGATGAGTTGCCTGACAGCCTCTTCTCCAACTCGTAAGTGGAAGGGTAATAATCCCGCTAAAACATTGATGGCAGTAGAAGGTGTTGGGCGATAAGCACGATTTAGTTATGTCTAGGGCAAAGGGTCTCTGGTTTGCTGACAGATGTCTAATTTTACGACTCTGCATAGAAAATGCCCACACAGCTGCTGCGTACATAATAATCTTTTCGATCACTGTCTTGAATAAAATTTTCTGAAAATGTGGTTTAAGGCCCCATTTATGCCCCTGCAGCTGCTTCAACCGTCTGGCAAAGACTGATGTTCTGGTCTTGAGATCAATTACGTGAGTTATCCAGATAATTTTTTCATCAAAAAACAAGACCCAGATATCTCAGTTCTTTAACAATTTGAATCCTTTGTTCATTGAGCATAATACGACGTCTCCGTACCAGTGACCCTCCTTTTTTAGGAATAAGCAGAATTTTAGATTTTTGATCAGCTATAGTTAGCTTTACTGATGTACACAGAGAGTGGAAGAACGTGCATGCTTCATTGCAATTGGATTGCAGTTCTTCGCGAAGTCTTTCTCGCATTATCAAGGCCGCATCATCAGCATATGCGTAGCTATTTGTATGTGCTGGCCATTCAGCTGTTAAAACGCTGTTGAATGTTAGCTTCCACAAATGAGAACCAGCACAAGAACCCTGTGGACAGTCCATAGTTTGTTGACGTTCTATATAGCCATTATTATGAACAACTAAGAGCTTGCTATTAGAGAGCTAGTGACATAAAGTCCGATAGAGGTTAATTGGACAGTTAGCGTCCCTGAGCGCTTTCCTGATAGCTGTCCACCAAAGGTTATCGAAAGCACTCTTGAGATCAATACTCACGAGTGCAGTGTGGTAGCCATTGTTTCTGTTCTCTAGAACAGACTCTCGTATGTCATAATGCACATGTGTAGTTGAAAAGCCAGTCCTAAAGCCATATTGTCTCGGACTAAGTACGTTATGACTGCAGATGGAAACGGAGTCTGTTCATTAAGAGTTTCTCAAAAACTTTGCCCATTGCGGATAATAAACAGATAGGACGGAAAGAACCTGGATCTACTGGGTCCCGATTCTTTTTCAAAAATAAAAACGAAAAAGAAAGATAAGTTCATCACCAGCGTGTGTAATCCTATGTCCATCGACAACACAATCATTTTCCCTGAGATATGTAATACATTCAAAAAGAAATCTGTCAGATCATGCATAAAGAATTTTTGTTCCTTTCCGTTTCAAACAAAATAAAAGGGTAATTAAAAAAATTAGCATTTTTGCTTATTTATGTAATTTGCTTCCGTAAATTCAGAAAGTTTATATTAAAAAAATATCGTACCAAAACCGGTTCACCAGCGGCCGAGCGGAAAAGTCGCTGAATGCTGGCAGTTCGGACCTGGTTTTGATTCCAGGCGAACGGGCTGTCTGCATAGGCGTTTTCGTGGTTTTCCCCTTGTGTAACGAGTATATGAACTAGTTTCCCTTAGAAAGTTCTCTACGAATGCATTTTCCTCTTGGGCAGGTAGCCCTAGTGTGCTTTGCCGCAATCTCCATAAAGCAATCAAGCGTATCAAAGCAAATATTCACTAACGTTTATAAGGAATATTTATTGTTTTGCAGAAGATCTGCAAACTTCTTAGAATCTGATATTAGATATTTAGATAGAACTAAAAGAATGTAAAATCCCTGTTCGAAAGATAGAGCTTAAAGAGCGTTTTTACTCAAATAAAACAAACTGATAAGGATAAAAAAAATTCCATAACCCTTTGACTACTAATGGCACATATATGCCCCACTAAAAGTTTAAAAAGGAGAAGTTTCCCCACTAAAAGTTTCTGTCTGGCAGCTCATTCGAAGAATTTAAGTGGAATCAGGAAACCCATTCACGTGTTTTTGATTCAGTGGCTGTGTGCACCATATGAAGTCGTATTCTTTTTCTTCTAGAGCTGGGTGTCACACCTGTCTCGCATAGCCTTTCGTTAGGAAGCACATAGGAAAACGAGATTAAAGATATACAAAAAGTAAAGTCAACGTGTTTTTCTATACGGGTGGATTTTGGAGCCAATATCCTAAACGTGGACGATTTTTAACAGTTAGTAAATTTTTCGTTAAAACTCGCAGAAATTTTGAAAAAAGTATGGAAAATAACAAAAATGTTGAATCAAAGATATCCATACAGTTCGTTATTTCGATTTTCATACACTTGGAGGTTCTTAATAAAATAAATTATAATATAAATTAAGTGTATAGGAAACTGAATGGGACCAATAGGTTCGTTCGTTATATCTGAGGATTCGTTATCAGCCGTGTTTCTTATAACCGGGGGTTCGTCTTGAGCTGGGTTCGTTAAAGTGGGGTTCGTTTGTAGCTCGCTATTTCACGAAACAGTTTCACACTCTGTGTTTCCTTTCCTTAATCTCAAGCATTTTCCTTCTCTTTGGTAGATACGTGAGCGGCATTTTCATTAATACCCTCTTGTCCCCGCTTTCGCTGCGTCACACCTGGTCACTGATATCCACCGTCTGAAAACGAGGATTTTCAATAAATAAATAAATAAATAAATACGCGTTTCCTTTCTTAAAGATACTGAGATGTTAATAATAATAATAATAAGTAAACTAGGTGGAAAGGGGAAAGTTTTAACATGGTAAAAAAAATGTACGGGAAAAAAATTAAATGCGCAATGATGAAAAAATATTTTTATCTAAGTGTGATGTTAAAAAAATTTAAAATGTCTGATTTTTTTTTCTTTTCGCCCAGAAGAGTGGCATATGAATAAAACAAAAGTTTTTTCCCCCTTCCTTTTTCGGGTGGCAGCTGCTTCTGGCCGCTCAGGTCGTTTTATTCCAGAAAAAGAATTTCTCTATGTGGAATATTTGTATGTTCTTTCTGCCTTGTGGAAAATTCAGGATGTAAAAATATGAGATGCAAATGCAAATTGCACCATGTTTCGATTTTACATACGAATTCTTTATATGCATCGTGCGTTGTTTCATTTTATTATTATTATTATTATCATCGCTTGGTTTTGATTTTTTTGCGTGCATGAAACTGGGGGGGGGCTACGTAATCTTGATTTCTTCGTTCACGTAAATTTTATTTTATTGTTATTACGTAGTGGAGCATTTTGTTTCCCTGTTGCTAATTTCATAGGCATGTATGATGTTAACTTCCCCAAATTTTTAATTACCTGTATAATATATTATTTTCTTACAATTTAATAACATTTTAAACATTTAAAAATTTCAGAAGTCGCGTTTTAAATTAACGGAAAATCTTTTTAGGAAAATGATATTCAAATTATTGCTTCATGGAAATTTTTGCTTCATGTGTTATTTGATAGCATTTGCATGAAATTTATATGGGCCAAAATTTTTTTAAGCCTTTCGTTAGATTGTTGAAAAAGCATTCGAAGACCGCATACTTTAATTTGAAATACTTAGATTTATTCGGTTCTTTTGTTTTATCATTATATAACATTTTCTTCGCATCAGAATTCTTTATTTGATGACTTAAAAACTCGAAAATACTTCTTTAATGCTGTTTCTAATATTAAATAAAGCAAAGATATACATTAACAAAAAGTGAATGGGACCAATGCTGTCTTTAAAGCTTTCAATAATTAAATTACGTATAATTTTAATGTCAAGAATAAATTAAAGATTTTATGCTATTTCGATGGCAACGTCACTAAGACCAAGCAGATTGTTCACAATATGTGGATGATAAATAGAAGATCTTATTCTTCCTAGGCTTTCAATATTTACGTAGATGATAAATGCATGTATAAAAGCCACAAAAAAATAGAAAAGCTTTTCTAATCCAAAGACACCCCCCGGCCGCCTAGAAATCTAGTACCTTCCACTTCTCGAAATTACTGGAAGGCATATGAGAGCCAGATACGGTTGCAATTACATACAGGGGTCAGTTATATTTATTCAATCGTAATATCAGTTACAGTTATACAAGGATCGGACCGCCAAATCATCGCCCGCTTGGTAATAATCACGCCAGTTTAGTCGGACAGCCATTTACCTCAATGTTAAATAGACTTACTCCTGTAATCTTACTTCTCCGACAGAACGTCTTCTCTTTCAAGCATTTCATGTTAGATTATACAAAAAATACTACAATTTCACGTACGATTTCACTAAAACTGTTTATATATACATACAGAATTCGTAACGATACAGTATCACAACATAATTATAATACGAATAGTTGCACATACGTAACGTAAGGATGATAATTAGATTAAGAATATAAACAATTGTTTTGAAAAAAAATGGTTTATTATCAGCAGAACCTGAATTTTTCGCATAAACTTGAACAGAAAGATTTTTTGGAATACGAAACGCCCCTGGAAAATCTATTTCACCTACGGAAAATGTTTTTTGAATAATTTTAGCTGCAGAAAAATTGAAAGTGTGATTTTCGGACCAACAATGCTTGGCACCTTTTTTTCTAACATATGCCTCATGTTCTTTAACGCGAAATTTTAAGGCTCTCGTAATTTGACCAGTTGACCGATGTAAATTAAATCACTGTACGTATCCAAATGATCAGAAGGTTGTTGATGCTTGTTCCTTGATCTATTGCACCAAGATATTTTACTGTACATTTATTTACAATTTATTTACAAGTCGTATGCCACCTGGCATGTTTACAAGCGTTATGCCTCCTGGCATGTACATGATAGACATATTCTGCCACCTGGCATGTGAATTGATACATCATATTAGTTTTCTGCCACCTGACAGATACGATGCAATTACCTCAATTAGCGGTACTACGCCCGACATTTTGGCGTGTCCGCTTCCCTTACGTTCTGTAACGCAACTAACTTTTTGTGCGGTGCGCCCTCTGGGCACAAATCACCGCAATCACCGAGGAGGCCAAAACATCCTCCCCCCCCGATGAATTACATTCATCTTAATACAATCTTCAATATATGCAAACAAGTAAACGAAAAATATAGAAAATGAAAACATACAAGAACCTTCAAAAAGTATAAAATTACATATTACACTTACCAATCTTCTAGCAAAACATCTTATATCTTACTATATTGAAACGTTAACTATGAGGGTTAAACTAGAACAAACAAATAAAATTATTAGTGCAATAAGAAATAAAAAAATAATAAAACATATTGAATATGAAACAAACACTTAAGTTAATGTTCTTCAAGTGGTAAAAGACACAGTTTGGTAATAGGACGTTTAATGTCCCCGTGCACAGTTTTTAGTCTAACCACTCGGACATTATTGTCTCTTCCAGGAAACACTTCTATTACTCGCCCGAGTTTCCAACGTAATGAAGGCATATTATCTTCTTTAATGAGAACCAAGTCATTTAGGCGAATATTTCTGCTTGGCTGTCTCCATTTGCTACGCTGCTGTAGTTGGCACAGGTACTCTTTAGACCACCGCTTCCAAAACCCTTGGAACATTTGCTGTGTTAGTTGCCATCTTTGCAATGGAGACACTCGTACTTCGGTTAAATCTTGTTCCGGAACAGCTGTTAAAGAAGTCCCTATAATAAAGTGTCCAGGAGTCAAAGCTGTCAAATCATTGGGATCACTGGAGACCGGTGTTATTGGCCTCGAATTTAAGCATGCTTCAATTTGTGCAATTAGAGTTAGAAACTCTTCATAAGTCAAAATTTGAGTTCCAACACATTTCTTTAGATGCAGCTTCATAGATCTAATAGCTGCCTCCCATATACCGCCATGATGTGGAGCAGCTGGCGGGTTGAATATCCACCTTATGTTTTCATTTGCTAACCACCTTTGAAATTCTGAAGCCTTCCGTAACTCATAGGCGGTAAGCATACCAGATTGCTTTTCACGAGCGGATTTACAGTTGTTCACGAAGCGCAGAACATAAGCCATTATTCCCAGTACTTTGGTTAAATTTCCGTACAGTTTAAGATTTAGTAACGGTTCTGTAGACTCCACAAGTGTTTTCAAAGTAACACATTTTAGTTCTTCACTAACGTTTTGCAAGTCAGCTTCGGTATTCATTTCGTTTATGTGATGTCGAATATCTACTTCTGAAAGCCAGGGTAGCCCAGAAAACCAATCACTATCATTAATTAGAGCTTCAGCATCCATGCCCCTCGTAAGTTTATCAGCAGGGTTTGTCTTCCCACTGCAAAAGTACCAGTTGTTTAAAATTGTTTTCTCCTTGATTTCTACCACACGATTTCTAACAAATTGTTTCCACTCGTTGGCAGATCCCTTGATCCAGTGAATGCAAATTTGGGAATCAGTCCAGTAAAATATATTTCCCTTATCCAACTGCGGAAATATCGATTGCAAATACGAACCTAATCTTGCAGAAATTAATGTTCCCAAAAGTTCAAGCCTAGGGAGTGTTACCCTTTTTAATGGAGCCAAACGGGATTTCGACACTATGAAACTTGTTTTACATTTTTTTTTTCTTCTTAAATCTAAAATATGCTACGGCACCATAACACTTGGGACTGGCATCAGAAAATATGTGAACTTCTATAAACTTCCAACACATATCACTGAAGTACTGTCTGGGAATTTCGAAAAACTTTATTTTTTCAACTTCTTTTAACCATTCCTGAAATATGAATTCTGTATCAATGGGAACATTTTCGTCCCATTGAATACCCTTTTCCCACATAGTTTGCATTTTAATTAAAACAGTAATTAGAACAGTTTAATTAGAACAGTAAATGAATTCATAATTCCTAAGGGATCAAACAGCATACCACATGCTGCTAAAATGATGCGTTTAGTTACTTTGAGATTTTGTAACTTCTCAAACTGAGATACATCTATTTTCAAATTATCATTGACATTGTCCCAGATAAGACCTAAAACTTTCAACGGTACCAAAGAGTCTTCAGATGTTTCACGAGAGTCAATTCCATTAAGTTTCCATAGTTCATTCAGCTCAAGTGAGTTTGAAACCCAGCTACGTAAATTCATACTGGCCTCGCTAAGAATGAAAATCATGTCCTTGCTTAAATGTAAGGCCTTTGCTACATTAACTGTCCCAGAAATTAAATCATCTACGTAAAGCTCTTTTAACATACTGCATGCCTCTTCGTAGGCATCTTCATACTTTTTTAAATGCAGTCTTACTGTAGCTGTTAATAAATAAGGTGAGCACTTGACCCCGAAAGGAACTCGATTGTGTTGAAGAACTTGTAAGTTGGAATTACTGTGATCGAGATTTGACCGTTCTTCATTTATCCACAAAAACTTTAAAAAATCCCTATCTTCTTTAGCTAAGCCTACCTCTAAATATGCACGCTGAATGTCGGCACAAAACGCAATTGAATGTACCCTGAATTTAATGATAATCTTTAGCAAATCAGGATTTAAATTAGGTCCGCTTTCCAAACAATCATTAAGTGATAAATTTCCCTTACTTTTAGAAGAAGCGTCAAAAACTATTCGAACCTTAGTAGAATCCTTCTGCTCGCGCACTACCGCGTGATGAGGCATGTAATACCCCGTTTTCAAACTACTATTTAAATACGTATCTACCCGTTCCACTATACCATCTCTCAAGTGTTCATTAATTATCTCATTATATTTTAAATATTGCTCGCTATTTTTCTGAAACTTATTATTTAAAAATTGTAAACGCTGTTTCGCGATTTCATAATTGTTATTTAAACCTTCAACACCCTCTATCCACAATAATCGAGTTTCATACCTTTTATTCTTGTAAGTTGTATTTCGTTCAAATGACTCTAAAATTTCTTTATCTGATAGAGATATTTCTTTATCCGAACTTATCCCAATTGCTTCTAATTCCCATAATTTTTTAACTCTTTCATAATCTAAGTCCTCATTTACAACGGTTATATGATTAACTCTTGCGTCCTTACACTTTGATCCTTCGTCCTTGCCTTGAATCACAAAACCGAAAGTGCTTTCTGTTGCGACTAATTTTTTACAAATCTTCACGTTTCGTTCTCCTAAAATTTCCCAAATATAATCCGAACCTATTAATACTTGAATTTCGTCATTCGTACCAGCATCTGCTAATTCTATTCCCTTCTCAAACGCCATCTTTCGTATCCACCGAGAAGGAACTTTTACTTGCCCTAGTGTTATAGAATCAATGACTATTGCGTTAATTTTTATCTTTTTACTGGGATGGCTTACATTTTGCAATACGATTTCTACGATATCATACAAGCGCTCTTTTGCATCTTTGCATCCAAATGTGAAAATAATAAGCGCTTCTTTATTAATAATTTTCAACCCCAGTGAATCAACCACTTCTCGTACGATGAATGACTTTGTTGACCCTGAATCTAGCATACAACGTAATACCTTTTCGTTCCCCCTTTTACACCTAACTGTTGCCGAAAACGTCTGTAAAAGAACGGAAGTCGGTGGTTTAATTTTGTTATTATTTTCATTACATAAGAGCGAAAGAGAAGCTTCAGGGATTGGCGTTTGTTTTGTCTGATTGGAAGTATGCGTCTCTAAATCTTTCGATGCGGCGTCACATATTAACGAATTATGTAAACCTTGGACATTGCACAGTCTGCATTTTTCATCTTTATGAGCACAGAAACGCCTTGGATGCCCTTTCGAAAAGCAAATAAAACATAAACCTCGATCCATTAATGCCTTTCGGCGAGCCTTTAAATCAAGTGCGCAATCATGATTCATATGACAAGCAGATAAACAAAATATACAGACATTTTGATTCTCTTTCTTAGGCGGGGTAGAGAACTTTCGATTTGGATTAAAATGTGATTTTTGAAAGTATTTAGAGGGAGTTTCGCTTTGACTAGTTAATACCGAAGCACCTTGCTTATTCGTACTGTAATCATTTCTTTTAGAATGCATGTAAGATTTATTTTGATAACCTTGATGGGAATTTTTGTTTCGTATTGATGTTTCATTTACATCAAAATTCTTAGAACGCGCTAACATCATTGATGTTTCCCTACATTCCACTTCAGTTTTCAAGAACGTTAGTAGTTCATTAACATCGAAATTTTGTTTATCACTTCTTTTCCTAGTGAATTCTAGAGTTAAATTCTCGGGTATTAACTTTAACAAAATAGGGGATAATAAATGTCCATAAGAACCACTAGTAACATTTAAAGAATTTAAATTCCTTATTTGTATTTCTATATCGTCATAAAGCTTCCTCAAAGAAGCCGTATTTCCGGAATATTTTACAGGTTCTAAACTCAACAATTTATTCATATGCGCATTAATTAGTAGGTCATCTCTGCCGAAACGGTTTTTTAGTATATCAACAGCCACCGTATAGTTTTCACTAGTAAATGTTAATCCACTAATAGCATTTAAAGCTAAACCTCCCAAAAGCGATTTTAAATAACAAAACTTGTCAACCGAACTGAGACTTTCGTTTTGGTGAATGGAATTACTAAACTGATTCCAGAATTCAAGCCAAGAACAAGGATCACCGTAATATTTTGTAACGTTAATTTTGGCAATTTTAAAGTATTAACTTCACAAGTTTTCAACTTCGGGGATATAGTTTCCTCACTAGAATTTCTAGATTCAACACGCGTTTTTTCTTAATTTTTCCTGAATTTTACATTTAAAACTTATAATTCTTTCCTGATATTCCTGCGCGGAAATTACTTCTGTTTCTAACTCCTGTTCCGTAATTATAAGTTTTTCAATCTCAGAATCGTATTGTTTCAACAACTGCGATTTTTCAAGTAACATTTCGAGTAATTCTTTTAATTTCTCATCCGCGGTTTCACCCTCTTCTAACAATGCAGAATCTATTTTACTCATCAACTTGGTAGTTAAGTTACGCGTCACCGTACGCAACTTCTTTGCCTTATTCATAGCCTCCATTTTACCATTAGTTTCTATCAACTATAATAATCACCAAGATTTTTATTCAACAATTCTATTCAAAACTGGAAAAATGAAAAAGGGCCTACCTCGAATTTCTTCGCGTTAAATCCTGGCTTTTCAGTCATGAACTCACTAATTTTCTTCGTCCATTCTTCATCTCCACAAATCAAGTCCGGTGTCACCAGAAAAAATGTACGTATCCAAATGATCAGAAGGTTGTTGATGCTTGTTCCTTGATCTATTGCACCAAGATATTTTACTGTACATTTATTTACAATTTATTTACAAGTCGTATGCCACCTGGCATGTTTACAAGCGTTATGCCTCCTGGCATGTACATGATAGACATATTCTGCCACCTGGCATGTGAATTGATACATCATATTAGTTTTCTGCCACCTGACAGATACGATGCAATTACCTCAATTAGCGGTACTACGCCCGACATTTTGGCGTGTCCGCTTCCCTTACGTTCTGTAACGCAACTAACTTTTTGTGCGGTGCGCCCTCTGGGCACAAATCACCGCAATCACCGAGGAGGCCAAAACAATCACACTGGCAAGGAATCCTGTATACCCCAGGAATTTATACCCGGAATGGGGTCCTTGAGTATGGAACTCGGAATTTTATTGATAGGAGAATAAACGACCCAAAAGTTAAATTTCTGTAACCCTCGTAACTGGTCCCGCAAATTCTTTATATTGAATACAGTTTCCTTTCAGACTGTTTAGGTTACTGGAAACTCATGTGTAACTTTTAAATTTTTGTAACTTTACAAAACTTTTGCCTGTAAAGAACGATTTTTATTTATTATTATTATTATTTTTTTTTTTTTTTTAGTGCATGCTAAGTGTGCGAAGCACGACTATTCCCTAATTATTGTGGATTTTGCCAAAAATAGCTAATTATATTGTGATAAATCAGCTTTTTTTTTTCCACAACATTAACAATAATTAAATGAATTTCTTTTTATTTTAATCTATTTTATTTTGATTGTGTTTTTGTACTTTTTTAAGTTTTTCTGATAAACAAGTAGGAATTTTACGTGCTGTTTCAATAGTTTAATCTCAGTCTGCGGAATTTTATTTTATTAGCAAAGTGTACGCCACTTTATATTATTATTTGGTATTTTTTTCGACTAATTTGGCAGCATTTAACATTATATAAGCTCCGAAGACTTGTATATGCTATATTTTACTAATTAGTACACATCATGATACCAATTTTTATATCAAAAGCGTATATCAGCAACAAAAATATTAGTTATCCATTGTAGATATTTGAGTGAAATTGGTTTAAAAGTATCCAATTTCTACTTCTTGAATAAATTTTCTCAAAGATTGTTTAAGCCTGATTGGCCGATCGTGATCCCGAGAGAAGAGATGATATCTTAGAGAAAGATAATGTTTCATCGAGCATTTCATTCTCTGAGAAACGAAATTAACTTATGCCTCGTAAAACACCGTTTTATTGAACGAAAACGATTACGTCTCTGTTTCCTTTCATGTCGTTTTTTTTTTTTTTTTTTTTTTTCCATTTTGCAAGAAACTTCCATCATTTGTCTGTTTTTCAGTCGAAAAATCCATTCACAGTGCCCTGACTTCACATAATTCATCCAAATTTTTTTTCTTTAATTCTCTCCGTGTCTTTGGCTCATCCATGTTTGAATGTCTTTGCATATACTGTATGGAAGTCTCTATTAACTTAAGGAATTTATTTATTCCTCTTTTTCCTTTATTCAACCAAAAACATTCGCTTGCTTAGTGTATTTGTTTATAGTTCGTTGGGAATCACTCGACTGTTGTTTTCTTGTCTTTTTTTTTTAAATTTTATTTATTTATTTTTCTCCATTTATTCATTCTTCTAGTAAAACGGACTTTTTTTTTCGCAAATGGCCGCCGCCCATTTCTTGAAGTTCCACCCGTAGCGGCTTTATTGGAATTGCTGAATTCTTTCTATTCCGTTGCATTTACAATTTCTCCTGTGTGTGTATTTAGTTGAGCTCTCTCTAGCTTTAAAACTCGATTCCTTTCCTTTTTAAAAAAAAATATTTATTTTAATTTTAAATCTTATCTCGTAAATTTGTGTGGATTTAAAGGTATGTTTTAAAGTGCGGAACTTCAGGATGAGCTATTTCAAGAATAATTTTTTCCCACTTATATTAATCAAAGAATAAAATATTCAGATACGTCAATAGAGTTACTAAGGCATTGTCACTAACAAGGTTAGGAAAGAAATGATTTTGTCCGAGTTTGTGATTAAGTTAGTTAACTATTACAGCTGCAAGAATTATTTTTCCTTCTTCACTACGGCTAGCAGTTGGTAAGTCCGAAGTTGAATCACAACGAGGGCATTGCATACATTACCTGCTTCGACAAACTTTATGACTGTACTTTGGTGGTCGAAGTAAAATGTGGATTACAATTCGCCATCACTTGGATTTAGAGTATGAGTCCACGCCTAACCTTTAATTGGGGAAGAATGTAAGGATTTTTCTCTTTCCTTGTCGTGTGCCTTCGTAGCGTAATTGGAAGCACTCCCGATACATGGGGCAAAAAAGGCTAAGAACCCCTATGTTGGCAAGTACCTTAGAGAGTTTAAAAACTGTCAACATTTGCTTCAGAGATGAAAATTTCAGATGATTAATGTAAAGTATGGATGGCAACACCTTACACCAAATTTACAAAAACATGTAGCTTTGCGTCCCCATATGCCTTCAGAAATGAAAATTAGAAATGTGAAACATGGATAGTAAGACACTTTTGGTGATGGTGTAGACGCATTAGGTGTTTACCGAATAGTAAACATGAAAAATCAATAATGTGCTATGCATTCAGCAGGATTCGAAATCTGGACGTATGTCTTTTAATAAAATTACAAAGGCACGTGTGATGAAAGAGAAAATTCCTTACATTCTCCCCTCTTCAAGGACAGTTGGAAATTAAGGGACGGTGTCCCAAATAATGGTGGTGGCGAATTATCATCCATTGCATTTTAGTTCGAACGCAACTTGTAAAGCGATTTAGAACTTTTTTGAAGACAGAAGAAAGTGAAGAATCGGCATTGCCCTTGCCAGGATTCGAATTTTGAAAATCCCGATTGCTAGCCGGACGTGTTTTGCAATTACATCACGAAGGCTTGCGTTAAGGAAAAAAAGAAAATTTCTTCTGGTTTTTGATGGATGATGTCTTGTAATCACCTACATTTAATCCGAATCTCGTGCCTTTTCCCATTCACCATTTAAATAAAGAAGAATGTAAGGAAATATTAGATTTTCCCTTGCGTTCTCTCGTGGTATAAAGAATTAGTCGTCCATCGAGTCACTAGAGAAGATCTGTGGTTGTAATCTTTGCGAAATCACAGTTGATTTCTCACACTTCCTATCCTGAAAAGTTTAATGATTTCTACAACTTTCGCAGCCAGTTTCATTGATCAATACATTCTTCTCCAAAGTAAATTTCGAAACTTTCTTCGCAGTATTTGTTCATTCGTACCTTTATGTGTGTAAAAAAAGCTTTGGTTGCGATACTATATGAATCACCGTGTTGTATAACAGATAATAAAAAAAAAGCATGTAGTGTTTGATTCAGCAGAAAGATACTGTGTTATTGCCCATGAAGAAATGCAGCAAAATCATTTTAGTTACACGAGTAGAATTTTCTCTTGATGCTGCGAAGAAGTTTCTCTGTTGATGGAAGAATTCTAAAAGGGGGAATAAAAATGAATTCTAGTATCTTTATTTGCTTACATTTTGGAAACGATATAGTGGCTGTTGTAGTTTTATCGGATGCAGTCTATGTAAAACCGTTTTTCCCAAGAGAATTTGTTTAAAACTATATATATATATATATATATTTCTTAAATGGGTTTTGCATTGTTAGAGAAGCTTCTTATTGGTTGCGAGAAAAGATTTTCAGAACTGTCTGAAAATTTAACTATGGTAAAAATTTTGCAAATTTGATACTTTTCCTTTTAAAGAGAAATTTAATGTAACGCATATAGCGGTTAGAGTTTAACTCGGTGAATTTGCTGCAAAAATGAAATCTACTTCTTCGGAAGCTAAGTAAAATGTCATTCTGCTTTTGAAACATTTTTTGAAATTGACTGCTTAATTATTAACGTCTCAAGATTTTTTTTTATGGGTGATATTTAAATATGGATCGTTTTCACTATAAGGGAGTATTTTGCAGATCTAGCATAATGGGGAGTAGTCGACGAAAAGTAAGGATGTTCATACCATGCTCATACCTTTTATTAGATCACTAGCCAGTTTACTAGTGCTAAATTGCGCAGTGATCTAAAAGCATATTTTATGCTAGTACTTATATGTTATCTATCAGATGTTCGTTGAGGTTTTTATTGCATTAAAAGAATCTTCCTAAGACGACCCATCACAATCTGGGATGATCGTGGTCTTCTGCGGAGTTGATCACCTTAGGGAACCGCAATGTGGTAATTAATTTTGTGTTCTGAAAAATGTGGAAGGAATTATCACATTTCCCTATGCATGTTATGGTGGTGTGAATGGTTAGTATGTTCAGCAAGTAAATGGATGATACGTTTTTCGAATATCGGCGAAGACGCAGCTGATTTTCTCATCTTCTGCTTCAAACAATGCAAAATCTAATGAGTTTGAGAGGCGGTCGGCTCATTAAAGTGGTAGAAAGGATAGATTTCTCTGTGTGTGTAACTAACTAATCCAGCATTGCGGTACCAGAATTCCTTGTATTCGAGGAGAAATCGGTAGAGGTTCCAACAGAATCAACGATGCAAAGCTTAATAAATACTGATGAGCAAAACGATGAATAAGCTAGGACATAGTGATGAATGAAACGATAAATAGGCTAATAAATACTAGCCTTTGATTAGGGTTTATTTCATTTGCAGGGTTTTGCAATCCATTTGTAATAAAGTAGGTGAGAAACGTTGGATAAATTATTGTTGTGTTTGAATTGACAGAGAAATGTCGGTATGATTAGATAACTGATTTCAGTGAAACATCATCAAATACCATTACGTTGATTTCAATAAAATACCTTCTAGTAAATCACGTGAATCCTGCCGGCAGATAGACAAATATTTAAAAATGTTATTCCTGAGGGCTCATTTCTGAAAAGTTTCATTTGTATTGACTCTTGCTTTAAAATACCCTGTTTTTATCGGCCATACTATTCGGCTAAATATCTGCAACCTTGTATAGGATACCTCATCGTGTCCATTCTGCAGTCCTTGTACAATTCCAACAAATACAGATTAAATAACTTAAATACAGATCAACTCCATGGACATTCGTGTAGGTGAAAGTTTTCTAAATTACGCATGGCAATCGTTTATCACGTTTTCTGCCTAGGCTGCTATTTTATGAAATTCATTGTTAGCTACCCTGTGCATGGGCTTCCCACTCAATTTTAGCAGTTTCTTTTTGTGCGATCTTTTCGTTGATGAAAGGGGTTTTCGAAAATTTTCCAGGGATATTTATTTCCATTCCTCTTCCACTATTCTCGGAAGTCCATCAATCGTAGTGGGTTTGTTCTTAGTAAGAGCTCTTTTCAAGATACCAGACGCACAATAGGCCATAGGTGGAATGTCAGGGGACTTCGCAGGAATACGTTGAAAAGGTATATATGCAATTCCTGTTCTATATTTTCAAGGAATTCAGTGATACTTTCCGAAGTATGACTTATTCCTTTATCTTGATGAAGTTTCACTCTTTGAAAGTCATTGGGATAAAGAAACCGAATTTGTTCTGTAAATATCCAATGTAAAATTTTCTCTTGGTAGTACGTTGAGTTGCTTTTAACATTCCCCCTTCCTCTTTTTAATTTTCCATTGTAAGAGAATCCTGCGACAATCATAAACCCCTTACTGAAACTTTCTTTGCATTGACGGAACTAGCTTTGTGCATTTTTCGATGATGAAAAGAAAATGTCTTGAAGAATTTCTGGAAGACACTTAGTGGTACATCAATTAGCTTTAACTGACTTAGGTATCAACCTCAAAGATCCATACTTTACTTTCATAATGTGTTGGAACATCAAAGAAACGGTGTTACGTTTTATCACTATCTACGATTTTAGAAATATTGAGATGTCCCCCATCAGAGTTTCTTTACTGATTCTGACATGCTTCCGTTTTTGGTGGTGTGTTAAATTCACGGGAGACCCAACCAGAATTTAATTTTTTAATATGCAGTTCTTCATGTACAGTTTTATGTACAGTTTCGGATCCAGTATCATTCTGTATCATTTGATAGGTACAGCGCTTATCGTCGATTAAAATGTTTTCGTATGGCAGATATATTTTTTGGGACTATAGCTGACAAAGGACCTCATGCATGTTCTTTGTCCAGGATAGAATTTCAACCTCTGCGAAATTATGTAAACCGTCTGAATACAGTGGCAAAAGTTGGAGCTTTGTTTCCATATGCTAATTGTAAACATTATTTTTGATTTAGTCCCACTTTGAAGGCATTAGAAAAGTATATAGCGATCATACCCTTTCGTCAACTCCATTTTCCTTTCTTTCTACAGGAAAGATCTTTTAAGATTGACAAATTGCAGTTATTGCCACAAATTATCGTTTGCGCTGATAAAAAGAGTTTAAATTTACAAGTGTAACAGACAATTGTTTTTTAATGCATATTGTGTGTCCTTATTATTTTAATGCATATTGTCTCCTCAAAAATTTTAGAATCGCCTACATATAATTAAAGAATTCTTCAGCCAAAGACGCATTCTATCTTCGCTGCTTCAACATTTCATTTGCAATTACTAATCCGCATTAGCCTCTCCTGGGAAATATGCTTTACGAATAAAGTATTGGGTACGTACTTTTTCCTCTTTAAAGAAAGTTAATGTAAAAAAAAAAGTAAATTTATTTTGATTAAAATTGTATGTCTTTCTTCGCAAATAAAAGAAGATAACATGTTTTAAATTACAGCGATAAAAAGAGAAAGGTGGTGGAAGATAAAAAAGTAAGTTTCTTTAAATTTACGAACAAGTTTTCGCATTAAAACCTCCACAACTATTCTAAAGCTTAAAAATAGCGTTCGGAAGAACTATTTCCGAAGAATTCCCTATATTCGAAAAGGGGGTAGGCGCAGGTGAATCGAATTCTCCCACTTTTCAGCGCAAAGTAAATAGATTTAAAAACGATCGAAAGTTTTAATGATTGTGAACAGCGCCACCTAGTGCTGCTGCTCTGTCTGCAAATAAATAATTGCGAAAAAATGATTAATTTTGCCAATAATTAATGAAAGAGCGAAGAAGCGGCACCAGTTGGAGTGATTATGCTGCTCTTTCTTTCTATCTTTCATCATTGCTTTTGCCGTCGAACCTTCATATTACCATTTTCGAATAACTTCTGTGTAAACGAACGGTTTTTCTATTTTTTTCGCGTCCGAGCGAAATTTTACAAGCGGTTTTTTTTAGAGGGGGGAGGTGGTGTGGTAGATTAAATTGCATTATGTGTCTCATGCCCTTGTAATAACACTTTAATTGCGTTTTTTTAATACTTTATTGCAGTTGGAGTTAAGGTTTTGATTAGTAATTAATTAATCGCATCTGTGATTACTCTGGACGCATTAAATTTCGGTTAATTAATTAATTATTTTATTATTTTTTATTTTATTTATTTTTTACAAGAATGCGTTTGAGTTGAAACGACTTTTCGTTAACAAAGCCACTTTACATTTCTGTATTCAGAAATGAATAAAGCTGCCGGGATTAATCATGTTACTACATTGGGTCTTATATATAAAAGCTGACCTTTCTTTTTTTTTAGCCCCAAAGGGCTATTCTCGAAAACGAATTTGCGCTGTTTTCCTTTTCATTCGAGTCTGTACCTATTCAGAAAAACGTAAGTTATTATTCTTTCAAATTTAATGTTCTGTTATTAATTATAAAACTAAACTGTTTAAAAACAATAGACTCAGTTCTTAGAATATTATTTTTTTTTACTTCTAAATCTGATTGATTTAAATAAAAATGCATTTATTTCAAGATACGACACATTCCCATGTTAGTCTATATGATTGCTCGCCTAAAGTCCTTTAATATATTTCTCTATTCTACCTGGACTATCTGTATCGATAATCTATCTCTATTGATAAACAATATTTAGTCATCTTTGGGATGGTCGTTAAAATCAGAACCCTTTCAGACGTTTTTTTAAATTTAAATTTATTTGTTTACTTATTTTTACTGCTTTCAGGGGGGGGGGAATTCATTCCCGGTTTCTCATTTTTTCCTTGCTGAACCCTTGAAATGTACATAGCACATCTATGATGTCTTCTGTAGTCTGTGATGGGATTACACGTGTGTGTGTGTGGTAGGGGATTGAAAAAATGTTTTTAATTCTGTCAGAGAGATTATATGCATGAGATTTAATAGGATAAATATTTTGCTTTCTGTTGCATTCAGTCGAACTTTCAAGATAGCCTTATGTCAGTGGCTTCCCCCTGAAGCAGATTTATATGGCCTGCGAATTTTACTTTCATTCGAAGTAAAAACAAGAAGTAAAAAATTATTCAAAAAGTAAATACACTGAGTTACGAAATTTGCTCCAAAAAAGTCGCTTTGCTTAGGAATATATTTGTATGTGAACTGCTTTTTTCCAGAGCTCAAAATTCATGAAATGAGAACCTGATTGACCGATTCTAGAATGTGTAAAGGTCATTTCCTGAAGTATTGCTCAAAAAGTACAAGCTATACAAGAATGAAAAGGCCATCAAGTGGTAAACTGTAGTAAGTGATCTAGAAGTTCATAAGTATTTACATACAAACATACGTATTTTTATTTATGTTTCAAAGAAAAATTAATTAAAACATCTGAAAAGTTTCAGATGTTAACAGTCCCCTAAAAGGGTGTGTTAAGCATAATTTTCTTCGTACTTAAGCCATATATATATATATATATATATATATATATATATATTGTATCCACAATGAACAGCTAGAATTTTGATGCTGTAGAATGCTGAAATGCCGATCCACAAGAAATAAGAAATTTGGCATTCAAGGTATACTTAATTTAACTTTTATTTCAGTAAACATGTTGTGGCCACAATCAAGTTGGCACATGAATTGTGTCTATTTAAAAAAGTTTACATTTTTGATAATTTTGTAGCAAGAATGAAGCAGCAGACAGACAGCAGTCCAGCTAAGCCAAAGCGGTGAAAGCAAGTGTGTTATGTTCAAAGTGAAATCTTAATTCAGACTTAGTTTTGGTTCTGAATGCATTTTGATTGGATGGTTAATATTGCTGTAAAATTACTATTTGCTGTTTGAGTTTTAGTTTCATTTACATAATCAGAATTATGTAAGATTCATATGACATAGATTTTTCTCGAAATGACGCAGTGTAAACATAGTTTACTATTTTTAGAATACAGAAGGGAATTAATTTTCTCTGCTAATTTAATCTTTTACATATTCCTTATTTTTCTTACATATATATATTTAACAAATATTCTCTATTCGTATAAAGCTAATTTAAAGTGAATTTAAATTTAATTGCAAATATAAAAGATAATCATAACATCAAGATAATCGTCATAATTTACAATATCATTTAAATTCTATGTATGCATATGTAAATTAAGTGTACATATCTAAAACCATGAAAAAGTATATAATATTCCAAAAAATTAATACCAAAATCTTTTTAATGAATTTTTAAAACTGAATAATTTGCATAAGTGAATATTTTTGAGCAAGCAGGAGACAGATCTTATCAAGAGGAAGTTACCTTCAAATCTAACTCTTCAATTACTCAATTCGTGTTTCGTCATCGATATAGGCAAGGGTATAGTAATATTCAAAACCAAAAGTAAAACCAAATGAAGTGAATTAATTAAAAAGAAATTTGAAATAGTAGGAATTTTGAGAAATATAGCTAGTAAATTGACTAGAAATTAAATATAAATTGCCATTAAGAGTAGAAAACCAAAGTAATTTAGAAACTCTTGCCTATTGAAAACTTCCCCTACACGAATTATGCATGTAAACCAAAAATAAACTATATACAATCTATCTAACTATAAAAATATATAAATAATACTAAACATTAGCAAATAGCGAGTTTTAATGTAACTTACATAGTAACTACACATTTGTATTCCTGAGAGTGAAGTAGCATTTGAGTGAGGTTGAGCAGTTTCTGGTAACTGTATAAATAGAGGGCGCTAATACAATGTAAAGTTGAGTGTTAAGCTGCTACCTGTTGAGCTATTGTAAAAACCAATGCTGTAAACTCTTCAGGAATGTAAAATTGCTTGCTTTGTATATGCTTGCTTTGTGTGCAAAAATGTTGCTAACTGTGAGGCATTGTAAAAATGTGTAAAAAATTGTAAAAATTGCTAACTGTTATGGTTTGTAAAAAAAGATGTTGCAAGCTGCTAAGGATTGTAAAAATTCGAAAAATTGTTTTTGAAATAAAGTTCGAAAAAAAATTTGAAGTAAAATTAAAATTAAAAGTTCAAATAAACATATTAATTTAAGTCAGAATTTTTTTAAATTAAAAAAATTTAAAAACACAAATTGAAATAAATAGAGAATTATTGTAAGACATTTTTCTGTTATAGACTGCATTATTAAAACTGAAGTTCTACTAGTTTAATCAAAACTTTAACTAAATACTGGCCAAAGGTAAGGAAAATTAGAAAAAGATAGATAGAAATCTTCACTCAATTCAGGTTATAATTGAGACTTTTGAAAAGAGTTGGCCCTTCATTTGTAAAAGGGAAGAATCCAGTATTGATAAATATATATTTTTACAAATTAATTAATTAATATTTACAGATATAATCCATCAACTGTTTAAATTTCTCCATTACCTTCCAGTTAAGGTTTAAGGCAATATTATCATGTTACCGGTTAAGTATGAATGCCTAGGCATTGTATATAATGCCTAAAACTAGGCGACAATTTATGAAACGATTCATATTTCACACATTTCCTAGGCATTCTATAGAATGCTAAAGGACAAAACGTCAAAGTATGAAATGCATTTCCGATTCGTTTCGAAGAACCGAAACTACTTATCAGGAGTTAGTAAATGACGTAAAAAGCCAAAATGACTACTAAGAAGGAACCACGGAATTACTGGGCCGCTGAATCGCTAGGATGAGATGTTTGTAGAAAACAAAAGTGCATTTACCCTGTTAAAGAAAGCATTACTACCATACAGTATTACGTCACCGACGCTGAGTTATTTCCTTATTTCATGAAAAGTCATTTGAGTACTGCACAGGAACGACGTGACAGAATGTCAAAGAACTTTCAATCAATTACAAAAACGTTACACGTAGAAACTTATGATTGTTTCTGAATTTAACTTCCGTTGTCAGGTAGATCTTACCGATTCCCAGTCTCAGCCAGATAGAAAATACACATTTATTACGCTGTATCAAGATCACCTCACTCTCTCTCTTTTTTTTTTTTTTTTTTTACATATTTCGAATAACAGTTCTTTTATTGGCATTCTTTCATTATTTTTTCAAAATAACATTTGTATTTTAAAGGAATGAACATCTTTTAAATAATTAGCCTTTTTTTCATACTTTGCCTAAGGAGCATTTGTCATTCTATTATGAATGCCTAAGTATTATATACAATGCCTAGGTAAAGTATGTAATAATTCGCTTATTTCATACATTGCCTAAAATCGTCCGGCATTATATACTTTGCCGGTAACGTATAATTCAACACCAAAATTACCAAAATTTTAAATGCAGCATAACAGTGTACGTTTAGAATTCCCGATTCAGTGTTAAGTGTTAACATAAAAACTTTTTTTTTGTGTGTGTTTTCTCAGTTCATTTTTTCTGTTATTAACATTTTGTATGTTAACTTTATTAAATGTAACGTTCTTGGCCCTTACGCAACATAAAATACGATTCGATAGCAAAATTACGAAATATTTAAAAACAGCATGTCTTTAGCATATCCGATAGATCACACGCGCTGGAGATAAAATGTTTTTCTCCGTGCCGTGTTGCCACTGCTCCCTTTGAAACAGTTGAGTTTGTGAATAAAAAATTCGTTAAAGTTTTGCAAAATAAATGCTGTTAGAACTGTTGTCTGTTGTAGGTTGCAAGTCTTCGCCATCAATAGCGTTCGGTCTGTTTTGCCGTGAGCCATCTTCAGAACCATTAGGGCTTCATATATCCTCGTTTTCTTGAAGTTCTTCACTATTATTGCTTTATCAATCAAAGCCCATGCATTTAAAATCCAGGAGCAAATCCGTTAGTTAGAGGAAAACAACCATGACGCGGGCGAATTTGTTTTAAAATGAAGAGAAATCCGCTTTTTGAACACCTTATGTTGAAACTATGGAAGTAGTTTAAAAAAATTCCAAAACCATGTACTAATGATAGGCGAAAATTAAACGAGTAAATACGGTATTTACCAAAGCAAACACGAAGCCTTTTCGAAAAACGCAATTGGAACATAAATCTAAATATTCTTTCACAGAACCGTACCCGTTCCCCTTAATATTTGACTATTGAACGCATTTCGGTTTTGGTATATGAATGCTGTCTTAGAAGTCGGGAAGTATTACAATATTTACGCTAATTGCAGAAATCTGAGACTATTTATAAAATTTGAATGCATTCTGTAGCAAGATATTCCGCTAAAATCTTGGATGTGTCACTTTAGGACAAGTGGTCTTCAAGCAGTGTCGACTCACGAAATCCTAAGCATTAAAAAATATATCTTAAAATAATATTTACATTTGATCAGTATGTATAGGTACTTTACAAAAAGACTATTAAAGAAAAGTATTGTATTTTTTATTAAAAATTTTAACATAAAGTTATGTATTTTACTCAGTATTAACTCTTGCTTTAGGTATCACCTACCCTTGCATGATATTTAGTAATTGCGGTGTGCTTGATTTTTTTTTTTTTTTTTTTTGCATAAACTGTCCAAGTCTGGCTGTGTTTTTATTTGCAGTCTCATTTCATATTTTGCATATAATTTGTTTCGTATTTAGTTTTTGTTGCCACATACATTGAGAAAGATTTTTCTCTTAAATAATTTTCTCGAAATAGCTTTAAAATGTTTAAAAGCTGTGTCACAAATTTCTAGGTGTTCTGAATGAATCTGCAATCAAAAATTCATTAGCTGTTCTTGCTTAAATTTGCATTTTAACGTCCAGTCTGTTACTCTGTTGATATGTCGATAAGTTGTTCCCTATCCTTTAATACTTGAAAGGATTTTTTATCCAGTCGTGCTTAGTTTTTTCTTCTGAGAAATATTCTCTTATAGCTTTCTATTGAGAAAAGTGCTCAGTTTAGCACTGTTGTCTAAATGTAATTCATTTTTCATTAGAAAACTGTTTAGTTTTGGAAAGTATTTCACGTCATTTTTTTTGACTTGCGCCATATGTCGAATTTTTGATTCACGGAACCTTTCTTGGAACACAGTTTGAAGACCACTGCTTTAGCGTAATTTATACCTGAAAGAAATTCTGAAATTTTACTTTACATTAGTTAACTGTTTTAGCTTTTCCAGATTTATGATTGTTCCATTAATACATTTATGTAGTCTACTTAGACAGAATAAAAGTGTCACTTAAGTCCTATGAACTACATTTAAGTCTTATGGTTTTCAAAAGCAAAACCAATAATCTGGGAAACAAAACAGACCTCAGACATTCCCAGTGACGCTCATAATGACAGATAAAACCATTTCCATAAAGCCAAGAATGGCTCGTTGCGAGACGTTTTTCCTTTATTACTATTTTACTTACTGGTTTTCATTCCGTAAGGAAGACATTATCTTCTACTGGGCCGGTGACGTCACTAGCGCCATTATCGTTGTTCCGTTTCTTTGTTGCTCATTTAGTGCCATCTGGTGGATGATTCTTTCCCTTTTATAACCGCCGTGTGTCATGATGTCGTTTGAAAGAAGAGCTCATTGCAGAGGGGAGCTTTTATATATATTTTTATTATTATTCTTCATTTTTATTTTATTATTCCGAACCCATTTTCTGTGATTATTTTTCAGCATGTGTATTGGTAGAACTCCATTTATAAAATATCCGAGTAAGCTTGGAAAATTTATCGCTTATTTTTATCGTCATCGTAAAAGCGCTAGACCTGACGGGAAGATTTCAGGTCTCAGAAGAGATGGGGTGGGAAAGTAGAGAATCTATTACCTCATTTATAAAAAGAATATTCAGTGAAATCCGACCGGAAGAATTTGTATATGTAGTAAGTTCATGGGATATTTGTGTATTTTAAAGGCTTACAAATTCCTAAAATTAAGCTATAAAATACCTCCATGACTTAGTGTAGTGAAATTTTTATTGGATTGTAAAACGTTATACGCAGCAAAATTGTTAAAGATATATCATGTCGTATATGTCTTTAGTAGGAAACTTCAAATCTCTGTATTAAATTTTTGTAGAATGTTATTTTCGTAATGGTGTTTGAGGTTATTAATGTGCACTATAAATAAAAAACGAGTCCTTCTCTCCATAAGTGACCGAAGGACAGTGCAGGACAGTCCGGGCGTTTAATGCAGTGATCTCTTTCAAGATATATCCCGGAAAAGGTAAATAGCCCCAGCAGAGTACTAAGTTTTAGTAATGAGGAAATACTGAAAATCATTTGTGCTGTCATCAAATTCTCATCATAGATCTTCCAGTTGCTAGCTGGACGTACTAACCATTTACACTACGAGGGTACGCTTGGAAAATGTAATAATTCCGTACATTCTTCCTCATTTAATGACCAGTAGGAAGAGTCACGAGAAGCAGGTGACCAAACTCAAGCTGTCACGAATTACTGTTAAAGATATTTTTAGTTAGAGTTAGAGGCGCCAAAGAAGAGAAGCCGTCCTGATTCATCTAGTGGTAAGCATGGACAGGCTCTCATCGTTGGGCCCAGGCTCGAATTACGAAGAATTGGTTGCTTGAAAGTGTATAATGTCTGCACGTTGTAAAGGCATTTAAAATGCTGGGGAACCTAACGTTCTGTCGATTTGTTTGGTGATAGGGGGAAAAAAATGGGAGACCCTCGGATCCGTCCCATGGGAGTTCTTTATCAGCATGGGCGCGGAGCTTCACAACTAGTGTGGCGAGATTATACCGGCGGTGAAATTCTGATGTCCCGCTATTTCTATCTATAATCTGTACTTAGAGCCGTAAGTTTTTAGAAGCCTGGAATCGTGAAAAATCGAATGTATCTCGAACCACGGATCTTCCATGGGCGTACTCTCGCGAGCACCACCCTGTACGGAAGATGTGCGATAATTCATTACAAGTTCGACATAGGTTTGCTAGTGCCTTTCTATTCTTTATATAATCAAGGAATTACTTTTGAGCGACCAGAATAGAAGTAATCAAATAACCATTTCTAGATATGCGTTTCAGAGATGTTGAGCGGTCCGGGAGAAATGCAGTTTGCAAGAGAGTTTTGGATTTCTATTCCAGCTGCGTTTCATCCATAGCAAAACATTTTCCTTCCAGCCAATGGCCGGACACTTGCTGGAAAGCATTCGCCCGCAATGGCCGTCACCGAAAATGTTGTTCGTTCAGGGGATAGAACGATATTACACCCGCAAGAAGAGGCTACATACATGCAGCCCCATTTTCATTCGATACGCGAAAATTCTACAATTCTTGGTTTCAAGTTAGCAATCAACGTCTAACAGACCACTAGACCGTCTAAGATAGGCCGTCTTTGGAAAATACGGGGTACACTTAAATCAGCTGCGGAATTTTAAGCGAATCACCATGGAAGAATTATGCATTAGAAACATCGTGAAAGAAAGCTTGCAAGGAGATATATTTTGATGGTTTAATTAGTTAATATTTTTACGATTTAGTTAGTTACCTTGTAATCTCCTTCAAATAAGTATTTTTCTCAAATGCTTTCTATGGCAAACTTTTTCGTGTTCTTGAAGAAGAGGGACATGTATCTAATCGATCTCCCTTGAAATCGGTTATTTTTTGTTTAATTCAAAATTTTCTCCAGACTAAATTAATACTTTGAACCTAATTTTATATTTTACATTGGCATGTTCTCTTCTCCCTCCAATTTGAGAGAGAACAGTCTTTGATAGGCATTAATTAGTATATGAAATTCGAATCATTACCTTTCAAAGGCGACTAACATACTGTAAGTCTGTTTTCCCCACTGCCATTTTTTCAAGGGGCGACTAGGTTTAGAAATTAAATCATCTGTGTTTAAAGAAATCGATTTGGAATTGAGGAATTCCACGTTTTACACTCCAGATATCCAAAAGTTTGATGTTAGATGTCAACCAAATCAGCTGGTTGACATCTAACACTAGGCTTTTGTATATGGTATCGAAGGAAAATTGCAAACTTAATGACCAAGTTTGTAATTTTTCTTCGATACCATTACCTTTCGTGTTTGCAATGAGGATTTTAATTTCACTTTTGTACAATTCTTAAAAAGATATTTATATGCTGTTAGCAAAAATATGTTAAAATTTTTGAAACTTTTCCCACTGTCAAAAAGTTTTTTCTTCCTTCTTCCATTAACTATAACCGTAAAAAAGCAGAGAGTTGCATACCAACCGCATACTTTAGATACTTCTCTGCTTCTTCTGCTGTATTAAAAAAATAACATTTTATTTTTCCAATCTCGCATCTTTCCTTTTCATGATCTTTTCTAAAAGTTTTTTTTTTATTGTTATGTATTTTATTTTATTTTTTTATAAAAGGTCGTGCGTAGAATTTTTGACATTTCCATGTTTTTCGCTAAGTATGTGTTCTGTTTGTTTATTTTATTTTATGTGATATGCCTTGTGAATCTTTTTCTTTTTTCCTTTACTGTATCGTCTTTCGTTGTCTATGTTCGGAACTATCGTCTGCGGTTTTCTGTTTTAGTGAATAACAACAAACATGGGGAAAATGCATCAAACGTTGGGAAAATATTTGTAATTGTAAACTTCAAAGTTACTTCATGTTAGTGCATTGAAAAACTGCTTTTCTTTGGTTAGTTTTAAAGCCTTTTATGACAGCTAGTTGAATTTCTGAACTTGCAATATATAACTGCTTTTGTTAGCCAAGTTTAAAGCCTTGTATGGTAGGTGAATTTCCGCACCTGTAATTTATAACTGCATTTATTAAGCAAAAAGACTTGGCAGCTGGTTGAATTTGTGCTCCTGTAATTTATAGCTGCTTTTGTTAAGGAACTTCGGAAGCCTTTTATGACAGCTGTTGCTGCAACTGTACTTTTATGATAGTTGTTATAGCTGCGCAGTCTTTTATGATAGCTTGCTGAATCTGTGCAGCTATAACTTTGCGAATTTAAGGCAGGTTTTTAGCCTTTTATGATAACTGCTCGAATCTCTGCAGATGTAACTTATAATTACATTTATGCATTCTTAAAGCCTTTTATGACAACTGGTTGAATTTTTGCGCTTGTAATTTGTAATTCCTATTACAGTGAATATACTTGTAATACTACTATATCGCACATGCGCGACATAAGCCGTAGATGTAGCCGTAATGTAGATGGTCTTAATCACAATATACGTATATATATAATTTGTAAAATAACATAAGATTATGTAAAACGAAATTCTGACTATAATTTTGCAATAGCTCTTTTGTTTCCTTTTTATCCTATAAATAGTAAGATGCTTATGATAAATCTCCCTAAACTGCGTCGTTTTAAAGTTAAATTTTATATAAGATTCTTATGCAGTTACGTAACACCCCCCTTAAAAAAAAACCTCCCGGCCAATAAATAAATTTAATTTTACGATCTAAAACCATGATTAACAATAGAACGATGTAAAACCATGATTAACTAATAAAGAAAACCCATATATCATTATTAACCCAACTTTAAACGTGTAGCCGAGACATTTCTTCTTGAACTGTCATGTTGTCCTCTGCTTCGCTTTTATTGCTACATATAATTGTGAGATTATGTGTGAGGGGAGATGTGTCTGTGATGCTTTGAATCATGTTTTGTAGTAATCGTGTAGCCGAGACATTTCTTCTTGAACTGTCATGTTGTCCTCTGCTTCGCTTTTATTGCTACATATAATTGTGAGATTATGTGTGAGGGGAGATGTGTCTGTGATGCTTTGAATCATGTTTTGTCAACAAGAAATAATAATAATAATAATAATAATAATAATAATAAATTTGTCAACGCTTGCTGCAGTTTCTTTATGTACTACTGTGTTACCTTGCATGTGCATCATCATCTAAATTATTTTTCATCTCATCAGTTTGTCTATCTGTGTAATCAGGTTGGTTCCTTTAACATATGACAAATTTATTATATAAGCTTAATATTCAACGATTAGGGATCTTATTCAACAAGTCAAAAGGTTCCTCTGTTATTTAGGTCCTGTTAGGAACCTGAAACACCATTTGGCTCGTTTCGAAGGCGGCGAATTTTTTTTCGGAAACAAGTGCATGTTCAGATAGCGCACATGGTTACTCAGGTCGAGTACTTCTTAAAACCCATTATTACCTGTAATGAGAAATATATCTTTACGATACCAAAAATAGATCAAGAATCAAGTGAAAAAAGCTGGAGACGTGAAACAAGATCGAAAAGTCCACATCAGTGTCGGCCAAAAATTAAGATATCAGTGACTATTTTTTCCCCTGTTGTGGTAGCATGAATTTACATCAACTAGCCAAACTGTTAACAAAGAATATTATTTGAGTTTTTTGCGACGTTTGTATGAAGCGTTCGTGGGAAACGAATTGTGGCGAGAGAGGTGAAAGATTCTGTATCACGATACACTCTTACTCACAGTAAGAGTTCACAGTACTTATTGTTCGAGAATATACTCACAATACTTGTTGTTCGGGAATATTTGGCCAAAAATTTAGTAAATAAAACTTCACAAACTCTGTATTAATCAACATAACACTGTGTGACTTTTTCTTGTTTGCACGATAAAAAGTGTAAAAGTTATCAATTTGATTTTACCGATGCAATAAAGTACAGTTTTCTGCAAATTCTGAAGAGGTTTCAAGAAAATGACTGCAAACAATGTTTCAGGTTATATGAATACTGCAAAGCACAATGTGCTATTTGTCTAAGGGAAGGAAGACTTCCGTGGAGGACTTTCAAAGGACTCATATACACATTTCATATTGAGAAAACCATGAAAACCAACCGTGCGTTCAGTCCGTTCATCTGGAATAGAAACATGAGTTGAATTTCCAGTTTTCACCGGAATTTCCAGTTTCTTAACCTCTGGGGAAGTGGTAAGACAAAACTTGTTGCAAGAATTCGAAGAAATGGTGGGATATGTGCGCTGAAGTTAGAGAGGATGTCTATAAAAGAGATGGGACAAATATTATGCAAGGAACTGAAATCTTGTTTTATGATACAATTCCCTATACTTTTTGATCAAATTAACGAGTTTTCAGAAAGCGAAATGGCGTTATGTCAGCTTTTGTAAATCAGATAATACCTATTGTTAAACTAATTTGTACTATTCTCTAGTAGCCGAGTGAAAACGCATAGTATTGGTAACCGTTCTCTGTTTTGAATGCCCCTGGTGACCGAGTGATTAACGCTGAATGCTGGTAATTCGATTTGTGTTCGAACCCGGGGAAACGGTCTGACTGGCATGTTTGGTTTTCATGTTTCTTTCGGATCAGTTTCTTTTAGAAAGCTCTTCTAGAAGGTAACCGCCAGATAGCTTTTGTCTGCTTTGACATTTTCAAATGGCCTAACTTCTGGTTCAGCTGGAACTGGGTGAAACAGTTGATTTAACAGGTTGACAGCGGCGCTTGAATTAGCGGTCCGCTTCATGGGTCGAATGGAGCTTTGGAACAAGGCCACGATTAGAGCAAAGAAAGTATCAACATATTGCGATAATTGTAATAAAATAAAATTTTGTACTACGTATTTTTTGCTATACAAGCGTGACCCATCGGTGAGTCATGCCGACCGGCGGAACAATCAACACGGGGAACAGACAAGTATACCCCAGCGAGGGTCAGGCCGGCGTCAAAGTGTTAAGGCATATTCCACACGCTTCTACGTAAATACAAGCCAGTTTCATTTAAAAATTCTTTCGCGGAAGTGTACCTTTTTTAATCAGCAAGTCCTCTCGTACTTTGTCGTAGTTAACTCAAGTTAGCCCGAGATTTGCGATGTATATTTGAGCACATCTCTCGCTTGATGACGTAATATATCGTACGATGATTACGTCATATTACGTGCGATATATTATGTGCATTTGAATCTGCTCTTGTTTAAAAATTTTGTTCTAGAATTACGGCAGTGGAAAAGAAGTCTTTTGGTTGCTTGTGGAAAAGAGCCGCCATTCTTCCGTGAGAGATGTTGTTCTGAATGATTAATTAAAAGAACCCACAAACATAAAGTTGTAAGAGTAAAATATGGCGAGGTGCCTGTTTCTAACTTGAAGTATGAGGAGGGGGGGTTGGAAATGAGAGTATGCAGAAGTATTTTCCTTTTCCAAGGGACCCTCGGTATATTTCTGAAAAGAATGATTCTGTGAAGGCTTTGTGGAAACAGAGTTATAATCGTGTTTTAATGTTTTTCGTCGGAGCTTATTTAAGTTACTGTAGTTGTTGATTCAGAGTATTTCAGTTATCCGTTCTGGAGTTCTTTTAATGGAGAGGGGGAGTTTATATTCTGAATTATTCAGAATGCAGAATAACATTTCAAAAGGAGATTTACTATTAAATAAATAAAAAAATGTCTCTGTTGTCGAACGGTGTCTCGAATTACAAACACAGAAGTCGAAATAGATGATTTTTCAGAAGTCCTGTGTGGTAACCTCTAGCACTTAACCCTTATTAAGCGAGCATGACAGCAAGTGATTTACATGGATAGGAATTCGCTGTAGAGAAGATTAGGGCCAGGCTTTGTGGCATCCAAGGTTTTGACACTGAGGACTTTTTGTTATTTATGATGTTGTGTGACTAGACAATATGGGCTTGGAGGTCAAAGACATAGAGGAATTATTAAAGGACTACGAATTTAAGTTCAACAAGAAAGAAATGAAACACCTTCCAATTAAAATAAAACTCTCTTGTGGGAAAAGTGTCTTCAAAGAAGTTGGAACGAAAACTAAAGCGGTGTTGTTTGATCCTTAAAATTTGTGCGAAATGGGCTGAGATGGAAAGTTTCATTTAATAAAATTACCCTGATGACGCAATAAAAAGCTAAAGCTACGCGTTTTCAATGACAGTGTCCTATCTCACTTAAGAAACATTTTAAACCTTTGCAACAACAAAATACATTGACAAATTTGGAGTGAAACGGAGGCTGGGTGAGTCTCAGGCAGAATCAAGTGATGCTAAGAGGCGAAGAAAAGGTAAAAGATGATGCTTCAGAAAATAGTTACCTCATGCTTTTGGAAAGGACTTCTCATCCAACAGTCACATCTCTTCCTCAGAACTTTACACATAAACCATCCATTCTTCACAATAAAATTAAATTGTCATCTGTGATGTATGTTAAAAATCGTGTTATTTTTGTTGTGTTACATATAAGTATTTCCATTGCTTTTGTGTTATGGACTTGACAAAAGTACTGTTAAAAATTTATATGGTCCAGGTTGTAAATTTTTATGGTTATACATTTTGTCGTTTGCGTTTATTTCTATAAGAAATATGAGTTAACCTTAATATGTTATTAATGCATTTTGCATTAATTTCTATAAGAAGAAAACGTTTGGGATGATGAACGGCCTTTGGGACCAAATGTAGCTTGTGAACTGAAGTTTTCTGTATAGAAAAAGACTTGAAATAATGGGTAGTGGTTTGGCAGTGTTTCCTCTCTCTAAGTGTTTCAATGTATGAATTAACTTTAAAAGGCCCTCTTTTACTTGAAATGGAGCGTGGATTAACAGAACTAATTTTGGTAGAATGCTACCTTCTTCGCGTGGAAAAAACAATAGCATCTAAATTTAAGTGTTAAAAACTAGCACATCTGGACTAAATTTATTTTGCAAATTTCACTTCTTGAGTAGATGAGAGTGGTGACAATAGATCTGAAACATTTTGTGTGATATAAGAGAAAAAGAAAATTTAAACAATTTTTTGGCTTTGAATTATTGAGACTGAAATTAAAATTCTAATATAGAAGCTGCAGCCGCAGTTTATACAGTATGCATCAAACTTCATAATAATAATAATAATAATAATAAATTGTAGAAATAGCATGCAATGTGTAATTAATGGAAGCTAATGTGCTGAATGCGAAAAAAACATTTTTTTTTAAAAATTAGATTTCAAATGTGGAGTTCGTACTGTCGAGCCAATGCATAGACAAGTCAGAGATATCATTTGCAGTAGCAATTTTCAGGTAGATATTGTCGCCTGTTTACTTATACATCTCCAACAGCGCAGACTTCAGTTACTGTCGTGTTAAAGGTAGGCGTTCATTCGCAAAACATAGACATCAAGAAATGTTTCGAAAGATTCATTTTTGTGAATGAAGTCGAGGAACTAACTGTTTTAGAAGAAAATTTATTTTCTGAAAATTTCTTTCTCCACTATTCTTGCACAGTTTGAAGCTTTTCGTCTGAGAGATACAAGCTTTTAACTAAAAACAATCGTTTTTTGTTTCGAAATTGTGGGACATCTTTTTTTTTTTTTTTTTCCATCTAAATTTAAAACTCTGGGAAAGACTTCTTGCTCAACTGCCTGAATTAATGGTATCCGGAATTTAGTTAAAATTGAGCCAACCCCTCTTAGGCCTTGCAGTTGCGAATTTCCAGCATCAAAATAACTTTGATTCTTTTAAATTCACATTTATGTTATTTGAAAGCCGCAAGTAGCGGACGTGAAATTACAAGCGCAAGCCTTGTGTCTGTTAAGTTTAAAGTTTTAAACAAAAATGTTCTTATACCTTCTTCTGGCTCACCAGCGCCGAGTAGTAAAGTCGCTGAACATTGATAGTTCGATCTGGCTTTGATTGCAGGGAAACGGCCTAGTTACATGGATGTACTCATGGTTTTCTTCATGTGTAACTTGGATGCGAGCCGGTTTCCGTGAACGGTTCACCACGAAGGCATCCTTTACTGTAGGGGGATAGCTCTCATGTGTTTTGCCTGGTCCAATTATTATCGCCTGACAGACTCGGTAAGGTTCAAGAAGTTAAAATAGTTTGTAGTGAAACCCTTAAATTGGATTTAGGGACTCTGTTAAAAGAGCAGTATCATCGGCATATTGTCTATATGTTACTCCGTCATTTTTCAGAATTATTCATGTTGCAACACCACCCCGATGCTCTGAAAATTCATGTGAACAGCCGTGTGATTTAACTATGTCGTAAATATTTTAAATTGTTATTTGGTAAATCTCTGAACATTTCTTAAGGTGGATTTGGTATTTTGTTTTCCTGTGAAGCGACTGTGTTCTTCAGGAAGATACGAAAAATGTTTCAAAAGAGATGGATGCGAGACTTTGCGTCTGGCCTTCAGCGGCAACACTGACAAGGCTGGCCTCCGAGTAAAATGTATTTTTTGTATCTGTAAACAAGTATATCCATGTATAAAATCCGTACGAAAATTAACCTCTGCATTTGTGAAAATTATTATTACAATGCGTATATTCGGCTAATAATAACAATGAAAGTGGTGATTAAAATTGTACTCATCTCCAAGTTTATGATTATCTAATATCAGATTTTCTTTCTTTTTACTCTTAAAAATCTAATAGCAGATTTTCTTTCTTTTTACTCTTAAAGATATTGACGTGTTAACTCGCTTTGGGTATAGGTTTTTTTTTTTTTTTTTTTTTTTTTTTTTTTTTACTCACCTTTTGCATAAGAATGTTATCGTATTCATGTGTATCAGGTTTCTTCGTTGTCATTTATGGACCGTCCCTCTGGCACGAATGAAACTACTGCAAGGTTTAAAGCAAAGATTCTGCCAGAACATACAGAAGCAAAACTTTTCAACAAAGTGTGAGAATCGGCAAGTTCTGGGAGGGGTACTTTCCAGGCATCGCGTGCACGCCAGCTTGGCTCGCTGCAACAATTTATTCTGGAATCTTTTCCTTGCTTTTGGGAGGAGGGAGGTCTGGAGGGAGGATGGTCGAGCGCAAGAACAAGAGAACACCGCTAATTGCCCAATCACGTGATCATATCCATTCGGGACCATTGCACTCGCTTTTCTTAAAAGTGTAAGCTTGCTCTGGCGTGTAGGCGTGTTTTTCTGCTTTTTTAAAATCTGTCTTTTGGCTTTTAATGGAAAGTTGGCTTCGCTTGTGCTGGTGCAGTGACAACATGATGATGCGATGTCCTACATGATAAATGTTCTTTCTTTCTATGAAGGGGGCATCGGGAATATGTTTCGCTCGAAGTTTTCGAATAAAATGTGGAGGAGAAATCACATTTGCATATTTTACCTTTAAAAGAGTTCTGCTGTTGTAATTTTCTAGTCGTCTAAATGAGCGATTTTTTGTTCCGTGTACAGGTTTAGAAATCAAACTCTTCCCACTGTATTTCATAATTAATAAGTTGTTATTTAGCCATCATTGTTAATTGTTTCTTTAATTTCGAGTAGAAATTCGTTTTACTACAGTTCTGTATGTTATATTTTAAGGAATCAAAGGCACTTCTGTCTTGTAGTATAGTAGTCATAACATTCAGCAAGCAACTGGATGATACCTAATTGCATACCGGCGAGGGCACATTGGAATTTAAATTTTTCCTCTCCAAAAAAGCATAGCAATCTATATTTTCCTACAAATTGTGTTCTGCGAAATCCTAGCGTTCCAGAGTCAAAACTAAATAACGAAAACTGTTATGAGTGAAATTTTAATGAAATAATAATTGTACTATTTATTTTCCACAGAAAGTGAACACGCAGCGTTGATATATTTTCAGTGGTGATTATTATTATTATGATTATTTCGATGGCGATGATTGCAGTGCTGTGATGAATGTGATTAATTTCAATTTTTTTTATCATTTACTTTTCTGAGGAGGGTAAATTAAAAAAAAAAGTGTTTTATAGATTCTGCGAGATTTTACAGGATTCAAGGAAAATATTTCTTCGGCAAATGCTTTAACTTGCTAAACTGCAGTAAGTAAACATGATGGATTTTTTACAGGGTCTATTATAAATGACGGGTTGTAATTGTTATTTATTTGAGACATAAATGAAGGATCTTATTATGCCTCGAAAAGAATATTGTGCAGTGTAGTTACATGCATGCCATAATAAGATAAATATTTGTGCCAATATTTTAAAAGACGTGAAAATGATAAATATTCTGGTAGCATAATGTAACTTCTAAAAATGTTTGCTGCCACGCAAAAATACATTTAGAACATTTTGAAAGATTTTAGAACACCCACAATTCTACTCAAAGATGGAAGGAAAGGTGTTCCTAGTTATTTGATCCCCAAAATTTATGCAAAATGGGATAAGGTGTAGAAGCTCATAGAACATTGCTGGAAAAGCAGTAGTTAATCCGTAGCATAAATATTTGCTATGATAATGCCATGTCTTGCTGTAGGAAAATTTTAAAATACAGACCAAAACAAATGTACTGAGGGAAATTTGCAGATTTTTAATGAGACTAAGGCTAAGCGATTCTGAAGTAGAGGCGAACGATATTAAGAGAAAGAGAAAAGGGGGAAAAAAATGTCCAAAACTTAACAACCACATTAATTTAAAAAAAAAATTTTTCCTTTTCAAACAGTAACATTTTGCCCCTTCGGTTTCTTCACGGTTTTCTACGTATGCCGTCAACATTCTTTCATAGAGATACAATAAAATTTAATTCAAATTTTCCAATTTTTTCTATGTTTAGTATTGTATTTAATACTGTGTATTAGATTTCATGAAATCCATCGGTTTTTTATTCCGACGTACGTACAAGGTAATCTTTTCTAATTAATCATTTGGGATCTGGGAGCAGATTAATTCATTTTGTATTCAATCCTAGAGGGAGAAATTGTTTCGATCTACGAATAATCCGTATAAGGAAGTATTTTCAGGAAAGTTAAGTTCGTGAATCAAGATTTCACGGTATACGAGTCTAATCAGACGACTTCAAATAAAATACTTAACATATAAAATTTTGTTTGAATGCTAGTCGATAAATTGAAATTATTGTGAAAATATTAGGTGGGGAAGAGTAAGACGTGCTATCCATCTGTCTCTTTCATGTGCAAGAGATGGTTGGCACGAGCAACTTGTAATTGGAAGATTCTTGACTCGAATCTCGGCGAGAGCTAAGTCTGTTTTTAAAGTTTTCTGTTTCGAAAACCTTAGTAGTCTTTTATAACTTGATAGTTTTGTCTTAATAGTTTAGTAAGTGTACTACAGTCGAACCCCTCTGTAACCAACTTCAATCAAGGCACCAGAAGTTTGGTTCGGTATGCCCTGTTTTTCCCTGTATTCGATTCCATAGGAAAAGTAAATTATCTCACAGAACTATAAACTGCATTTATATGAAAATGAGTAACAAAAAATATTGATTGAAGAATTTATCTTTCACTGCTACTGAAGATATGCATGGTTGAAGAGGAAACATTCAATAACTTTTGTAAAGGACATCCTCTGTCTTTTAAAAGATCTAAAGAATACAAAACCCTCTTTCGGAGACCAGAAACTTGCATTTATACTCAAATAAAAACAAACAAAAGCAAAATGGGTAAAGATAAAAAAAAAATCCATTATCTAAAAGACGAATCAACTGTATAGCCCAAACTCAAAAGCTTGTCAGCCTGGAATAGAGCTCTGTCTGGCAATTCAGTGAAAGAATTTAAATGGAATCAATGGGCCTGCGTACGTTCTTTGGTCTAATGGCTGTCGTATACACAGTTTACAAAGAATACCATAGGATGTCCTAGGATTTCTTATTGTGTCCTCGTTCTTCTAGATTGGGTGTCAGTAGATAGAAAATGCGGGTTCACCGACACGCGGTGTGCGGTGTGGGCGTGGCCAATGACGTCACACAGAAGGCGGGGCCAAAGGGAACGTCATCACACTAGGAGGCGTGGTCACGAGTGGAGTTGAGGTGTTCGTAGACTGCTGATTGAGTTGTAGACCTCCTGCTTTTCATTAAAAGTTAGTTTTTTTTAAAATTGGCAACGGGGTCATGGCGTCCTCTAGGGATGAAAAATGAAAATAATCTGTTTAGGAATTGCTCATGGCGTCCTCTACGGACGAAAAAAGAAAATAATTTATTTTAGAAATTTCTTTTTAAAAAAAAATATATATTCTATTATTCAAAATATAGAATTGAACTCTCAAACAAAATATCTCACCAGCTCAGTAGTTTGAAGATTTTAACCACTAAGCAGATGTGATACATTCAGATTCAGGTAAAAAAGCCTATTTAAGAAAATGGAATTTGAATCGACTCATCAATTTATTCTGATACTTTTATCCTTTCTAGTTTTTCATGAAACTTTAAAACTTATTTCTCAGGTTTTCTGTTTCATAATAACATATTCATTTACTGTCATATTTTTTTAATACTTAACGTTTCTAATTTATTTGTAATATTTTATTTAATTTCCACATACTATTTTTTTCATACCTTTCATAAATTTCAGAATACCTGATTTTTAACTTATACGTTATATTTCACAAACGTTCCCGCACGTGCTGTTTATTTGTTACATTACTTAATTTTAGATGCAATTTCACACTTTTTTAACGTTATAATGTTCAATATATTCTGAATTTTAACTTCATTTACTTTTTTTAAACCATTCTAGTATTCTATACACACTTTAACTTAGTGGTATGAAATTGTATTTAAAAAGAAACGTTTATTTTTCATGATCTTAGTTCTTTTACTAAATTTTCTACAGAATTTCTAATTTCTTTCACGTGTTTAACAATATCTTCCTTACATTACCGAATATTTTTTAAAAAAACTTAAGTCTATAACTGTTAATTGCTTTTCTTACGTTCATGATTTCCCTTCTGTGTTTATATTTCTTAATTCTAGCTTAACTTATTTTTTATAATGTTTTTATTTCTGTCTCATCACTCGTAATTCCAACATTTTACCCCTTTTTATTCATTTTAACGATATGGATTGTTTTCATTTACTCCATATTCAAATATTTCCTTACAATTTTTATAATACTTGTTTTATTCCTCGATCATAATAGATCATCTACAGGTTTTACTCAGAAATTTCCATTCACAACTTTACAGTTTAATACCATTTATATCTAAATGTATTTCTTTCTCATATAGTTTTATGGTCTTCAAAGTTTCTAACATCATATTTAGTTTTAAATCCCGATTACCTTTAAGTGTGTTGATAATTTTCATTTCTAATTTTACAACCACGTTCAGTGTTTCATCCACACATACCAAAATATTTCTTACATTTTCTGATATTTAGTCTATGTCATATTTCAGTACTTCAAATGAATTTACACTGCTCACACTATTATTTTTTCATGTTTTAGAGACACTAACTATACTAATTTTACTATTTTTCCTGCACTAATTGCATCTATGTCAGCACTCATGATAAACTAGCAATTGTTTTGCATCACATGCATAAAGAAATTCTTAAAACCAACTTTTTCAATATCGTACTCAAATTACTGTTTTCCAGATGGGAATTACCAGTATTCTTTGGTTTTACTCTGTTACATCTTTTTAAATTTTAACATCTTACTTTTAATTCTAACATACATCTTTTAAACAGTTTTTTCTTTTAATGATAGCCTTACCTTATTTGTTCAAATTAATTCTTTCATTCACCTTCTTTACTACCTTTCAGTACCTTCATAATTCACTATGCAAACGCAATGTCTTTCACTGACATTCTGTTTAATAATACCACAAGTTTCCTTAATTGACAAAAAGCGAATTATTTCTCATTTCAAAATAGAACTACTATATTTTTGCACAAACATTACCTTTATCCATTCAAGCCACCCCTTAACCTGTAACTGACGTAGCGATAGGAAAGGAGATTCTTATCATATGCTCTTTCGACATTTGAGGTTTCTAGAACTTCTTTGACAAGTATATCAATACCATCAGAAAATATACTTAACACTTTTACCCAGTTTAAAGGCAACATACTGTTATAAGAATGGTTTTAGTTAAATTTATAACACAAATAAACGCATTTTGTGCTAAATAGGCATAAACATTTAGATTCAGAATATTTCTTTTTAATCCGATGTAAGACTTGAATTTCATTCATGATACGGATTGTCTCTTGATTTTCTTTTTGTTTACCTTACACTAATAGAAAATTTTTATTTTACAAGTTCAGCTTTTAATGAAATAGAAATAAAAACTACGATACACCTGCTGTTTTTAAGAAAAGGAACTTTGATATATTTCTGGAAATGTAAATGCTTTTAGAGTTTTCTTTCAATAACGTTGATTTTCATTACTTTACTAACTTCAATAATTCTCTTATTAGCTAATATGAATGAAAGAAGATTGTCAAAAATGTGACACAGTATAATTCTTACGAACATATGTACCTTTACCAGCATACAGATATTACCGATTGAAATGAAGAAAGATACAGATATTTTACTCCAATCTACATTAAATTAAAAAAAAATATTTAAACTTTCATACATTCCAAAGAATAAACGAAAACTCAGTAGATATTGTCATGTTTGTATATATGAGATAAAAGTTTTATGAATGGTATTTAAAGTAATGCTTAGAACTTCATAAAAGCGAACATTCACTATGTTAATACACATATCATCAGTTATTTACATTAATCAATGTAATATTAATCATTACGTGTACTATATGCATATATATTTAAAGTTTAATTGTCTTACAATTGAATAATTAACTATTGAGAGAAAGAGGTTCATATCTTACACTATTTAATTCACATGGAACAAATTTTTCCATCAACCACATTGAACCACGTTTATTAAATTCGCCAAAGCTCTTTTATTTCTGCATTTTCACACTCACGACACATTTTAAATGTAACTATTGATTACCATTTCAAACACCGATATCATAACTCAGTGTAAAACTACATCATAACTCATTTTTTCCCTACTAACTACAATTTTATATATTCAAGAAGTACATCTAAGACATGATCATTTTCTATGTTCTAGCAAATCGATTCAATTGCGAACATACTATTAAGACTTGCGATTTTAGAAGACTTGCATGTATTAACGATGTCAACGTTTCTTCGTTTTTGTAAGATTCGTATCAAACCATGTCGCATTCGAACGTGGTGTAAGAGATCACTTTTTCTTTTAAACACTTGTAAACAATGGATGCAATTTATAAGAAGAGAAGTATCATGCTGTTTCAAAACATCATCATCAGTATATTTCTGTTTCTTTTGACACCAGCAAAATTAAAAAAAAAAAAAAAAAAAAAAAAAAAAAAAGGTTCGTGAGATTTTCTTCAAATTCTGTTTTACTTGAACAAATGTCCGAACATTCAATACGATGTAAAGATTCATATTGTTTTAAATTCTTATGCTCACTAAATATTTTTTATCACGATTTACTCTTAAAAGTAACTTTATAAGTTTTCATATCCTTTTTTGATGAAAAGAACTTGTGATTATTCACTACAAAATTCTAAGACGAGAAGCTTCGCGACTTTTCAAACTACAAACTTAAATTTCTTAGGACATACACTACATCTGATGTTTCTTTCATGAGATTTCAAATATCTCTTCAGATTACTCGTATTCAAGAAACCTTACAAATATATCACATAAGTTCAGCGAATAATCGCTTCATAAACTCTTAAATTTTCAACACGAGTGAATCACTTGAAGCATATACTGCACTGTAAACATACAATACTTAAAAAAATTGTTATAAAAAATAAAAATACATTCATTTCACCAAGAAGCTTTTCTATTTAAATACATTTATTTATTTCCAAAGAACAAGTTTCTGTATTATACATAAAATATACTTAGAATTTTCTTTCATTAGTTAATATCAAATTAACAACAATATCCATTTACTGATATTTGATATACATGTTTGCTTTAAAATTAAAACTAAAATTTCAATATATTTCTATTAAAAAAAAAACATAAGGAAAAAAAAATACTCATAACATCAACCAAAGACAGAAATTTAAATAGAATAGCTGAACTTATATTAGTGCATTTTTATAATCTTCATAACATTTCGATTCAAAAAACCTATTACAAAATAAATGAAACATTTTTTTCTGCCTTAAAGAATCTCTTATATTTTTAAAATTAATACATAAAAATATATCTTCACTAATATATTTAATTCTATCCTCAACACTTATTATAAAGCAATCATGTCTTGTTTGTGAAGGATGATTTACAATGCAACCTTCGCATTTATATAGCTTTTTTATCACTGAATTTAATTCAGTTTTGATAGAGTTTATGAGTTCTTTAAAAAGTTCATCATCATCACTTACCATATCCGAACAATTGTTTTTACATTTGATTTGCAACGGTAAAATAATTTCAAAAATACTTTTATATAAAGTATTAGATACATCAGGAATAATTTCTTTCAATTTTTTTAAAATATCACAGTTTACTTTTAGGTATGTAGGTTTTAGTTTAAAAGAATTTTCATCTTGTTTAAAAACTTGTTGAAAAATACACTCACCTTCTTTGTTGAAAACTACCAACTCATTATTGTAAATGATGCTGGCACTCGTATAGACAAGATTAAATTCATATATTTTTGAGGAAAATTCTTGCCATGTTGCAGGAGTTATAACAACACCGCGTGTAGTAGGGTATAATATTTTATTTTGTTCCACACATTCACGTAGATGAATGTTCATTCTGTTTTCAAACTGATTTATGGACACAAAATATCCCCAACCAAGAGTCCACTTTGCAATCAACTTCGAACTTTCTTTTTTCTGTTCTCGATTATTCGGCATGAAGATATTTTCAGGAACAGACTTCATATAGTGGGCAAACCAGTCATCCTCTGGAAGTTCATCCTCATTATCTTCCAAGCGTCGTTTTTTAATTTTCGAAATTTTTATGCTTCGGAATGTGATACTAATTCTAGGATCTTTAACGTCAGGTTGAGAGGGTATTCCGTGCATCCAAAATTGATTCGTTGGGGGTTTCATTACAAGGAGAGTTCCATGAGTTAAGTCCACGCTTCGAGATGTGAAATTTCGCCTGGTAAATACCATTTGACGTTTTGCACCTAAACTGATGATAAGTATATCACTTTCAGGTTCGAGACAAGTTTCATTGTCTTTATGCGTTGAAATTTTCGCCACTCCGTCAGGATAATAGTTCAATAAAGCAAAATTATATTTTTTGCCAGTTATCGTTTCAACATAATCTTTTACATTTAGAAGAGTTTGAGTCCATGGTTCTGCACAAATGCTCTTTCCAGAGAATTCGTAACTAAGTCCTTCATCACCAAAACCGAGTACTTTTCTTCGTGGAACATACTGAGTTCCATTAATTTCAAAACTAATATTTTTAAAAGCATAATTTGATAGTTCATCTAGCAAAATATCAGCTTCATTTCGTGAATAAAATTCTTCGTATAATTCCACATTTAACTCTGTATCACATATATTCCTCATATTCGCTTTTGAATCTAACGACAATTCTGAATGATATAGAAATATGTAGCATTCTTAAATAGCAAAAATTATCTAAAACATGCATTAACGAAATGATTTCATCAACACTTATCGTAATACATTCTTGTCATGTCTTGTTTGTGAAGCCAGTCTTTCCGGCGTCATATGTGTAAAAATAATCATGATAGTGGGAAAGAGTTATAGTGTCCTAATGTTGTTATTCTGAACCTCGATATTACATATATGCATAAGGAGAATCTTAAAAGCATCATCCACTTATCATGATAGAGTAATGGAAAATTTCTAAAACTCTGATAATCATACGCGAAAGAATGTATTATCTTAAGGTTGTTGTTGCTATTCCAAGTTTGACAATACATACAGAAGTATGAAGGAAGACCCTTGATAAGCGCTGCACGTTATCATGATAACGTGAAGTCTACAGCGCTTATCAAGGATCTTCCTTCACTTAATTAATTCATTATATTTGGTTTTCACACTTTTGGAAGTTCTCCATAGCAGTATAAAATTATCTGAAGTGGATAGGCTCAAAAGGTTCGTTCATTGTATTGGGGCGGTTTCTTATAGCGGGGTTCGACGTATTTGCAAAATCCAGTGTGGATTAATGAAGATGTATTTCATTGCTAATGGTTTCTGAAATGTTCTTTAATTTCTGAAATCTTATTCTTTGCTATTTTCCGAAATTAGCTGTTTGCTTCTAGCGATAAAAATTCCACTTCATCATACCGGGCGGACAAGCGTTTAATTTTCAAGGAATTTTTTTTTCTCATTCTTTAAAGACATTTTCTAACCGACCAAAAACATCAACAACCTCTCAAGGTTTGTTTACCGTCACCTTAAGCACCTTTCTTCTGCACGAACGAGATTATGACCCTGAGCCGCATCATATGCAAATTAACAGTGAAGTGAGCCCATTCATTCTTCTGCAATGGAAAGAAAGGAAAGGCAGAGGTGCCGTCCTCTCTTTCGCGACATCCATTCCTCCTTTGAGGAATAAATAGGCAAGGAGGGGGAGACCGAAGAGAGAGGAGAGCTTGCAAGAGAAAGATGTCCCAAATGAAGATTTACGAGCCCAATGGGAAGGCCCCGTATTTCCGGGGCACAGCATGGCCGACCTAATTCAGGGTAATCGTGTATGAAAGAAGTGACCATAACGTTGTCCGCTGCCTGGGAACACAATTACCAAGGTGCGTGTTCCCCGGTCGCTTGCCATTTATCCTCATTGCCTAGAGGATGAAGAGGAAAACATTTCGAAGGGTGTAAAGCATATGCATTACAGGCTGTTCTGGTTAGGATTCTTCAGATATCTGGATACTATCACTGTCAGTTGAAAAAGCAAAGCGTAGTTGCCATGTTTATTGAGGGTTTACGTTGTTTATACGTGGTTATGGTTATATTCATAAAACTTTACCGAGACAAATTATGTTGGGTGTTTCATGTACTACAAATATTTGCTAGCTGAACTAAAAAGTATGCTTTTTTAATTTGTGCTACCAATTTTTTTAAATAAGTTTTTGTTTAGTTCACTTACAGTGTTTTATTGTGCGTAGAATTCTGTCATTGATTTTTAACCGACTTTCTGATAACCTACGGAGTTCAAATTTTGTATGGACACTGTTTCTCGACTATAATACAATAGCGTGAAGTGTTTCAAAATTCGATTTAGATTTTTAAAAAATTTTTATGTACTGTTTAAACGATTTTCGGAGATCTTCGTTTGACAAAAAATACTAAGCATATCTAAATTTTACTGTTTGCACCACCGAATACAGCAGGGGGAAATCATTTCAATGAAACGTCTGAGTTTTTGGCAAATTTTTGAAAATTGCTCTATTCTTTAGATAAGATTTTAAAATGTCCACATCTAAAACACATGTCGAATTGGCAATATTTGTTTTTCATTTTAGTTTTAAGTAACTCCTTGTAACATTATTATTACATAGAATTTCCGAAACTGAATATTGAAGCGATTTCTTCAGTATTTGAATGATGCTCTTAGATTTCTTTATTTCATAATATTCTTATAATTTATTGCTTGTGCTTTAATAATGACTATAAATTTCTGCATTGCAAACGTGTAATTTAGAGTAAAAAACAGATAATAAAGTGCAATTAATAAAGGTTTTCATATACTAAGCTTTTATTTAAAATGGATATGTTGATAAATGCACTAAAAGGAGAAAAATGATGTATCACATAGTTAATGAGAATTACAGATTAAATAATTCTATTTATACAATACACTACTACAATTTTATACTAGATGTACAATTATATCACGAATAATAGAATCATGGACGTCTAAATAATGCAGTTTATTAATGTAATTATATTGCCAAATACATAGCCTATTATCTTTTAGAATTTATTAAGAGAGCCTCACACTTTTATTATTTGCAATATAAAATTGTAGAGGAATTCTGCGAGTAGAATTATCTTATCTATTATTCCATTAAACTGTATGATATTTTTTCTCCTTTTAGTGCATTTATAATCATACTAATTTTAAATAAAAGCTTCATGTATAAAATCTTTTTTTAATTGTATTTTATTTTTAATTTGCACTTTGTTTGTGTTCAGAATAGAAAACCTTGTTAACGATTATGCTTCTTTTTCCCCAAGTAACAACAAGTTAGTGAAGAAAACGTTATACTACTCTTAGACTCTTGTAACACTGACTAAAAAAATTAATTAGAAAATGAAATATAAATTATTAAAGTACGAATATATTGATTATAAATGCTCATTTAGTTAAATTTGTATATAAATTTAGGATTTTATTTCGCATCGAATAGAACACTATGCATGCCAAAATAAGATAAATATTTTGTGCCTTTTGGGATGCCAGCATTTTCCAGGATGCGAGTACGATAAATGTTCTGGTAGCATAATTTAACTTCCAAAAATTTAAAGAGAAAGTGCTAGAGATATTTTTAATTTCAAAACAACCCAAAGAAATAAAAATATAATTATATATTTTAACTATTTTATTAGTAAAATTACACATTGTGACGACAGATATTTAAAACTCGGCGTAACTTTTCTGAGACAACCGCCGAGATTCCAGCTGATTTTGATCGTCTCTGAAGGTCTGAAGGTCTCTGAACCTTTTTAAGTGGTCTTTGCAGGAGGTGGTTTTCATGACAGAGTTCAATTTATATTATATTTTTATTTTTCCAATGCGTATTAAAAAGCAACAGACGAGTTAAAATTTATTCTTCAAAACTAAAAAAAAAAAAAAAAATCACTCTTTAAACCGTGTAATTTATTGTAAGAAACTGAAAGGTATTCAGTTTGATTTTTTAAAAAAAAGTCTTAAAAACGTTTTAAGTCTTTAAAAAATGAAAAATGAAAAACAAATTAAGAATGAAATAGAAAAGAGAAATTACAGCAAAACTAAAGCAAAGACTTGGAAAAGACTGAATAATCCAAGTAAGTTAATTTATTACGAAACTTTAAAAAATAAATAAAATAAGCTGTCGTTTAGAAAGCAGGATAGGATATTGTTCTGTCTTTCACTATAATCCTCACTAGGAGAAGAAGACTCTTAATCCGCATAAAGAAAAATAAAAAGAGGAAAAAAATAGTTTTTCGAATCCCATTGTCAAGACATTAGGTCCTGTACAGTCCCTTTATATATATATATATATATATATATATATATGCCCCCTCATCTATGTTTTTTTCCTTCTTTCTCTTTTTGTTTTTTATTGTTCTGTGTGGAGCTTTCCGCCGGCGTCTGCTAACTTTTGTCATCTTGCCAGAAGAGGAATTCTTATAAAAGAGATAGTAAGAAAAAAGAGGAAAAAATATATATATAAAAGGGGGGGGGAAGTGGCCAGAACAGGAAAAGCGGAACAAATCCTTGGTCGTAGTGGAAGTAGTGGTAGTTGTCGTGTTCGGAATATCACATGATCCACCAAACTACTCCTCATCCTACTGACGTCAGGTTTACAGTGTCGCGTATCCAAAAAATATTTAAAGGGTGGGGAGGGGGTATTCGAGAGGTGTCGCCATGTAATTTTTTTTTCGCCGCCTTTAGTAGTTTGTTGTGGGATGGTATAGTTCCCAAACTATCTCGATGCTAAAGCTTCACCCCCAGATTCATTTACAGTTATACTTTTCTTAATGTTTCGTGAAAATATACGTAGTGGAAGCATAAAATAGTGTTATCAGTATCTTTGTAATATTGATATTATACACTGTCTGTTTCTAGTAACTGTAATGTTATGGGTCTCCGAGTTCTTTTGGTGGAGCAGGGATAAATTCTATTGAAGTACGTATAGTTAGATTTGTAGCTGAGTTTCAGGAAGGGATAACTGAAGGAATCCAAAAATTTTAGCTTATAATTTCTTACTTTAGAAAAGGAGTGTAGAATTTTTTTTAATTAAAAGGTATAAAAATTTAACAAAGCATTTTTCGCTGAATTATTAATAAAAATAAATTAAATATTGTTACTATCTCATAAAACTTGTTAAGCTGGTAGACTTTTGCCATGGCTATAGTTGCTGTAGAGTGCAATTAAAACCCAAAAAAAAAAAAAATGATATGGACATGACATGACTTCCTTGTACCGACTTCCTTTCCATCCTTGTACACATGTCTTCCTTGTAGCACATGATAATGGGCTGGCTTCATGAGAGTTTTCATTGTTTGCTTAAGTGTAACGTGGAGTACTAGTCTGGTGGAGCCGGCCAGCAGTTAGCATTTAGCATTTAGCATCGTTGACTGCCGTGCCGAAAGGCCGGGTTTGAATCCCGGAGAAGGCATGGATGTTTGTAAATATATAGTATCCGTGCATCATGGAGGTACTTTAAATATGCGGCTAGCCAAAAGTCTTCTGGTGAAGTTGGTGGTAGGGTAAGAGGGGTGGGAGACCCTCGGAGCCGTCCTTCCCGGATTGCTCTCCATCAAAATTGGGAATGTAATTGACCTAAATCGGATTGTCACCTATAAGGTGCTCAAGTCCTTTGCCAGTGACAGGCGTAAACGTGCGCTCCTTGCCACGAGGAATTTCATGGGCTTGGGCTGACTATAGATCAGACAAGTGCGCATTAGCAACAAGAAGAAGAAGTCAGTTTCTGTTAGAAAGACCTTCTCGAAGTCCCGCTCCCCTTAAGCAGTAACCCTGCAGTGATTTGCCGCAGTCTAAATATTCTTAATAATCCTGCTATTAATTTTTTTCAAAATTAAATTTCTTTTTTGTCTTCAAAATTATTGATTGCTGTCAATTAATTTTTTGAATTTTCTGTTTGCTTCCAATTTTTTATTAGAAATGTAATTTTGAGATTATGAAAGCAGAGTTTCATTGTCGAGTTTTAGTCTCGCTACCTCATTACCTTCATAAAGTTCTTGAAATACGAGTGTCTCCCCCCCCCAAAAAAAAGTGTGCATATTTATTCATTTTTATACATATTAAAGCATGTAGTTTTTGCATGAACTTTTCATGCATTTTTTATTAACTTTTAAACAGTCTATTTTTATTACTTAATTTAAATGAGAACCTAGCTTTATATTTTCTCGAATTTTTGGCGATATTCCATACAATGCAACGGAGGATATCTTCGCTCGTCTGTAGAGGTGGTCATCTTAAAGATGCTTTGTTTAAGACCCATGTTCATTTACGCTCACCGAAATATTGGTCATTTTCACAGGTTGGCGATGTTTTACGTAGAATAGGCATCATCACAGAATCAAAACGGTCGTAGGTTTTTTAGAGCTGATCTGTCGATTTTGTGTCCGTTAAGAAGTTACCAATCCAATGCATTGTCGATCCGAAACCACATTGCATATTCTTATAAGCCAAGAGTATGCCGCCAAAAAAAAAAAAAAAATAAAATAACGTGACCATTTGATAATTACGTAGCTCAGAATTGAGGATTGATGCACATTTGTCAGGTTCACAGAGCTGTCACAGGCATGTGAGGGACACTGCATATTAGGGTTTGAACCAGCATAATTTCGACATGGCATAGAATCGGCATGGCGTAGGATTGACATCGCAAAAAATCAAAACCGCCATAGGGTTGACATGGCGTAAGATTCATACTGCATAAGTTTGACACCAGCGCAGAGTCGACACGGCATAGAATCGATTTGACATAGGATCGACACGCATAGAATTGAAACTGGCATAAAATCGATAAGGTATAGGACTGTCATTGCATCGGGACGACAACGACGGGGCATCGATTTGGCGTAGGATCCACACCACATAGAATCGAAACTGACATAGGATCGACACCGATTTGAAACGGACATTTCATAAACGTAGCCAAAGACTATAATTAGCCCTGAGCATAGTCAAGTGGGAAAAAATTTAAATTATTATTTTTCTGATCGCTGTTTGTAATCCGCACCGGTATATATATAGAATGGAATTCGTGCTAGGACAAAACCGGTTCTCCAGCTGCCTTGTCGATCTTGTACTGCCAGAGATAGCGATTCTGTACTACGGTTTTGATTTTGTACCGTATTCCTGGCTGAGAAGCATTCATGTAGACTAGTAAATAGGAGGAGACCTAAATCGGTTTCATGTTAAACTTGATAAACTAAATTGATAACTTACGTCATGCATACAGAGAAATGCTAGCCGATTTTTTACTATTAGTTGGAAGAAGAAAAAGACATAAGAAAATCGGGAATGACACATTTATCGCAAATTCTGAGTCTCAGCTGAAGGTAGAGCACGTGACAGGGGTAGGGGCGCAGATCAATAGGGTAAGAATTTTTTTTCCCTTTATGTGTCCATCAGAGATTGGGCCAGAGTGTCCATCTGGCTGCTCTTGTCATCTCTTTTCCTCCGGTCAAGATAGGAGTTTTCTTTGATACTTTGGGCTGCAAGTCGCCAAAAGGTCTAAGAAATATTCTTGGCGAATTATCTTTTGTGAGTAGATACCCTGCCTGTCATGGAGAAGAATTTTATGGCTGCGAACGAGGAATGTAATATTAAATTAAAAACAGTATTAAAACGTTTCCAGCCGAATCCTCTTGCGTAGATAAAGAATATTACAATTTGTAAAAACAATAGCTTTTTGCTAAATATGAAGTAAAATAAACTGAAAAAATTCCCAATAGCCGTTCTTCGTCACTCTTTCGTCTTCTTAAACAGCAACAAAAATAAGTTCCGAAATATTTCTATCTGAAAGAAAAACTCTTCGTTATTTACGTCATCATCTTCATAATGTAGTTGACATTCGTATTTTTGACTCAAATGCTTCGATGGAGTAAGAAATGAATTATAAGATGAAGCTGTTGAAATCTCTATGTCATTTCTTTCGATAATCTAGCATTTGCCATCTTTTTTCTACTGCAATGATCCCTATGATTGAATCCTGTAAAATGATGTTTCATATGAAAAATGACACTCCCAAAAGTGCGCCTCCCTATTCAAACCGCCTCCCCTCGCTAGCTACTCCACTGCCATCAATTTGTGCGCAAAGATTTAAAATTAAAAACGCTTTATTTGTCCGTATTTCTGTTATTGTTACTGTGATTTATCTCATTTGTCTCACAGTGACATCAGAACAAGCCCCCGAAATTCTTCGTGGCCAGGAGTGCAAGATTGCACCTGTCGTTGGTAAGGGACCTGAGCACCATACAGGTGACAGTACGATTTTGCTTAGTTCCGCCCCCGATTTTTATGGAGAGTACTCCAGGGGGACGGTTCAGAGGCTGTCCCATCCGCCTTCCGCTACCTCTCGAGAAGATCTTCAGCATATTTAGAGTGCCCCCATGCCGCACAGACACTATATATTTATAGACATCCATGCCTTCTCTGCGACTCGAGCCGTTTCGGTAGTCAGCGTCGCTAACCACTATCCCATTTGGGCGGCAAGCGCTTCTGATGATTTACATCTAAAATCAGAATCCACTGCTAAAGGATCGATTGCTTGACTACAAAAACTTATTGATAGGATTGAGGGTTATCGAAATAATTCTTGTTAAACAAGACAGTTGGTTGTTCCCTTAGTTAATAATCACTTTATAGTGGTAATTGCCAAACTTGAGCTATGAACGCTAATCGCTGCGGCCTTCGACAAATACTGCCTCTTTCCAAATAAACTGGCACTAGTTCTGAAATACAACTGCGGCAGCTTTTCATTGCGTAATGTATGAGCTACGATTAGCCATAGTACCTTTTAAGTTCTGTTTCGTTTGTTGTGTGTTCGCACAAATCGGAATGAATAGTATATGCATATGTATATATATGTTGTATGAACTTAAATCCATTTAGTGCGAATACAAGTTATTATTACTTGCGCAATTGCTGCAAAGTTAGTTAATAATAATTTATTTCCTAAACAGTATTGATTAATTGATTATATTATCTCCTAAGTTTAATTAAAGTAGAATTATTTTAAAAGTGTGCATCCATACTGGTAAGTTATATTTTGAAAGATGTTTTGAAGTAATTTGAAAGCAAAATGTTAATAATGTTTTAACGGGGACTGGAGTTAAATCATCACGAAGAATAATATTACAATTGTAAAAGTAAAAATTAAAACATGTAATTATTGTCATTGATCGGAAATTAGTTGACTTTTCAAGGGGAACAAACCAACTCCCGTTCAATGATCAATAATTGATAGAAATACGTAAATATGAAAGTGTTTCGTCTTTACTCGAGTTATAAGTTAAAGCCAAACCGGCAATTCTAGTCAGGCCAAATATTTCCGCGAATAGTTGTTACACAAAGAACAGATTCTCATGAAGTATTTTAGTTAATTCAATTTTGAGTAAAAATCAATTACTGTAGAGAAATCTTGTAAAACTCGAGTAATCGTCCCCGACACTATCATCTTTATGTATTTGAGTACTATATTATTTGTAGAAATTAAACATTGGAAATTGTCATTATGAAATCGAAATCAAAGTAAAGTTGAAATAAACATAGAAGATTATAAAAAAGATAAATAATGCAAACTTTGCAAAAACAAATCAAAGAGAACATAAAAATAATATAAAAATAATATAAAAATAAAATAGAAAATAATATAAATAAGATCAGTGAATGTACATGAAGATATAAAGGCCAGAAAGGTATTAAGTAACTTACATTCTTTCTAGTGGGGGAGTTGGCAGTGTGTTCTCTTCGTGTCTGACTCAGAAGTGTAGGGTGTCCGAAAATTCTTAGCGGCAGTAGGGGCTTTGAATTATATCAGTCGCTGAGACTTGGGTGAACTTGGGTAGTGCTAAGACTTGGGTAGTGGGTGGGACTTGGAATTCTTGAGGGATGTATTTTGTGGAGTTCTTATCTGAGAGAGACCGTCTGTTAAGATTTTTTTAAAAATACTAGTGAATGGAAATTAATTAATTTCTGGCTAATTGTCGTGTCGCAATGATTAAGGATTTAAAAAAGGAAAAAGGCATTTTCGCTATCCAAGAGCTAGTAGACAGTCTAAAGGCAGGAAATAGGCCCATTTTTTTAGTAACAGTATAGTAACAGTATATGTCTGAAGTCAATTAGCTTTTTACAATATATACAATTGAGTAATTACACTATATACAAATCTTTCAACTGACAGTCATCCAACTTATACCGCCTTCTCAGGTTTAGGAATAAATTATCATATCCCTATCAGTTAAATGATTTAGAGTGAGTATTTAACGCCTGCTCTTTTAAGGCAATGGTTGATAAATTGAAAGGGAATTAGATTATTTTTGAGAATTTTGATAAGGATCAAAATTTCGCGTTGTAAATCTATTGTATCTGTGCATATAGTTTTAATTCGTTGTATTTGATTAATTATAGTATTGTTAATTACTTTTTTGGATATGTTGGAGTTCCAATTTATTAATTTGTTAGTATTGAAATTGAAGTTTCTTGTTTTGTCAAAAAGTAAAATTTTTTTGTAGTTAATGATTTGAAGATCTAGAAAGTCTATGCTATTTTGTGAATTATTAGTTTTATTAAGTTTAAGACAATTCGGATAAATGTCGGAGTTTTCAATTTTACCAAAATTATTAATTGTAATAAGGTCATCAATAAATCTGTAGGTGTGTTTGTAGTAATTTAACTCTTGTGGTTGTAGATTTTTTTGGAAGTTAAATTCTTTGACAAATAAAAAGATATTACAGAACGAGGTGCTGGAATGTAAGCCCATTGGCAATCCTCTGACTTAGTTTAAAAAGTTGATTTTGAAACTTGATGTAGTTATGAAAAAGTGTGCATTTTAGGTAGGTTTTCCATTTGTCAAGAGTCATGATATTGAGTATATTAGGGAAAAGTTTTGGTAGATCAAGTAGACTGGTATAGATTTCTTCTAGAGGAAGTGAGGTATATAAGTTTTCAAAATCATAGCAGTTAATGTTTTGGATGTTAATGGTATGAATGGTATTAATGACAGGAGTGTTATTATGAATGATCCAGCAATAGTTATGATTAGTGTTACAATCATTGAAAATAAATTTACAGATTTTATTAAGTTGAATTGAAAAATAATAGTCTATATTTTTCTTGTAATTGTTAGTTCCATTAGCTATAAATCTAAATTTTAATGGTGTTTTATGGAATTTGGGAATCGCATAAAGATTAGTAAATCTGTTGTAGTTTGCATTGAAAGTAATATTGAGTTTCTTATGAAAAGTTTTAATCCTGTTTATTATAGATGTTTCTGTAAGGTTGGCTGATTGATAAGTAGTTGCGTTGAGAAGTTCTTTATGAATAATCTCAGTGTAGAATTGTTTTCATATAAATCTAAAGTTATTAGTTGCTTTATCTATTTTTGTAATAGTAAAAAGCTGTTTTAATTTACTAATATCAGATGTAAGTTGCGACCAGTTCAGTGTACTTTTAAATTTGAGGTGACTGATTTCTGTGGATATGCGTTGAAGAATTTTAGCTTTCCATTTTAAGAAGGTATCTATGGGAAAATTCAGTTGATAGCTTGCTTTAACTATAAATTCGTTGATGTTGTTTTCGAAAGTCTTGTAACAGTAATTTGTAGTCATGTTTCTGACTGGTCTAAATTTTGTACCATAACTCATTAGTGTTTTTAGTTGATGGTTTTGTATGATATTCAGGTTGCCAGTAATTATGTGCTGGTGATGAGAATCTACGTAATTGCTGTAAATTGGTGTCTTACAATGTCATTCTGCAGTTTCATCTATTTCATGGTGGTTAGTAAGCAAGTTGCTTAAGGTCCTTTGATATTTAAATGCAATCATTGGTATAGTGTCAACTGCGGGGAAGTAATCTTTACAATCTCTGATGATTCTTGAGAAATGAATATTGTCAAACTGCGGATGCAGAAAATTGACTTTAAAATAAATTTTGCGTTGAGTGAGACTATTAGAGAGTCTGAAAAGACTAAAATCAAGAATCATGTCTTTAATGATTTGTATGTCGTCGTAGCTTTCTTGAATGAATTTTTTTAGTTTGATAAGGAATTTATTAGTACATGAGTGTAACCAGTTGAGAAGTTTCTTGGGAAAACAGTCTGAGTCAAAAAAACATTTCAATTGTTTTTTCAATGCAAGTGTATCCAAAGTGGATAAAAATCTCGCATTATTTTTTATTTTGCTTCCTCTTTTTCCTCTCTGCGTTTTGATGCTGTAGAGTTTAAATTGGCTGAAAATAGACTTCTTAGAAGTATCTCTATGACTATGTATATAAGTGTTAAGTCTATATGGATAAAGTGAACGTTGTTTTAGTATATAGAGAGATTCCTGAAAAATTCGTGTTTTGTGATTGGGTATTATATCTAGTATCTGAAGTTGAATAGAGTTCCTCGCCCAGCTCTGAGACTGACTGTAGACTGGCGTTAGCCTTCTGCTAACCGAATGACTCGCGCAAATTAGATTGCGTTGAACCAAACGCTGGACAGAATTTTTTATCTGTGAATTTCCAAAGTTAAATTACTTGCAGTTTTAACTTACATTTTACAATAATTGAGGCTATTCTGTAAGCGTACCCGAAAAAAAGATACAGAATTCGACAAAAAATATCCGAAGTTGAACTTCTTAATCTATCAGGTATTTCTCCCGCCTTCTTGCCTTTGGGGTGTGGTGGTCTGCACACTGGGCGCGTATTCCAGAGGTCCGTGGTTCGATTCCCGGCGAAGGCAGTGCATATTTTTCATCTTGCCTGCTTCCAAAAAATACCTAATGTCTGTACAAAGTATTGTCTACAATTAGAGTACAGTTTTCTATAAAATAGGTCAGACATCTATGTAATTGTATAAAATTCTAGGTATAGCTTCTTTGAACTATTCATAAGGATTCAATAGAGATATGTACTGATATTCGGTAGAGATTTGTGAACAGATTCTAATGAAAAACAAAACATACAGTTTCGAGAAAGGTCCATGCAAAGAAGTTTATATAGTGTATGTAAAATCAGACTAGAATTATTCTACTGAAAGTATCAGATCCGGTTTATAGAAAATTGGGCCACAATTCTAAAGTATCTAAACAAATTTCTTATTTTAATTTCCTAGTGTAAAAGATTCTGTAAAGCTTTCGAATATTAAAAAATATTACAAAATGAACAATTATTTGGGGGTAGGAATAAAAAGTTGAATTAAATATTCATATCTGAATAGAATTTTTTAACCTAAATTTTGAAATGATCTACGACATGAGTGTGGGTAGGTAAAATCTTTCAGAGCAGGTGTCATTTTTTTCTTTTAGAAATTTTCGGTATCGTTTTACATTTAAAAAAAAATTATTTCAATAAAAAATAAATACGTTTTAAATTTAACTAAAATTAAAAAACAATTTAATCATTCTCGTATCAGAAGGGTACATATACAAGAATTAAAAACATTAATTTCTGGAATTAAAATTATAATTAACAGGAAAAGATTAATTTAATTAATTTTGTGATTTAAATTTATTTTACGCTTTTAAAAGATTTTATTCATTCATTAGTCCAAAGGGGCTTTGTCCCTGAAGGACTGTTGTTTTCGTTTTGCGATTTTGCGTTGAAAATTTTAAATTTGTATGCTGTATCACTTTTCAAATCGTTGCCACCAAATTCTATCGCCCTGTATTATATTTGAGGAAATTAAATAATGAAGAATCTGCATAAATGTATGTATGTTTCTCGCATTTTGATAAAACACCGGTACCTAAAGCCATCCAATTTTGAATGACGTAACCTACTGCGAATATACGCATCTGAAAAGCCCAAATTAGAATATGGAATTTGTTTTATTATCGATTTCATATTTTGTAAAACTTTAACGAATTTTTAAATAATAAACTCAACGATTTCAAAGCGAGCAATGGCAACACTCTATGGAGTGGGGGAAACCTTTTTATCTTCAGCGCGCGAAACTGTGTATCGGAAATTAATTCTAAAGATATGCTCGTTTTAAAATTATTTTGCGACATTGCTGTTGAAGGTTCAGGTGCTAGACACACATGAAAGCAGGCGCCTGGGCTGGTAGCCGCATCCTGTATATAACGCGTGAGGAAAGTGACATATCTTTTCTAGCATAACACGAAGAGGTGTTTAATGAGAATTAATGCGATAATGTAATGATGAACCTTTGCGTAGACAAACGAGGCTGCTCTGGAAAGGATGGCCGTCAGACTGCTGCTGAAGTAAAAGAGAAAAGATAGAAATAATTAGAAGTCCGGAAATTTAGCTGTTATACGTTGTATGAATTCCTATTGGTTCATCGCTGATCGCATGCAGTTATTTTTCTAATCCTCTGCTTATTGCTGTTGAACTAAACTTTATTCATGTTATGAATTTAAGTGCAACGAACATGATATTTAATCAATAAGAATAACACACAAAACGTTAAAAAAACGCCCCTTTGGACGTAATTTAAATTTGAAACATTTCAGATTTATTTATTTATTTATTGTTATCTAAGAAATAGTGTACAAACAATTATGTAAAATGTAACATAAATTCAAAAACTAGAAAGTGTAGAGAAAAATAGGTAAGTATATGCTTTCAGAAATGATTCAACACTTATGAAAAAAGTGCTTTAATTAGCTCTTCTACATCTCATATAGTGCATCAGAAACTAAAAATATTCTTACCACATGTGTGATTACAGTTTGAAAACTTTGCAAAAAGTTGTATAGAGCTTTGCCAAAGTGTATAGGAAACTTACATAAGGGTAAGTCATGTATTTGTTAAGCTTTAAATAAAAAGGTTTGGATAAACCTTTTGAGTTAGCTGTTATTTTAATAGACTATGTGATACGCCGCCTGACAGCCAGGTTAGTAAAGTAAGTTGCTGAAATTTATACAGGAGGATTAAGGAGATATTCTGTTGTATCAATAATTAATTTATTAATATTTACGGTAAAACTGCATAAGTAATTATATACTCCATAGATACTTTACAGAAATGAAACCGAACATGTTATCTGAATTCCTTTCTAAAGCAAAATCTAAATAAGGATTGATAAAAGTTACTAAGATAGTTGTAAAAATTCGAACAAAATAGCTCAAAGGGTTGGGTGAACAAAGAAAAAGAAGGAAAGAAAAATCAATACATACAATTCTATAGCTGATCAGCGGGAAAAAGAGTTTTAAATTCTAAGCAACTTTAACGAAAACAAACTGCAACTGAAACGAAAAGCCGCTGAAAAAAGGCCAAAGATAAGATGTATCTTCTCTTTTCTAATACTAGTTTTATCCGAAACAAATTTGTATTCAATACACATAAAAAAAGGACTTTTTCTGTAAAAGTTTGCAGTTGCCGGTATTAGAATGAATAAAGCCGTTGTAACCAAAGGGGAAAAGGATTTTTCCTCTGAAAAGTTTCTTTTCATTTCGAAAAGCTACGTAAACAAAAATTTATTTCTGTGGCCATTTTTAGTTTAATTTATTCGCTACATACAGAACAAGTATATAGAGAATATGTTCACAGTAACCATTTATAATAAAGTTCAGTAAAGTTACGACTATCCCTCTTTGCTGTCTCTCTTTCATTATTGGCTCATTTGAAAATAAATAAGTCACATAAATTCATTAGGTAGTGCGTAGAGGAACGAAGAAAATTTAATGTAAAGATGTAAAGCAAAGAAAAAAAAAGAGGAATGCATTTTTCTTTATGGTTTAAATAGTTAGTCGGTTCAGCTAATAACTGGAAGGTCTCTGGTTTGAATCTCAGCATTAGTATAAGTGATTTCGCGTGTTCTCCCCGACTTTGAAAAATTTTACACTTCCACACTGAACCGCAGTGTGGTAAAAGATACCACGTTACTGGCAGAATTTGGTCGAATGGATGTCGTATCTCTTCTCAGAGGAGTGTTATAAAAAACAATGGACGTTATAAAAGTGGGGCTTAAAAATAATTGCAAACAGGTAATTATGAAGAGGACTTTCCACCCCTCCACCACTTCCTTTTAATAAGACAGACATGTAAGGAATTATTGCATTCTCCCGTTCTTTCTTTGTCGTCGTGTGAGTCATTAACATGTTCATCTGGCTGTCAGAAGATCCGTGGTTCGAATTCGGCGAGGAAAGAGCGGATACATACATACAAATATATATATATATATATATATATATATATATATATATATATATTAAAATATAGTTCTTGCTTTGAAATATCTGGTAATCTCTTCCGAATGTTTATAAAAATACAAAGTTAGGTTATATTACAAATTATACTAATTAAAATTTGTTAAAATTTTACGAGCTATATGGATTTTAAACTCTGTAAGTTAAGTATATTACTGAAAAATAAAATAAAGATAATTATATGAATTACTCCAACAATAGTTAATTTGGGGGGAAAATAATAATAAACTCAGCTAGCGAAATTTCCCGGGTCTAGCTGATAATTAATAATAACACGGATAAAGAACTAAATTTATGGCTTTTAAATTACTTAGTTTGTAAATCGGTAACCGACAATTAACTTTGGAAAAAGAATGAAATATCTTATGATTCGCCGAATGGCAAAAAAACTGGCGCGCGTAAGGTAAAATTATTTTATATCAGATAGTGGCAACACATTTCTTTTAAATAGCTGAGTTCTTTTATTAAATTTCAAAGATAAACATTTTAATTATTTTATGTAGGAGTTCTTTCTTAAAGACAAATATCTTACGCTTTAAAATTTAGTAGCAACACTTTTCTTTTAAATGGTCCTGTTTTCTGATTAAATTTGAATTATGAGTATCTTACGATTTGCTGAGCTGCAACACATTACCTTTTAATCGCCGAGCTTGTCGATCAAGAATTAATTAAATTTACGCAAAATATTAAAAATCAAAACTAAATTCGAAATTGAAAATTCCGGTTTCGAAATGCGCATGCTCGGTTGCAGATGTAGGTGTGTTTATTGTTTTAAATCATTCGGCTATCAAACAATATCCAATTTTATTTCAAGAGAAAATTGAAATTCTAAAGTCAAAAAGCAATGGCAACTGAACTGAAAATTTACTAGTCCGTGTGGGTAACAAATTAAAGATTTTCACCGTTTGAAACGGCAACAGCTGTGAGGACTAACTCTTTGAGGGCTCTGTGACGATAGATGATCATTACCACGTGACACCAAAAAAGAGGGAAGACTAGTTTTCTAAATTAAAACATGCACAAATGTTTTTCAAGTAATGCTGTAAAGGAACTTTCTTTTAGCACTTGTTATCTTAGGCCGAACGTGATAATTAGAAGAGATGCTTCCAAAGTAGTTACTTTGTAAAACTTTTCTTTCATCTTCCTGTGAAATTCTTGTGGGTTTTAATATTCATATCATAATACTCTGTGCTTAATCACTACATTATTCATTTAGTTGGAAACATTGTTAAAAATGCTTTTTAAAATTTATTAAGATATCGTTGTTATGATGGGGGGAGGGAGCAGTCGCGCACAGTCTGTGTATGCCGCAACTCTTTATATTAAAAAAAAAAAAAAAAAAGACTTTCCAGAATGTCATCTTTTAAAGGAAATGCAAAGTCTTAAATGGCACTTCAAACTTCAGTTGCGTATAAAATGGAAGAAAACAGAAGAAAATCTCATCTAGCGGATGCATAATTTATGTATCTTATTTAAAAGTTTTGGTGTTTCTTAAAGCAAAGAGAGGTAAGCAAAGAAGTGGCGTTATTTTTATATACTGGTTTCCCGCGAAGGAAAATTAATTTGACGCATTGAATGCATTATTTATTAATGGCTCGCTAAAGTATTTTGATTTTAGCAAGCGTTTTTTATATTTCAACATTTTAAATATATAAATTTTTAGCACTGGAGGTGTTACTAGTCGTGATCCTCACTTTTATATTTTTATCACGTTTGAGATTTAAAAAAAATGTTGCCACCATATGTTATCGCCATTTATTATTTTTGAAGAAATATAGCGAATATAAAAAATATGTGGCAACACTTAACATTGTATCGGGAGTTTTGAAAAAGTGCTGCTGTTAAAATTTGTATGATTTTATGTGACGTAAGCGCGAAGAATAAAGTTAAAAAGACAAAAAAAGTTATGTAGGTCTCCTTGTAAGAAATCTGGTCATCTTGTTAAGAAAACTTGTAGACTCTTACTGAAAGAACCACGGAGAAATTTTGATATGGTATTTTTCATTTTATCGATTATGTCATTACATTTTATCGATATTAGTACGTTAGGTTTATCTGCCTAAGGATGAGAGAAAGCCATTGTGGAGGATTTCCTGAGTTAAACTGGTTCATATCCACATTACACAGTGGGGGACCTCATTAACGCACAATGCAGCAGCCCTTCGCCAGGAATCGAACGAGGTCGAACTACCAGTGTTCCGCGACTTTTTGGCTCGGCCGCTGGCGGGCCCAAATCAGGAAATGAGTGATATCACAAAATGTAGGATAGATTGGGCAGATACAAAATAAGTACTACAGAATATTCATATGAATTATTATCACAAATTCAGCTAGGGAAACAGTTGCCTCTAAAATCTAATTGTAATAAGGATTTGCTTTTTTAAAAAAAATCTGATGTTGACATCATATGACCCTCCTTGTACGGGCTATTAAATTATACACATATTTCATGTAAACTTATTTACTCGAATTAATCTAACGTAGAATCGGTTAATTAAGTTAGGAAAAAAAAAAACGAGGAAATAGGTTAAAATGAACTGCAACAAACAAATATGTGTAATTTAGTAAAGCGTATAAGGAAGTGTGGAAGATTTTTTTATTCAAATCAATCAGATTAAAAAGGAAATATTATTAAGAACTGCTTTAAATCGATGAGTTTGTGCGTCAAAAACAGAGAAATAAAATTGAATGTTAAATATCTTATGCTTTTCCGAATGGTAGCACAATGGAACGTTAAAATATTTTATTTCCGGTGGCTGCAACACATTGCATTGTCAGTGAGAACACAGAGTCTTTAAAATTTAAATACTAGCAATTTTTACTGTAAACTTTGCTATTCTTCTTTCAAAAATGAAAACCCTAGATCATCCATTAGTAATGCGTTGAGGTTTGTAGTGTTTGTCAGAAATAACTAAAATTACTGATTATGTGAATAAAATCCAAGGGTTGAACTATATTCCGGAAAATACTGTATTTAATCCAGTGGAATTGGTTAAGTTTAATGTTTTCCGTTTAGAATTTTACTCAACTTTGTGAAAAATATGTTTCTTTGAAATTTTGGAAAGCGTAATAATTTTTTGGATTTTTAATCCTGTCTGACAAATTTGATGCTTTTCTGTGCATTTAACGGCTCTTTTTCCCTTCCGTTACTAAAACGAATCAATAAGACTCCCTGCCACTTTCAAAGCCCCCTCTCTCCAGCAAGACACAGATTCGAACGTTAGCGTGAAAGGTTTCATTACTTCGTCGAACACCGCCCCCATCCTCTTCAGGCCCAGGAAAAGCGGCTGCATGGAACTGTCTCGAATTTCCACCTCTTTTCTCGACCCCGCTCGGTCTGTTCTCTTCTCTGTACTCCCCCTATGGTTACCCTCAGGAAAGTGTGAGAAATGTTCGAAGCACGGAAAGCACACTTAACCCATGACCCCCAAGCCATTTCATTTGAAACAGGCTTATACAGAAGACAACAGCTTCCTTAGTTGGCGGTGATGGAGTGCGGTTACAGCTTCTGTTAAGCTTCTCGACACTTTCTGGAAGGTGTGAGAAGGGGGTTGCCTTAGTGAAATGATGGTTGCTTATTGGCGAAATTTCTCAAGAGTTATAAACTGTAAACCTTTTTTTATGTGGTGGGTTCGATTATAGTTAGAATTTCAATTACTTTCTAGTTAGAAGAAATTTTGTCTATTGCTAGGGGGGGATGGGTTGCAAGAAAAACTAGAATGTTTCTATACGAGATGCGTAATATATGGCATTATACGAAAGATGCATTTAGAGTCATATCAGTTAGGCAGGTTATTAAAGTAATATTAAACGAAGCCTACCGTAAAGGCCGTTTATGATCTATAAAGAGCGTGTTCACGTGACGGTGGGGTGCAGTAAACTTAGATTACTAAAATGGAATAACATCCAGAGATGCTGATGTCCTACAAGATGGTAAGTCATTGGTAATGGTACGAATAGCAATCACTAGCTAAATCTACAGGCTACCACTGTGGTGAAAAGCAGTTAATTAAGAAAAATAAAGTAAAATTAAACCGAAGGACATTGATGATCTTTAAATACGTTGATCACCGATACAAGGTATGTGCAGTAAATTTTTACACAGGTGGCAATAAAAAACCTTTCCCGATATATGAACCCTTAAGCGGCCTATCCATTTAATCAATCAAAATTGAATTTCAGATATTATTATTTGAAGGTGTGCGCTCGATGTTGGAATGATTTAAAATAATCGTTACTGTGACAGTGAAAAAATTTCAAAATAACACCCACTATTTTCCTGCGCAAATTGATCAGAAACTTGAGAGACCATAAATGGCATTTGAACGATGCACGTGTGATGAAAATCTCCGGCGTAAACCATTTGCAAAGAAGAGCTTTGTGTTGGGCCAATGAATGACAAGCACTGTAAAGGACCAATGGACGCTTCTCCGAATCCATCATAAGTGCGTGGTATGCAACGTTTATGATGTTGCAGAATTACGTAATTCCGGGATCGCAGCAGCGAAATATCCATTAATGACACTGTATGCAAGATGGTGCTCCTCCACGAGTCGCCACGTGTGTTTGGCAAATGCTGCAACAGAACTTCATCTCCCCAAACTTTGCAGTGTCATAGCTATCGCGATCCCCCGACTTCACTCCGATGGACTACTACTTGTGGGACTATCTGAAATCTAAGGTATACTCATGAAATTCCCGAGATTCGTCAGAATTGAAAGATAAATAAAACGTGAAGTTAACAGATTGCTCCAGCAATGCTATGTTCATCATTGTTGTTAACAATCGTCCACATGCAATGTATTATCGTCTGCGAAGGTGGGGGAACGTTGAAAACTTGTAATTCCAATAAAAAATTGTCTCCTCTCCCCTGTCTTGTATTGTGATTGGTCCGTTGCAATGCTGTACTTTGCAAATGTTTTACGCTGGTAATTTTCATCATCTGTGTATCGTTCCTACGCCTATTATGGTTTTTCAATGCGCTGATTTAATTTTGCGCAGAAAAAGGTGGGTATTACAATTTGAAAATTTCGAAGTTTTTTCACTTTAGCGCATAACCTTCAAATCAAGCGGGTAGGCTGATAGAGCTTCGTATAGTAGAGGAGTAAGTTTTTTGTTACCTTTATCCTGTAGTTTATGTAAAATCAAGCAGAAGGGCACGGCTACCCACAAGGTCGCTAGTTCTCTTTGAATTGGTAGCCAGAAGTAACGTAACACATAATGCACTCAAACCTTAAATCACTAGTATGAGACTGTGCATAATGCACTCAAACCTTAGGTCACCATTATAATCATAATATATATACCTAAATTCATCACCATATATACCTATATCACCATATATACCTAAATTATATATCTATATCACCATATATACCTAAATTCATCACCATATATACCTAAATTCATCACCATATATACCAGACTGTACAGTGAATTTACATCACCATATTTACCTAAATTCACTGCACAGTCTCATACTATGCACTCAAACCTTAGGTAACCAGTATGAGACTGTGCAGTGAATTTAGGTAAATTATTGAAATAAAATTAATCCAAGCGGTCGATGCCATTCAGGGCCGTAGGTATCAGTAACTTGTGGAATGACGATGACCAGTCAAAGTTACTGGTGTTAAAATAAATTTAAATCGAAGGACACTGATGACCTCGAAGCCATTATTATTGATTCATGATTTGTAATAAATTGAAATATTTATTAAAATTAAATCTTGCCCATAGACGCCGTTGTGATGATGGGTGATCTTTGGGATGGCCGCGACGGACGGTCAACCCACGATTACCAATGTGTGATAGTATAGTAAATTTAGATAAGCAGCAGCTATTATTAATACTAGCCGGTTATTATTTATTTATACTAGCCGAGTTTTTTAAATACTCCGTAACACATACATACATTCTTAATATTTCCAAAACAAAAGCATTAAAAAGAAGAAAAAAAAGATGTTAGTGGGTGCTCGTTGTATACCAAGCAGACTGTGTACTTAAAAGGAGCCATACGTAATCAAACATTATGAATATTACGTTAAGTATTGGTTTTGGATTAATCGCAAATCATAGAGTGATAGATGCGAAGAAGTGGTTTTCGTGATGTTCGTACGAAAAAACTTTCCCATTTAAAAAAGTAAACTTTAAATATTTCTAATGCAGGGCATTAGCAAGATTGAAGAACTTTTTTAACAGTGTTTAGTTTTGCATTTCTGAAAGCAAGATAAAATTATTTTTTCATTTTCTCAACATGGAGGAAAAATAACTCTGTTCGAACTGCCATTTATATATAACTCATTCAGCAGCTGATTTGTTGCTCTGCATTATTTGCATGATTGCGCTAATCAGGCGTAAATTTTTAATTCTGTGGTCCATTAATTACCATAGTACGGAAGAGGATCTTTTCCGTCATAGAACAAAACACACAAAACAATTTTTTGCAAAATAATATATGCGCCAATGTTATCTATTGGTTGATTTGATTTAGTTTATTTGATTACAGCAAAGCACAGGAGAGCTATCTGCCTAAAGAAAAAGATGTTTTCGTGGAAGACTTTTTAAAGGAAACTTTCTCGTATCGAAGTTACACATTTAGTAATGCCATGCAGCCAGCCCGTTTTCTGGAATCGAACCCAGGATAAGCTATAATGTTTCACCGACTTTTCTGCTCGGTTGCTGGAGGGCTGTTATCTGCTGGCCATCTGTTAATGAAAGCGTTGTTTTTATCTTTCATCACACCCTTTTTTTTTAAACCCAAAAGTAAATATTAAATCACTTTTTTGTGCGGGGTACTGTGTCATTCTATTTTTTTTTTTTTGTTGTTGTTGTTGTTGAAACAATTAACTTTCGAAGTATACAGGGGTTGGACAAAATATGGAAACAACGAAACAAAAACATACTTCTGTGACTAATACGGTGTAGGCACTCAGCTTTGGCACAAAAAACAGCTTGCAGTCTTCTCAGAATGGATAAATAAAGGTCTTGTATGCTTTACAAGAGAATCTTGTACCATTCATCCTGTGAAAGGTTAGCAAATTCAGTAAACGATGATGGCAGTGAATTGCGTTCACGCAGATTTCTCTCCAAAATAGTCCACAAAGTCTCAGTAATATTGATATCAGGTAACTGTGGTGGGCATGGTAGGTGTGAAAGTTCCTCCTCGTGCTCAGAAGACCAATCCTCGACGATGTGAGCTGAGTGAACAGGAGCTCTTTCGTCTTGGAATACGGCATTACTATTGGGGAACAAAATGTTTGCCATGGGATGAGCGTGATTACCCAAAATGATCGCATAATCCTTGGCCGTAATGTGACCTTGCTCTGTAATGATGGGTCCCATGGAATACCCCGATATGTCTATTCAAACCATGACCGAAGCCGCGCCAAGTTTCACTCTCGTCAGCAAACAGTCTGCATGTTGTTTAGGACGACGTTCGCTAGACGTAAACTCGTCCAGAAGTCGTAAACGTTGTGAAGAAAACTCATCCCACCAAATAAAAGTCTTCCACTGCTCTACAGTCGAAGTGTTATGACTTTGGCACCACTTTCTCCTCTGACAGACATTTTGGTCACTGATGCAATTCACTTTTGAATTGCAGCTTGCCCCAAAATACCCTGCTTAGAAACCTCTCTTCGTATTTGTTTTGGTGCTGACGGGGTTTACGAGTACGCCATTTAGTTCCGCAGTCACTTTTGCGGCTGTAAGTCCTCTTTTTCATCACAGTCCTCTTCAATGATTGTCTGTAATGATTACTGAACACACATTTTCGTCTGCGAAGTGATTAAGCGGATGTGGTTTTACTCGTTTTCTTGTATGAGTTAAGAATCTTAGATGCTGTATTTTTTGTACACCAAACACTTCAGCTACCTCGGTTACGGAAGCACCAGCCATACGATCACCAAAAATTTGCCCACGTTCGTATTATTTAGCTCCGACATAATGCACTCACAAATGCACAGAAACGCAACGTATTTAGGATGATGTATAGGTGGCGCTAGTGAGCAAACACATCCTTGCTACCAACAGCGTTTGCAAGAGTAAACATTTCATTTCAAACATGCATTTTACGAGGTGTTTCAGTATTTTTATCTAATCCCTATATTTCTAAAGTTTAGAAAATGTTTACCACCTTCGAAGTAAGATGATTGCGAAAGTATATATGCTCGCTAGAAGTGTTAAATTGGGGAACTATATCTAATATATCTCTGGAGAAAATTATTTGGCGAGGTTCTGTTTAACGGAAAAGATCTCAGAAGCCAGGTACAAAAGGCAATGAGTGATAAGCCGCTACCTCACTATATGAGCTGCCGTGCTGTCGGCGCAGAGTTATTTATAACCCAAATTTTGTATTCATATTTACTTTAACCAACAACTTTGGGCTCTAGGTTTTCCCCTTTCTTCGCAAAGTTTAGATGTAATTAAATATTTGGCAATGATTTTGTTAAGCTCATTTTCCTTATCTGCAAAATTTAGGTACATTATGGAAATTTTTATTTAAAAACATATTTTATTGCTACAGATCCGATTTTAGAAATAGGCCCAAACTTATTGTTTTGCATCGTTGTGAAATTTTATGGCTGACAGTTTGCGTCAGCTGTTTGCTTTGAAATTCGCAGTGTAACAGATACATACATTCGTGTTGTATTCATTACTGTTGTTTAATATAATACATAACGGCTTGGAGCAAATATCCTTAGATAGTTTCCTTTAGATTCTTAAGGATCATACCGTGTGTCGTAAGTTTTAAGGTAATTTAAAGTTTTGAAGCTGCAATACATTTTCAATTTTTTTTTCCCCAAATTATCATCAAAATTATGGGCAGTTCCCCCTTCCATGTTTGGAATTGAAGTACCTGTAAAAAAATTGGTATTCTCGAAATGCATACTTTTGTAGGGTTGGAGATATTTTGCACCAAGAACTTTAACAAGTGTCCGATTTTAATATCAGTTTTAGAGTTTGATTTGTTGTGGTTGCGAAGCCCGCTGATTCGAAGAGTGTTCGAAAATAGCGCAAGGTATCCCAAAATATAGTACATAACTATTAATAGTACATTACATTATTTTTGGTCGCACAGCTTTTACACAAACCATTTAACTGATTATAATATGGTGCCCTCTTTGGTATATATATCGGTACATGATAGTATCTTATTTATGTGGTACAAAGTTTAAGAACTCCTGGTCTTGTGTGAACGATCATGTAGTAGATCATGAACGACTTTTTTGACGCAGATAGTTTATTTTTTCATTAAAAAAATTATGAATGATATTAAAAAGATATTTTAATCCCCTATGCTTAATTAGAACGCATGGGGATCAACATCAAACCTGATTTGTACCCACCAGCAGCCGAGAGGTAAAGTCGCTGAACACTTATGAATCCGACCTAGGTTCGATTCCAGGGCAGCAGATTTGGCTGTATGGACGCTTTCGTCATTTTCCAAATGTGTAACTTGGGTACGAGCCAGTTTCCCTTAGAAAGTGTTGTAAGAAGACATCCCTTGCCTTAGGCTTATAACCCTAGTGTGCTTTGTCGTAATCTCAATAAATCAAACTAAAATTGATTCACATTCATTGAGTTTTTTAAAATTAAGATAAATTTTTTCCTTTAGCTTTATTATTACTTTTCATATTAATTATGGGCAACTTTAAATGAAATTCTTGTTTTAGCTACAAATGTTACAAATTCGTAAATTTCACATTTCGATATTAAGCATGCAAACTTTAAAAAAAAAAAAAAAAAAAAAAAAAAAAAAAAAAAAAAAACGAATGAATGAATTCACTAGATTAGGGCAAAGCACACAAGAGCTATCAGCCTAACAGGAGTTAGGTCTTCGTGGAGGACTTTCTAAGAGAACTAGCTCGTATTTACATTACGCATGGGGGACCACGAAAACTCTTGGACAGACAACCCGTTCGTGGCGATCTGAATTTTACTTAAATTATCAGTCGTCTGCGGATTCTATCATCTTCTTAAATGGGCTTTTGATTAAACGAAATTCTGTTAAATGTTATAGTGCTAATAATTCAAATAAATAAGCGCACATTTAGAATACAATAAATAGCTAAATATCCTCATAATTTAGCCTATTATGCTTCTGAATTACATTGCTTATCAGTGTAGAAAAACTGCCTGTTTTGAATTTGTGGAATTTATTCTAAAGCTGTAGAGTTCTGTATAATTTTATGTGACTGCGTTTTTCGCTTAGGGAATCTTTCAACAGGTGAATTTTTAGTTTTATTTGTAATTTTTCCTTTCGGCTGGTTACTGGTTTTTCTTATATTTTTATGGTTGAACAGATGCATATCTTTTCTTTTCGTTTCTATATAATTTATAATTTTTTTGTTGGATCAGATAAACTTGATTACGATTAGAATTATGGCAAAGCACCCAAAGTTAACCGCGTGAGGCGAAGGATGTGGATTCTTGGGCCACTGTAATGAAAGCTGATTCGTTACAGATTAAACATGCGGAAAACCACAAAAATTCCACCCGTTCGCAGTATTTGAACCGGGTCAAACTACCAGTGTTCAGCGGACTTACTGCAGCCTTTTAATGGGGCGTCTTAAACTTTCTTTTAAATTCTACGTAGCCCTTTATGACGTTTGCTTTAAGGTATGTTTCTACCCAAAACAGAGGCATTTTCATTCAAATTAAATCACCACACAAACGGTATAGTGGTTAATGACGCTAACCGTCGTCTTAGCTAACATTAACCGGGTTCGAATCCTAGGGAAAGGAGGGATGTTCATAAGCGTATGGTATCTGTGCGGCAAGGAGCACTCAAAATCGTGTCGAAAGGTTAAGGGATGGGAGACAAAATTGCGACGGAAGCTTAAGTTAGCTAGGTTCAGCAGTACTTCAGTCACATGTGGTGAGTGCAGACCTAACTTCTACCTGTACCGGTTAAAATTTAAATCATATGGTTTCTAATAAGTTTAAATCAATTATAAATTATTATTAATTTTTATATGAATCTCTGAAATATACTTTTAAAAAGGTGTCTTTACGAATTGATTGAGGTAAAGCGTGCGTGTGCTATCTGCCTAAGAGGAGGGATGCCTTTGTGGAGGTTTTTCTAAAGGAAACTGGCACAATTTTATATAATGCGTTCTAGCTAAGAAAAATTATATTCAGTTAGCTTGTTCGCTAGGATTAGTGTTCAGTAATCTACCAATGGCGACCTTTTCATGGGGAATTCTTTCAAAAAGGATTAGGTTGTAAGGATCTTAAGTTTTACTAACGTTTATTTTATTTTAAATCTTTACTATCACTTCTTATTTTCTACTTCCGGCCAGAATTAAAAGCTTTAACTTATTTATGCAAATTTGTCTTGCGAACGCCAAGTACTTAAGTTGTGGCTTTTTGCCAAGCGAGAGAGAGAGGAAGGAGTTAGTAGAAGCAGGCCGCTTGCCTTAGCAGTTTTTACTCGATTGCTGGTTGCCTTCCAGGCCAGAGGTATAATCCTCTTGTTAATTTTAAACGTATTGCAGTGTTAACAGTTCTCTGTACTACATACGGCTTCCTGTTAATATACGGCCAATCTTCCACGTAGGCCCTTGTTTGTTATTCCAAAGTTAAGTTAGAGTTTAGTTAATATTTTTATATTCTTACGTTCAGACCACAAGTGGTTGGTCTCTGTATTCCGAAGTCCGGAAATCATTGTAAAGAGTGAAAAATAAAGGGTTTCGTATACCCTTCCTGTGTATCTTGTCTACTTCCCACATTTATTGAACATAGCTTTAGTAAGCTTCCTGTTCCGAGTCAGGTTCTTGAATGTTCCCAAAGCAAGTAAGGCGGAACACAGAACCTGATAAGGTTACATTATTTGAATATGGCAAAGCACGCAATGGCTATTTGCTTAGGGTGAAGGACGCCTTCCTAGACAATTTTATAAAAGAAACTGGCTCGTATTTCCCTTAAATGGAGAAAACCACGAAAACTAAACATGCAGCTAATCTGTTCACGTGAATTTGAACGCCGGCTCAACTTCACAAAATATGCATCGAGATTTCGCCTAATACTTGTGGTAAGGAACGAAATCAGCATTTTGTAAATAGTGTGAAGAGCTACATCTGAGATGATTTGTCAGTTGGAAAAGGTTTCGCTGTTTGTGCTTTGAAAAAATATTTAAACTTTTTTTTTTTTTTTTAAATAAAATTCCTCTTTTTTTTTTTTTTTTTTTTTTTTTAAATTTTCACATGTATAATTATTTTCACTTATGTGGTTTATGAATTAAAAAAAGGGTTAGGTAGTTTATAGCAAAATACTTAGTGGTTAATATGCTTTCGAGGAGGATTCTGTGAGTACGTTTGAGAGAAATGTATTTCTTTGTAAGTTTATCTCATCAAAGAAAAATTGTGTGTCAAACAAATTCGGCATAATATATGTGAGATTGAAATGTGAACAAAATTAATTCTGATTATATATAAGATCCAGTTGTTTTGGTCATATAGGTTTCCTTTTTCGCTGTTTGTGCACCTTCTCACAAAACCGTGATGTTAGTGTTTATATAATCACGTTGCACGCCAAAGTCGCCAACTGCTTATTGCAACCCTATTTTTCCTGTTCTGCCTGGGTATCCACTGTCGCCATTCTAATTTCATTTTCTTCCTTTGAAAGACTTAAAAAGGAATGAACTTCCCATAGAATGACGGGTCTTGAAAGGGGGAATGCCTTTCTTCCCCTTTTTCTTCTTTTTCTCCCCATCGTAGTGAGGCGCAAGCGCCAACCGTAAAGAGAAGAGAGGGAGGGGGGAATAAAAGAAAAGATTAAAAAAAAAAAAAAAAAAAAAAAAAAAAGAAATAGCATTCCAGCATCGGTTTCTCTGTTAAGTTCCTTACTCCATTTCTTGACAACGAAACATCACACTAATCGTTGATTTCTGCTTGGTCAGCTTCGTCTCTTTCTATCTCGAGCTGGACATGGTCTTTCGGCCAAGCATTTAATGTTTTTCTCCTGAAACCGGAGGGTTTTGTATTTGTTTTTTGCTGTTCATTCCTTACTAAATGGAATATCGTCATGATGAATGAGTATGTCATCAGGTTGCTGTCCTTGTAAGATGATCTTGCTATTAAAAAAAGTTAATATTCGGGGATATAAAAGTGGTTACTGTGAGCTGTAATTTCTTCTTTCCAGCCTAATAGAAAAAAGAGTTGTTTTTTGTATGAGAATGCAGTTATTGTCAACTCAAAATGAATTTAGAAAACACCCTCATGAATATGACAAACTGCAAGAAAGTGGCACTTTTAAAATGTAATGTTATAGCAGGCTGCAGTTATTTAGATTTTGTCTTGTAGTTGTTTAGATTAAGAATTCTGAAGTTTTTTAAATTGAGATGTTGTGTAGGTTTTATTCTGCAGTTATTCAGATTAAACATTTAATTCTGCTGTTGCTTAGTTATTTAAGCAGTTATTTAGTTTTTATTATTTTTCAGATTGGTGCTTTTATGGTAACGGCGTATAATTTTCTTCAGATTTTGTGTTTATACAACTTATTATATTAATATACATTCTTAAGCATGAAAGTTATGAAGTATAATAATAAAACAATTTTTATGCATCTTTCAAGGGACTGCTGAAATGCTGACATGTAAATAGCAAAGATGAATAATCGAACTTTCGTTTTAAGAATGCGGAGGTATATTTTTCAGCTATAGAATGTTAATGCTGCAACTTTGCTACAACTGTTATACAAATTTAATTTTACTATCCTGCTTTTAGTTTGATCAAACTAATTTGCGTATTGTAAAATATTTCATTTTTTAAAAGCTTAAGAATTCGTATCTGATATAATGTAATATATAAAATAAAAATCAAGACGACCATATTTTTCTTTTGATTGCTTATCTTGAATCAATATCGCATAGATGCAGATTTCAATTTTTCCTAAAGAGAAAATTCTTCAGACGTCATCTGATGCATCCTTTGATATTGAACAAGAACAAGGCAAATAATATCTCAGTTAACGCATGCATGCCGAAAGATACAGAAATGAAATGTCTTCCATCAGCAAACCTGTCTGGGCAGCAGACTCAGTTGTCTGCTCTATCCCTATATTTGGCTCCCTTATTTAATCTATTATCCAGATTTGAATCCCCTGTGTCTTGCGTTATATCCTATGTCTTCTTTTCTTTGCGTCATGTTTCAGTTGTACAACTTCAGAATACTGTCCAAAGAAAGAAGTAACTTTCGGAGAAACCGTTCGAGCCGTGAAAAGGGTTAGATGGGAAGATATTTTGGGCAGAATATGTGGACATGTGTTGTACTTGTAAGCTAACTGTGGAGGTGTAGTTTTCCGCCTTGTTTCATTGTAGGTCATCATCTTGATCAGTTCCATTCATATTGATCAGTTTGTGTTCGTTCCGCAGGCACCAGCATGTCGTAGCGAAAACAAGAGGCTTAGGTCCGTCAAAAAGTTTCATACCAACTTTTTGACTTTATTGCAGAATTTGATGGCATCTTCTGCTTGTTAGCTATCATACACAGTCAGATGATGACGTGAAAGTTTTTTGCAATTCTTTGTTGTGTAAATCCCAAATGAAACGAAAAACTAAAAGAAAAACAAATTTTTTTAAACGGATTAGAGTTTGCAACTGTGCTGTCTGAAGTTATCCGCGTGTGGAAGGGTCGCTGCTTGTTGTACTGAATGGCAAATTCTGGTGTTGCCAAGCAGCTGATAAGCAGTGTAGTTTGAGTTATGAAATTTTATTTAGCATTGAAGAAAACTGCACTGTAAGAAAATTAAAGGAAAATTCTGGAAGGATGGGTTAACCATTTAAACTGTATGTTATTCGATTGATCAAGAAAATAAAACTTTAATAAAAAGAAAGAGCAAACATATGATTATGTTGGTATAAATATATAAATAAATAAATAAATAAACAGTTTTTACCCACGGAAAATTTTATGCCTAATAAAATATAATGCAAAATTTGGTATGACATACCCTCCTATTAATTGGAACAAGAAATTAGATTTCGTTCATAAACGATCAACTGGAAGTGACGCTTTACTTAAAGTTTATTAAAACATGGCAATCGTGGGAGATCATGTGCTGACCACATCAGGCCTTTTTTTATAAGGGAGGAGAATAAAGATGCCCGTTAAAATGTTCTCTCTTATCACATGTAATTAAAATAAACAAATGCAAAAATAAAAACGGGTGCTGATAATAATGAACTGTTATTTCCTTGTTTTTCTGCTTCAGTAATGATGTTTTATTTCATTAATTTATAACATACTGCATAAGCTGTCATTAACTCTTCATCATCTTTCTTCCGGGATTCTCCTATCTCTCTCGTCCCCCATTATTTTTTTTTTAAGTTGTCAGAATTTTTTAAAAAAATTCGCTATAGCATTTTCTTCTTTTCCCGCGCTTTCACATTCATTAGCCACATGCTGATAAAGAAATCCTAATCCCGTCATACGCCCAAGCCTATTGCTGCCAGAGAAGATTTGATAAAAAGAATGTAAAAAATGACATTATAATTGAAGCCCGCTGCACAAAAAATACTTGATGAGCCCTTAATTGGACAAGGTAATTACATAATGCTTTCCGTGATTTACGGAGCTTCTAGCCTTCTTTTTCTTTTATTTTGAATTCTTTATGTGCCCACTTCTTTTCTGTACTGGACGTTTAATTGGCTAGTAATTTGCTGCACCACTCCACCAATTAGCTTGCCCTTCTCCGTCTCCTACGGCTCGTCACAGCCTGTTAGTGGGTCACCACGCCCTCTTCATTGTGTGACGTCGACATGTGAAAGGAAATGGACCTGTCATTGTTTGTAAGCGACACGCCACGCCTACCTGTTCCCTTGACGTCAGACATAGAGCGACATTTATTGTTCTCTAGTTCATTTGTCCATTTCTGTACGCCTACGAGTTATTGGGTGACATCAGCGGAGTATAGTTATTTTAAGTTTAAATTAGAGAAAAATAACTAGTTTCGTCCATCACATAACAGCTTATGTCATATGTTTTAGGATGTGACCTCGTGTGGGTGTCATAGTTACTCAATACTTAATTACACATTACTTTTTGTTTTAATGAATTAGAACAAAAAGAAAGTAGTTACAGAATAGAATACTTTTTGTGTAGTTTTATACTTGTCTTAAATTCACGATCCCGCTAAAAAGATATTGGTGGGATCTACACTGTTTCAACGGTACTTATCTTTTGTAGTAGTCTTGGCGAAAGGAAAGGGCATTGGCGCAATTCGCTTAAGAAAGGGAGATTAAATGAACTGCATATACCCCACTACCGCTTATAGTATCAGAATCTGAAAATTACACTTAACAATCGTCTATCGCTTTTTGTCCCTAGACTGACATTTTATGAAATGTCACCCGGTTACCCTACCTACAAATTTCCTGGTCTAGTCTTAGCCCCGAAAGAGGGATTTAAAGCACTATGACTGTGGTGCTTCTTTTTAGGATACCTCCAAACTTAGAGCAGGTATGTAAGAAACCTCAAGCTCGTCCTAATCAGTAATGTGAGACCACCATATATTCAAGTTTTAGTTCATAAGATAATCTGAACTCATAATAGCTTTGAATCATTAAAAGACGAATATAAATTTTCTTCCGATTAATTACTTGATACCAATACAAAGTGAAATGAATTTTAATTAACTGCATTTTAAAAATATAATTGTACTGGTGGTAAAATATGTTAAAAAGTTGTTTTCGAAGGAGACAAGAGTAAGGTGGTTCGCAGAACGTTACAACCTACAAAAATGGTCTCCACTTGAAAAATGTTCGAGAAAAGCTGACCTAACCTAACCTAACCGTTATCAGTAACATCCTCTAAAACTTACTAATGTACTTACGCCTTGGCAAATTTCATCATTGTATATCAGATTTGCATTATGTAGCAGGAAACGGTAAGAGAAGATTAGGTTTATTTTATGCATTCGTATTATACATAAATTTTCAAAGGTTTGGTATGTTTATGGTTAAGCGCTTCGTCTTTTCAAATTTTTTTCGAACAGCAGAAATTCCGAATTATATTACAGTATATTGCTTTAGAAAGGGGGGGGGACTTACGCAAATCGAATTCACATCCTTCAAGGTTACCTACATGAAATAAACGAAGACAAGGAGTCGTACGTTGTAGCGCCATCTGTTGAATGAATGGAAAGTATGAAAATATTATGATATACGAGAAAATTATTTAATTTTTTGTTGGTTTGTTTTATTTCTGATTAAGGTAAGATTACATTTCAATACGCGATTATAAATGTGCAAATTATCAAGGAGAAAATTATTTTTACACTAAGCATTGTACTATAGAGCGTTAATAAAAATTCTTCCGAAGCTAAAGTGAATTTTGTTTTAAAGTTAAAAAAAAAAAGAAATTTTATTTAAAAGGTTTATGACTTTTAGAAAGCAGTAAGTGTTAAAATTTTACGTGAAAACAAAGGTGCATACAGTTGAAACACAGTTATTAATTGTAGTGATACGTGTGTGTTAGTTTTATAATATCGATTTATCATTTAAATATTGTTTAATATGTAATTTTTTTAAAAATTTAGTAGATAAGTATAGCGTTTTATACGCACTGAGTTGCCTTTCACTTTTAACGTTTTGGGTATTTTTAGTGAATAATCTTGCATAGTGTTATTTATTATTGCTAAATAACCATGAAATCAAAGGACAATTTGCTAAGAAGAGCTATTAATTTCATTTTGGCATTTTGCGTTGATTCAGTATAAACGGTAAATCTTTTTTTAAATTCTTGCCACCAAATATTAGAGCCGTATATTATATTTAAAGAAATTAAATTGTGAAGAATCTGCATAAATGTGTGTGTGTTTCTCGCATTGTGATAAAACAACGGTACCTAGAGCCATCAACTCCACCCGAATATGGGCATCTGGAAGCCCAAATTTGGAATTTGTTTTATTATCTATTTCATATTTTGTGAAGCAGTTATGAGTTTTGATTCAGAAATTCAACATCTCAAAACGAGCAATGGCAATAATGTACGAAAATGTTTTTTTAATTCCATCCGCTAGACTGTGTATGGGAAATTCTCCAGATATGCTCTTTTAAATATATTGCGATATTGCTGTTGAATTGAATTTTATTGTTTAAGTGCGAAGAACACGATATTTAATAAATAAAGGTAACACACAAAACGTTACAAAAAGTTCCTTTGGGCGTAATATAAAATCTGAAAGCTTTCAGATTTTTTTCATATTTTCTAAAACATATTTTTTTCAAAATTTTATTTATTTATTTATTTATTTATTTATTTTATTTTATTTATTTATTTATTTATTTATTTTGTGAAGGAATGGGGGTTAATCTTTGCCAAGTTTTTGAAATAAACAAATTTGGAACGAGCTTGGACAGCTTCGAAAATTTTTTTTTAAATTTTAGAAAAAAGTTTTAGCAATGCATTTTCAAATTCAGTTTTTACCGTTTCTCAATTAAACTTTCGGTTGGAAAAATGTGTATTTACACGTTAAATGTAATCTATGTAAACAAAAAAATTCCGTGTGTTTTTCCAATATAGCGTGCCTGAAGTGAGAAGATATTTACAAATTTGATTTTTAATATTTTGGTTATCTGTAATATTTAGCTTCTAAAAAGGGCAACATAACTTTTTTTTTTTTTTTTTTCAAATTAAACTCTCAGCCAGTGATTGAGTGGTTATGACCGCTGAATATTGGAAGTTCGGCTTAGGCTCTATCCTTTGCAAACGAGCTGGTTGCTTGGTTGGTCTTCATGCTTTTTACCCATGCGAAATGTGAATAGGAGCGTTTCCCGTAGAAAATCTTTTATGAATTACCTCTCCTTAAGCTGATAGACTTCGTGTGCTTTGCTATATTACAGCTACCTCTTACAAATTCAAGAAAAAGTAATTTGTTCTTCCCTTTTTTTTTTTTTTTTTTTTTTTTTTTTTTTTTGATTTTATCTTCAGCCAAGTATTGAAGTGAATAAAGTCATTGATACTGCTGGTTTGCATTTGTGCAGTTTTAAACAGATCTGGCTTACAGCTAACTGATAAGCTTAACGAAATTTAATTCATATTTACTGGATAATTAACTGATCATTTTGCTTTATTTTCAGAGCTTCTTACAAAGGCAAAGGCAACAAGCCTCATAAATCGGACAGTGTTCTAATGTAATCTGAATATACAGGATGGTCAGAAAAAAAAACTTTCGTGATATATGAAGCATTAGCGGACTATCCACTCAACCAATCCAAATGGAAATTCAGATATTGTTATTTGAAGGTGTGAGCTCGAGAATGTGATCATTTAGAGCTCTCACGATTACGGTTAGAATAAAAAATTAATAAAAAAATAATTAATAAAAAATAATAATAATTAATAAAAATTAATATAATTAAATTAAATAAAATTAATAAACTACCGTTAAAATAATTTAATTGAAATTTAAAGAATTTAGAATAATGTTTTAAAATTAAAAAAAAATAAAATAGATGGAAAAGCTTTTTAAGCGTTTTCTGCTATTTTCGAAATTATTTTGTAAATTCCTGTTTATTATTTGTTTCTCTATACATACGTTCCACATTTTCTTTTGTGTTTGTGTGCCTAATTTCCTAGCTTTCGGTGATTTTTTATATTTTTAAGATTTTATATTTGAAATCGTAGGAAGGGACGGAAGAGTTTTAAATAACGACACATATTTTTGTTTAAATTTTGGTCTGTTTGAAAATTTTAAATGAGCATTCTTTTAAAATACTTTTTTTTAAACAACTATTATTGGGGGAACAAAACTGGAAAACTTTATAATTAATTAATTTAAACCACATTATTCTTTCTCAATAAAACATTTACCTGAAAAATAAACTTTTTGTTGTTTTTATTGTAAAATGATGCACATTTCTTTAAAAGAATACGAAATTTTTCTTGAAAAACCGCTTGAAACTTTTAACCACATTTCTAGAAAATAATGAATTTACTTCTTAAACTGTTAAATGATACGCACCATTACATTTCATAAGAATGGTTGAAAAAATATTTCAAAAAAAAAAAAAAAAAAAAAAAGCGAAGACAAGTTTTCGTATTCCCATAATACCTCACGATCTGCAGTTTTGGCATTTCAAGTAAAAATACAGTTTTCCAATTAACTGCTAGCTAAATTTAAAAAAATCTAGGTATTAAATATTTAATGAGCTTTCTCAACTTCGCAATTAGAGGCTGATTAAGGAAAATAAACAAAATAAAATATAGGAAGGAAAAAAAAAAGCGCCAACAATTAAGCGGTCTGACTTTTATCGTAAAACAAATATTAATTAAATAAGCGAACCAAAAATATGCGGAAAGATATCATTGCCAAAAAGCACGTGGGAAAATAAAGAAATTATCCACCCAATAAAGCTAATGCATTTTTAATTAGAGTATTAATAATTGAAGAGATGAAGCTGCAAAGAGGATTATAACTTGCGAAACTTCCAACTGACGAGGAATTTTTTAAGGGATTCGGAGAGAAATACTTGAGATGGGAGAGTAGAGGGGAAATTATTAATGCTTAGGATATTGGAATTCGTGACATGTTCAACGTTCAGACACAAATGAATAAAGGATGTCCCCACCCCTATTCACGTCTGTAATTCTGATATTTTTTTAATAGTTCATCAGATGTCACTTGCTGATAATGACCTACACCAGTGGCTTTCAAATTTAATGCTTCGCTTCCCTAACTAGAATTTAGGTACTTACGTATTATCGAATTAGTCAACCGTGAAACAGTCGCCAAGCAGTGCGATTTATCGCCAGTTATGGATAAGCGTTACTTAACTACACACTCGTATCATTTGCGTTTATGTTTGATGTAATCTTGAATAAAATTAGCTATGTTTTGTTGTTATATACAAGTATATGAATTAAATATTACTGCTATATTTTTTCCTTTGGATTTTGAAAAAAATAATTAAAATTTGGGACCTACCTTCTACAGAACAGCAAGGAGTAGATTATTTTTGTAGTCATCAGATCCTATAGTCAGCTGAAAATGACCAACAGAGCTGTACTCGATTGGAACAATAACCTGCGGGAAGTTTGTACTCTTAGCGTTCTAATCAGAGGAACTAACAAAATAGTAGAAATCGACGAAAGCCTTTTTACGAGACGCAAAAGTGAATCGGATCGAATCGTTTATCAAGAGTTCCTTCTGAATTCCGCAGGAACGAGTGGCGCAAATCTGGCGTAATCTCCGCCAACTTTTATGGTCCGATAATTTACGGTTGACGGTATTAAGGGTTAATATCAATATTTTTATAGAGGTTGATTGATATTTATATATAGAAATTCCTATAGAACTTTGTAAGTAAATCTCTATGGGAATGCTCTTCTATAATATTTTATAGAAATTCGGCTTTTACATAGCCGAATTCTATAGAAATGTTACTTTGCAAAATCGTGTAATAATTTTTTAAAGCTTTTAAGAATGGTATTAAATAAATGTACAGAGTTTTGAATCCGCAAAAGAAATTTAAGTGTTTTTTGTACTAATTGAGATACTCAAGAGTATTTATCTTATAGGCAAAGCTGCTGCTTTTGTGGACACCTGGTATATAAAGAGAAAATTGTAGTTATTGTGCATATATATAAAGTAAATTTGTTAGAGGTAGATGAGGTTCTATACTTGTAGAAACACCCAGACGGGACACATTTAAATATTAATTTTTCATTTGAATTGAAATTTATGGTCCATAGCTTCTCATTTTAATTTTGATTCTAATTTAAATGTATGGTCGGTAACAGTTCATTTTAATTTGGTTCTAAAATAGTAATTTGTAGCTTTCGATAAAATCAGAGGATCTAACAAAATAGCAGAAAGCGAAGAAAGCCTTTTTACGAGGCGCAAAAATTAATCAGATCGAATAATGATAGTTTATTAAGAGTTCCTTCTGAATTCCGCAGGAACGATTGGCGCAAATTTAGCGTAATCTGTTGATACTTAATTATAAAATTTGGCGTAATCTGATGATACTTACGATAAAATAATAATTGATGTACTTTCTGCTCTAAAAAATAGTAATTGCTTTATGATAAGCATCTCTGGATTGAGTTATTTCCAGATTAATCCATATCATTTGACTTTTACATTACGCTGGTGACATTTTATGAATTCAAAATGAATTAGCCAATGATATGCTTAGAAACTGAATTAGCCAATGATATGCTTCAAACTGAATTAGCCAATGATATGCTTATTATCCAATCAAAATTGTATAAAAATCGAAAATAATTCATTCTGAATTAAGAATTTGGCTTGAATACGTCTCACTGACTTTCTGCGTCTCGACTTATTCATAATTCCGCTGTGTTGTTTTCTTCTTACCGCAACGATATAAAAATTGTAAATGTTCTGGAACACTTACGACTAGTGTTAAAAATTTTTAACCGTGAAACGAAAATATAAGAAATATTGTTTAAGTCTGCCACAATTTTCAAGTAGCTTCTTTGACTGTGCTTTAATACCTGTTTTCAACATTTCAACGTTATTCCATATATAATCTCTTTTTTTTTTTTTAAATTAAAAAACGCTCCATTTGAATTTCGCTATTTCCCGGTCACTTCTAAAAATAGTACTTGCTTATAATAAATCTCTAAACTGTGGGATTTCCAAATTAATCTATATTATGCATTTTATATGACGATCTGACGCATATAACTTATATAAGCGCTTCAGTCAATAATAGTATTTGAAGCTTAAGTACTATATATTTCAATCAAAAGAAAGCAAACCAAAACTAACTGGTCGCGAAGCATAACTTTTTTCTTCCCCCCCCCCCGAAGCTTTCATTTTGATCGTGTAGTATTTGCTTTTCTCCTTCGCTGCTACGAACTTGCTACTGTGTGAAAAAATGTAAGAAGCTCCAGAGCTGACTAACGTATCGCGTCAGTGTAGTTTCTGTTAACTAATGGAAATGTTAATCAAGTAGCATGAAAACGAATATTTAATTCGGGTATGACTGAAGGCTTCGTCTTTACTCATGAATTCTGTCGAAATTGTATATATCTATATAAAAAATATTCAGTTTATTCGATACTGTAAAACAAAGCACACGATGGCTATCTAGGGGAAGTGATTTCCTCATACAAAACTTTCTAAGGCAAACTTTCTCGTATTTACATGATATCAGATACGGGGAATACACGAAAACGGCCAAGGTATCACCTCGTTTACTAGGATGTAATATGTAAATGACCAGCAGTTTTAACCTCTCAACCATTGGTGCCTATTGTGTAAAAATGAAAAGAAAAAAAAATATGCAAGTAATTATTTTGCCATGCGTGCATTCCCGATATAAATGATTAGCTCTTCCAGCTAGCAATTGGAAGATCCGTGAGTCGAGTTCTGACGAGAGGGAAGCTGATTTTTAATTTTCTTTGTTCTGAAAAACCCCAAACGGTCTATAGTGGCGCCCGAGCTGAAATATGGTAGTCGATAATTGGTTACCACTTAAACAGTTATTAGACTTGCCAGCTATCCGTGATTGCACGCTGAAAGATACATTTCCGGGGATCCTTGCTATTAGGATATCTGACTGGTTGGCATACCCAAAATCCAGTTCTTTGGGAAAACCCTTCGATAGAGCTGCTGCCGAAACATTTTCACTTGAGTCGCAAAATGTCGCGCACATAACAGGGACATCGGTTCTTGCGACACTGTTTTGGCTGGGAAATTTCTTGTTTAAGTCAGTGGTAATTCGAAGAGGAACTCTTTCTTGGGAATGTTTCTTCAAGTGTCACGAGATGTGATAACTCGATAATATGTGCTGACTGGATCTCCAGTCTCTCTCCAGCTGTCTTTAAGTGTGGGAAGGAAGAATGTAAGAAATCTCATTCTTCCACTCATGCTTTTGAAAGCAATTAGCTCATCCATACAGTTATTGAAAGATCCATGATGGAATCCCGGCAAGGGCACAATTGATTTGTTACGTTTTCTTCTTTTAAAAATCTAATAATATTTACTGTATTTTTAAAACAAATATCTTTTTTTCCCATTTATTTTCATGATATATTCTAAAACTAAAAGCCGTCGTCTGTTTCTCAGTACCTCTGTAGACTGAATCCTAAAATAGCCCTAATTTTTGTATGATTATTCATTACATTTTGCTTGGATCGAAAAGTCTTTTTCCGACTTTTTGAAGAAATATATCATCGCCATCCATAAACTGAGCGCAGACAATCTTATCTGTTATGGAAATATATAGAACCCAGTTACGTATGTATTGGGTATATGAAATATGTCTTTCTTGTTGTCCCTCTCAAATATTACTTCCTGTGGCCGGAAATAGGTTTTTGGAGGACAGAAAGAAAGGATTTTGCATGGCTGGAAAGGAGGTATGGAAGGTGAAAAATGGAAATGAAAGGGCGTATAAAAGTTCTTTTCGCATTTCCTTCGTATTTATCAGGGTGGTAGATTTCCATTTTTGTGAACGAAAAGTATGTTCGTGCAGTTTTCATTCGCTATATAATGCATTGATCTCACACTCAAGTTGTATGCAGGCCGAATGTATGCATGATCTGAAAGCAGATGACGGGCCAGAGTATTTTTTATAAACAAAATGAAAAGTTTTTATTAACAAAATAATATCTGAAATAAATTTTCTCTCATTAATACTAAACGTGTTTGACTCGCGAACCTATAAACGTATTTTTTCACTTTTAATTACCCTCTTTAAAAAATGTAAATCTTTAAAAAGAATTGGAAGTATATTAATGTTGCGTACAATTTGTACGGAAAATGAAAAGAAAATAACTGTATTCCGTAATAATCTTATTCATTAAAACTAAATTACCGCACACTGTTTTCGTAACTGTAACACTACGAATAAAACTATTTAATTAATTATTTTAGATGCTTATTTTTGCAGTCCACATTGTTTTCAAGATATCTTTCGAATTTGCAGAACTCCTCAAGACGTTGCAGGGATCCCCGATGTTCCGTGAAGCACAGTTTGAACCACAGTCATAAATTGAAAACATGCTAGTTATTAAAGTTCTTTTTTATTGAATCAACTGTCGAAAAGAAAACATTTAGAGGTAAAATCCCAGCTACTAAAGCACATTTAGAAGCGTGATACCTCATGATTATTTTCGTAAAACTCATACCTTTTGATTCATCTTCCTGTTTTAAAAATATAACTCATTACAAATTGGATTTAATTATTGGATTTAATAATTCCGCTTCTTTAGTGAAAAATTGTTCAAGTTTCGTAAAAGTTAAAGCAGTTCTTAAAGAATTTCAAGAAATCAGTGTTGCTTGGTTGTTTAATGTCTTCTCATTTCCTTGTGTTTCCATCTCCGCTCCATCAATTTGTTTGTGCTAAGCAGCCGGCCACAGTCCATCCGTGGCTTTTATGTTGATTCGGTTAGCATCCTTTACGCGGATGAGTATCCGACTTGCCTCTTCACACCTCCGACTATGCTGTAAACCCATTAACGCGACAACGAGAGGCGCAAGAAAAAAGTTCTCTTCTCTTTCTTTCTCTCACGACGTGCTGCGACTACTACGAGACCACGAACAATGCAACAAAAGAAAATCCTTTATCTTTGGCCGGTCATTAATCACCGGCGGATGGACGGACGGACAAGAGGGTGCCTCGTAATCTCCGGCGATTGGTTCTTGAGATCCCGGCGATCGTGGGTTTAAGGGGGTGATGGGGGTTCAAGGGGGTGATGGGGGTTCGGCAAGTGGGCAGCAATAAGAGGATTATTTCGGATGTATAGGGGTTGTGATTAAAATAGGAGATCCTTTTATGTTATTCGTAGTTAATCTTCGATCGCGTACTTCAGGTGAATGAGACGACTGCAGCGCCCTCTAGCACGATGGATTTTATACCTCTCTTGCCTGAATCCTGACAAATATTTTGATTTCGTGAATATTTTCCACACTGTGAGCATCTAAATAGGTTAAATTACGTGCATGCAAATTGTTTTACAACACAGTTATTATTTTTATTCTTTATTTTAAGCAGATCTTTGATGATGCTTTTATTATTGATTCCATGGTTATGCTTGAATACCCTCTGTAATTAGGAAAGTAACTTGATCAAAATACGACTTTCGTGGTGAAAATTTTCTAAAGATTTTTTTTTTTTTTTTTAAATTTTACAAGCATTAAGTTTTTTAATGATTATAAACTAAATTCACAAATTTCATTTGCTTTTCTTATTATTTTCTTATTTCTATTGTATTATTGTATTTTAATTTCTCATATTTGAATATTTAAGTTGATTAAATTAACTATTAATATAATAATATTTCTTAAGAAAGTCTGTGTGTTTAAACCGCAGAGCTGGCTTCCGCCCCGGATGTATCTGGGTATACCCATACGGAAATCAGTGCCAACCCAGCAGGGAGATGCCAGAGAGGACCATCCCACGGTAACACAACTCCGTGAAGACGGCAAATTTAATGTTCTATTAAAAAAAGGGGGGGAGGTTCACAACATGGGCACGCTTAAGGAGCCTTTAAAGAGACTAATATATATACTAATATTGTCATACTGCATAAGTGGATTGCAATGTAATTCTGTGTTAAAAATCTAAAATTGGAACTTTGAATCTTGAATTACCGAGTTTTGGTTTAAAGTCTCAAACGAATTGTTTTCACTCGTTGCTGTTAAAATCAGCAGTGCTTTTCGGAAGACCCCACCTGCAGCCGAACGTTTAACCCTCGTATTTCGACCCAGGTTCAACTTCGAGATCGAACTCTTCAGAAAATTTGTAATGAAAATTTAGTTTAAATTTTTTTGTTTTTATTATTTTTTAATACTTTTTTTAAAAATTATTTAAAAAAATTATACTAATTTTAAATGAATAAAATGCGTCTTAAAATTATTGAATGCTTTTTTTTTTATCCCAGAGGGGCAATTTGCCCAGAAAATGTTATTAATTTCGTTTTAGCATTTTGCATCGGTTCATTATAAATGTCGGTTCACTTTTCAAACTGTTGCTACCAAATGTTAGAGCCCTGCATTATATTTAAAGAAATTAAATAATGAAGAATCTGCATGAGTGTATCTATGTTTCTCACATTGTGAAAAAACAACGGTACCTAGAGACGTCAAATTTTGAATAACGTTGTCTTCCATTCGAATATGGGTATTGTCAAAAATTAAAGAATATTTGATTAACAAATTCAACGATTTCAAAGCGAGCAGTGGCAACACTGTACGGGAAGAAGGGGGGATATTTTTATCGCCAGCACGTGAGACTGTGTATCGGAAATTCTAAAGATATGCTATAAGGTATTTCTCCCGCCTTCTTGGCATGCCGTCGTGGTCTGTACGCTGGACGCGTATTCCAGAGATCCGCTGTTCGATTCCCGGCGAAGGCATTGCTAATTTTTCATCTTGCGTGCTTTCAAAAATACCTAATGTCTCTACAATGCTCTTTTAAATAATTTGTGATATAGCTGTTGAATTGAATTTTATGGTTTAAATGCGAAAACAGGATATTTAATAAATAAAGGTAACACACAAAACGTAAAAAAAACCCGCTCCGTAATATAATATAATAATATATATATAATCTAATAATATGAAATCTGAAAACTTTCAGATTTTTTTAAATGTTTGTTTGTAAATGTTGTTCATCCGATGATATTTCTTGAATCGTATTGTTCAGACCCCATATGCGGCTGACTGATTAATATCGCTAAAACACTGATAGTTTGATCCGGAATAAAATTCTGGTAAACAGACGGGCTGCGTGGGCATTTTTTAAATTTTCCTCATATTTAAACGTGAATAAAATCCAGTTCCCTTAAAAAAAAATTTATGACCGCATCCCTTCCCTTAGGCAGACCCTTTTAGTGTGCTGCATAATCATAATAAATCCCTATTTTCCAAAATGCTTTTGCCTAGTCGTTAATAATATCATTAAAGCATAGAATATTTACAAATATCATTAATGCATAAAATATTTTAATTTCGATTTCAAGTCTTTGGGATTATCAGATACCATTGACAGTTTGTTTAATTGTTTCCATATTCTGTTGTTGTAAGAAAAGGACTAACCAAGTATGTTAGAAACTAATACTGAATATCAGAAGTATGTCTGCATATTGCAAACTGAATGTGGAATTGGAGCATGTTTGCTTTAATGTAGTGTATAAAGGACGTATCGTGATAATGAATATTAGAGGAATTTTGCGTTACAGGGTGTCCGAGAAGGAAGTGATGAGAAAAAATGACGCATATCTCTGAAATCAGTGTCATAGCTGTCAACTCCTCTAGCTTTTCATGACATCACTCAGTCGTCCCGACAGATCACAGAATTTGATGGTTTTTACTATTAGCCTTTATTTAGGAAAGTATTGCCTAGCCTGAAATGAAACTTACTGAATTAATGAAACTTAAGTTTTGCAAATTTCGTTCCTTACTCATAGCAATTTTCAGCGTAGTCTTTCTTCTTAAATTGATTTGATCTGGATCGTCTTAATCAACTTTTGACATTTCTAGAAATTTTATGATGATTTCATCCCATCTTTAATCAACTAATATTTTTGTTTTACATTATTATCTTGTACATTGCTAAGTTTAGTTTATCCATGTAGTAATATACGCATTAATTTATTAATTTTACATTTATCTTATTTTAAAGTACTTCGAACAGTAAAAGCTTTCCTTCCCTACGTAGGATTTTCTTAGCATAAGAGTATATAAGAAAGTAACAGAATGAAATTTGCTAAAGAACATAAAATATCCAGTTAAATATTAATATATCGTACATCAAAATCATATTATAAGTAGTTCAGTAACCTGAGTTATGCATTATAAAGTGAATTTTGATCAATTCGGAATTCTTTTAAAATGGTGTTGCCGCGCATTGCGAAAATTGTCAACCAGAACCGGGAAAGCCTTCTAGAAACTCCCGGTTTTTGCGCGAGAACCTTGCGGTTATTCATTTCAAGGTCAGTAATTATGCAGTGTGCTGATTGCATTATAATTTATTTTTTTAAAACCGGAAAAGAACTGCTCAGTAAGTTTTAGTACGCCTTTATGTGAACGCCATTTGTAGTTCGGGCTTTGTTTAGGCGATACTTCTATCGCATTGGACACATTTGAAAGCCAAACTGTTGTGATCTATTCTTAGTTTTGTTTAATTAGGCACGCTAAAACCGGTCAAGCCTGTTCCGCGCTGCGCTATTTTCGACAAACGAAACCTTTTAAAAAGAGAATAGAAACTCGCCAGTGTGAAACAAAATTGGGCAGTGCAGCCCAGTTATTAAAAAAAAAAAAAAAAAAAAAGGAGGGGATTTTTTTCCCATCTACGTAAATCACAATGCAATGAATATATTGATTTCGGATATACGTGCTGGTTTTTTTAATCCGCATTTTTTGAAAACCTGGATGTTATTTATGGTAAATTAACATTATTCACAAGAAAAACAAGTAAACCACTCATTCTTTTTCGTCGTTTCTTTCCTGGACACCATATATATTCTCCCGCTTGTTCTCCCGAATTTAAACCTGAGTTCAATTATTAGTGTTCAGTCGAAGTTAGTAACTTGGCCGGTAGTGGACCGTTTTCGTACTTGTGCAGACAGTTAAAAGCAGTATGCCGAAACCGGTATCTGTTTGTTAATTAGTTTTGAACATGCGTATAGAATCCAACCTTTTTTAAGAATAAAATTGAGGATTCTTACGCGAATTTAAACGTTTGCAAATTCTAAACTCAAAACGGGACTTATGTTTGCCCTTGGGAAAAAAGGTTCCAAGCTCTTCCCTGCCGATTCATTTAATTCAACAAAATGCATGAAGATTTTTCTCTTTGCTTTTAGAATCGATCTGTTCACGTGAGTTGGGAGGGGACTAAAACGTTTTCGTTTGTTCTGGAGATTGGAAACAAAACTAGAAATAAGATAGAGAAATGTGTGCGGTATGAAGGGAGCGTGCAGAAGGAATGTGTGGGGGAAGATGTGAGAACAAACACTGAATGAAATGCGAGAAAGGGAAGTAGTTTAAAGTTGCCGCCGCCCAAGTCAAAAGTATTTTGTGAGGAATTATTATTTTTTGTTTCCTTTACGTTTCTTCTTCTCCTTTTTTTAAATGAGGATTTTATTTTGCAGGTTTTTCTTCAAAAGGTCAATGATCTGACCCCAGTGGTCTTTTGACTAAGCATTGATTTGGATAGATACCTAGCCCTTAATTTAATTTAATTTCTTTGAAAGAATGTGTAAGAATTGTTTTTTCTTAGCTTGAAGTATCTATGCATCATATATTTATTTAATTCTTCTGAACATGAGAAGTGTTGCCAGGTTGTGCGATTTTTCTCAAATTTGCTACTTTGACAAACTTATGCTACAGTAAGCGCTCCTTAATATGATCACGTTTGTCTAAGGCAGTTTTGATAATATTAACCGAATGATAACATTAAACGATGAGAAAAATATCCTTCAAAATAGCAATGGATTTTAACTAAAATAACATAACTATAACCAGAAATATGTAAATGAGTATTTTATCAGCAGTTTGATTGAGAAATGAATAAGTTTATAAAGTTTTAATAGTGTTTCTAATGCAAAAGTTTATTTATGTTTATTATGTTTCTGGAAATTATTTGACTGATACTGTAACCCTAATCTTAATATTCGAAGGGCATCCACACCGGAAGAAAACTTACGTTAAAATAATTTTTTTTTTTTTAGATAAAAAAAATAGCATTAGTCGTAGATGTTTTCAACGTATTTTTTTTCTTAATGTTTAATATGTGTGATTAATTGCTTTGTTTTAATATTTTGATGCTCTTTGAGTAGGCTTGCAGGGTTTTAATCTGCTGTGTTAATTAAAATGTGAATTATAAGTAACGTAAAAAGAGTCAAACCACCTTTCAAAATACTTGGTTTAAATTATATATGTTTGAGAACTGGCGAGAAAAAACGAAAGCAAATCAAAAACCTTATTGTAAGCTGTATATTCAACGATTCCTGTCTCAGAATAAGAATGCATTTGGAAATAAGGGAGTTCTCAGAATAAGAATGCATAAATCAGTTTGAATTAGTACATTATGTATTTTTCCTTGCCATGTTGCAAGTGGTCCGTCGATCATTTGAGCGAAATTTTTAAGAAAGAAATGTCATAAAATTCATTATCTAAGAATTTACGTTTAAACAGGATGAAGTACACAGCATTTGTGAAGAAAGTCATTTGTGTGCGTTATTGTAATGAGAAAGAAAATCAACAGAGGAAGAAATGAAAGAATGAAAAGAAGTATCAACAGAGTGTTTAAGATTTTTTGTAAGGACTTTAAAGTAACACCGGGTTTCTAAATAGCAACGAGAAAAAATTTAACATTAAAAGATTGTAGCTGTTATTAGTAATCAGAAACTAATGAAATGACATAATTTCAACAACATGAAAAATTAACTGAAAAGCATTAACATTCAAAGTAAAACGATAAACAATGAATTAAAAAATAATCGGTAAGTGAAAATAGTAGTACAACAGCATTAACAATTTTAATATGAAGAAGCACCTGATAATGGATATGAACAAAACAATGGATATGGACAAACTAAGATTAAACAACTTAATATTAATAGTTAATAATTATAGTTAAAAAGATGAAATGGCCATTTAAACAGTGAAAAATAGCAGTATGGTTAAATTTTCGTCAGAATTACTTATATATTAATATACGTAGTAAAGTAAAAAAGAATCGAATTGCAGGAGTCACGGAGGAAGTCACGGAACCCATGGAGACTGAATTTATAATGATATCAGAGATCATCTGAACTTACATGTCAATGAGATATAAAATTACGTGATCTGATCTGTGGCGTCACGTGCTACGTTTTGCTACTTTTCCGTTCTTCTACTGCTTCTTTAGCTTAAACATATCTGGCAACACTGGTCCTTAGTTATTGCTGGTTAACTAATTTGATGCCATGTTTAGCTTTTATCGTAATTCATTTCATTATATTAATATTTATTTTCTTGCAGATACTTGTACCTTTCCGACCCGATGGACGGGCAGTTGGTTCCAGAAAGGTAGCCCTGACCCTATCCGCATCTACAACGGCACCGTCTCCTCCAAAGGCACGTGCAGGGCGTTTGACGGGGACAAGTTCCTCATCGAAAACACGTAAGTGTCTGTTGTAATTTTTTACCCATTCAATATCCGTATTAAATTTTATTTGGTATATTTTTACTTTTGAAATAAATAACTGCGGAGTTGTAACTCGAAACTTGACAAACGCGTCTTGAACTCCGGATTTTTTTAAAAGGGAATTCCATCATTTTGATTCCAACCATGTCCCACTGAGCATGGATTTCCTTCCAGTTCCATTACATGACCGAAAGAACTAGCTGCATTTAATTTCATAATTTTTCTTCCTTAACTAGTTTCATTTTGGAAGTCCCCCAAAAGATCATCCCATTCCATAAGAAGATAGGTCTTTTCCTTAATATTAATCATCAGCTATAGCAGTGCTCTTATTTTTTTTGGGGGGGGGGAGAAGAGAATTAATGTTGTGAATTTTTTATTTGTAGTCTTACCACTACATACCGTTGTGCATTAACTGATGAATATATATAACTGATGAATCTGTTATTGAGCTATTATGAGCCCATGACATCATTGGACAAATCTGTAACGAAATAGTAGTCTTCTTAATCTTGTAGAAAGGCAAGCACTGGTTTTTTTTGGCATTCATACGAGCTAAAGCATTGCTGTATGTTACTCTTACCTTTTGAAGATAATCACTAGTAAGCTGTCTTTTAACATGAATGGGCATTCGGATTTTTAGATCTGGAACACAGTCGTTTTCGGGTATGGGGGGGGCTGCCCGACAAATTTCGAAATGGGTATGTATCCTTAAAAAAATGCTGTCTTGGCAGCCTATATATATCTTACCTAGTTATAGTAGCTATTAAAACAAACAAGATATCCAACTACTCGGCCTGATTCGGCTGGTTATTTTAACTCGAATATTATTTGGTCCTCAGGCGTTGCATTCGGTAAGGATGGCTGAGACGTTTTGTTTTTGCTATGAAGCTTTTCCCCTTTCCCTGACTTAAATTACGATGTTCAATCATGTGCGTTTTCGTGGTGTAATTCGTTAGCGTGCCAAAGTAGCAGTTTCATGATCCTTAATTAGAATTCGGGTAAGAGCAAAAATTGATTTCTGACAATTTTTAACTAAAAAATTAAAAAACAAAACCTGTGTAGAGTGGCGCCTGAATAAAATATGGTGGGTGATAATTCATGAATACTTGGGTTTGGTCGCCTGAGTAAAATGCTGATCTCCAGTCGCCCTTTCCGTAAGAGAGAATATCAGGCGTTATAATATTCCCCGTGTGTGCTCCGGAAGTATGAGTGGTTGTACACCTAGCGCGCAAAAAAGGAAGTGGACAGATTTATATCCCCGTTCTACTGGGCCGAGTGACGAAATGAAACTTGCATTTTTTTTTTTTTTTTTTTTTGTCTCGAAAGCGCGATTTAGTATGTATGTTAAATTTATATATAGAACTGTTCTAACATACGTATTTTGATACAAAATCGGACAGAACTGTTCTAACATGCGTATTTTGATACAAAATCGGACATCTTCTTAAATTGGTATACCGATTCTTTTTCATATTTCGCGTCTACGACTCAAATTATGCCCAAGTATTAAATTTTATATTTTATAAAATTTGGTGAGACACTTACCGAGAAATTAAAAAATTTATGTTGGCGCTTCTTTTTTTAATTTGCGCTAAGGATAATTTACTTGGCGAAATTTTTAATTTGCAGCATTTCATTTTCTTTTCCCTTTTTTCACTGTGCACGAGCTGAAAAAAGGAGCATCTTTCATTCTTTTAAATAGTTTTAATAAAGTGCATAAAGCACATTTGGCGTTATTATCGCTTAAAACAAATGTGCTAAATTTTAGAACGCGCCAATGTATAAATTCACGTATATCTTTGGACATTTTGAATAAAGATGCCTTAATATTTTGCAGGTATGCATGGGAATACATCTACTTTAAGATGATAATAAAAGATTTATAAGTTATAATTCAAAAATTGTTTCGGAAAGATTTTTTTTAAATTGCTAAAAAATACAAATTTTAAAGACAAATCAGAAAATAGCTGCGGTTTCTTTTTGGATTGAACCTAAATTTCGAATTGTGAAGGAAGGAATCAAGTAAGTTTAATGGAAAAAGTTATTAATAAATATATACCAAATTCAATTAACATTGAGCAGCTAAAATTTTTAGAGCTAATTTTTTAAAAACTACTCGGGTGATTTTTATAAAATTTGGAATTTTTGCATAATTTGAGTCGTAGAATCGAAATTTTAAAACAAAAATCGATATAGCATTTCAAAAAAATCCCGATTTTGGGTCAGAATATGTATGTTAGAACAATGCTATATATAAATCTAATATTCGATACATTAAAAACACTCTGTTCTCTGTGTATTTACTTTGTTCTTTGCTGTGGAAGAAACTTTAGACTTTTCGTTCGTCTTATATAAAAGCAAATTTTTCGACGTTGCCAGCAAGGAATAACTGAAAATACGAGGGTAATACTTTCTGTACTCGCAATTTCCAATCTTGAAGATTGCGTCTTACAAGACCTCTGGCACGAAGAAGAATCGCCCTGGGGAATTCCCCACAAGTTGGCGGGGAAAATTTCAGAAAGAGAGGCGCGGATTAAGGGATAAATTGGGGAGTCTACGGCAGCTAGGACCCATTGCAGGGATCAGTCAGTTCTCGGCTTAGGAACGTCTTCACCGACGGTTGCCGCTAAGCTCGGATGTTGCCAGAATTTTTATGCTTTTCCCAATTTTCTTGAGCATGATGCTTGTCACTTCGTTGATTAACTGCGTGGGAGAGAGGAGCATGCCAGATGAGTAGCAGTGGGAGAATGTGGATTTTTCCCTTGCCCCCTTAAAGTTGGCTATCAGATCAGTTGGATATCAGTTTCCACTTGTGTAAGTGGGAAAAAAAGATCGTATACTTCAGGCAATGAAGTTTAATGCATGTGATACGTTGCGATACTTTATGTGTTCAATATTTATGTTTGATTTTTGAAATCACGGTTTCAGGAGAAAACATCGCGGACAAAAGCTACGGGAGGAAACATCCTCGTACAAAGCATCGTGGGAGAAAAGAAAGCAAGGCAAAAACATCGCAGTTCAACATCGTGGTAGAAAATAAAGCGGATCAAAAACTTTGCAGTTTTAAAGCATCGTCAAAAGTATCGTGTTAAAATATGAAACACGTACAAATCATCGCATAATAGCATCGCAAACATATTTTTTCAGATTTAAAAAGTTTTAAATACGAGTTTACATAATGGTTCTTGCATTCCTCGTAAAAATGTATTAGTTAATTCAAAAATGTGAAATATAGAGGTAAAATTATTCCTAATTCCTTCTATCGCTAAAAAATCATTATGCGAACAGGCATTTAAAATTTTTAAAACCTGGAAACTCATGTCTGCGACGTTATAAGATCATGTGATGATGCATAGGTGCTTTATTTTTTACCACGATATTGTCTACAACGGGGTTTGAAAGCTGCGAAGTATTTGAACCACTTTAATTTCTATGGCTGTGTTTTATACTACAATGTTTTCACTTAGCTTTCTTCCCCCCCCCCCCGTGGTACTTTTGTATGACATGTTTTCCTCTTGTGTTGCATTCTCCATGACGTTTCCGTCCGCAATATTTTCGGGGACACCAAAATCACGCTTTCCAAGTTCAATTTTTATTGTTTGTTCCCTAAATTTACGTGCGCATTTAGGAAACCAACAACAAAATTCAGTGTCTGTTCGTTTGTTTATTTAAATACGCATTTTAGATTCAAGCACACTTTTCCGTGGTTTATAAGGCATCAAATGCATTTTTTTGCATATTAGTGTAATGCAGGACTTGCAGCAAAGGGGCTAGGGGCTGATATACAAGCTCGTATGTAAATTAGGAAAATCACAATTCATGAAAAATCCCTCATAATCCTCCAATTAGTTACAGAAAGTAACTGTACTACAGCTTACTATATCGTCTACATCTTTCTGAATTTGCACTGTATTCGCTTGGAATTTTTATGTAATTTGCCTTATATTTTTGGATACCAAATTACAAAAAAGGAAAGCTGATATATTTTTCGCGGGTTCGGTTAAAAATTATGCTCTTTAAATGCTCATTGTCTTCGAATATGCAGTGTTTTTATTTCAAATTTCAGTTATATGTTCCTATTTGCCGTTTTCTTGTTTTCTGTAATTTAATTGTCTTATCTCGTATTTAACTTTTAAACTACAGTTTATTTTAAAGACTATGTTTATAATAGAAACGATGGCTTTTAACTGTTCGTCTAGCTTGCATTTCATTGCTAATTATAGTCGTCCAAATACACTACGGTTACTGTTTTAAGAGTTCTTTACTCGCTTGTTAACAGATATTGCAGTTACTAGTATAATTGTCAAATGAAATCTTTAACCGGCAACGTATCTTTAATTGATATTCATCATTATAATAAACAGGAACATTTTTAACAAGTAAAAGCTCATTTTCAGGCTTTATGAGTTCCAGGTATCGGCATATTGTCAAATCAAATCACTTTCTGTGATGTATCTTTAGTTGACGTTCAAAATTGTTTTATATTTGTTTTAACGAACAAAAGCTTGTGTTCTGCCTTCTCGTTCATTTACAAAGGGTAACTCAGTAGGATTGCCATAAACATGCTTATTGGAAAGTAGGGTTGCTTGATTTCAGTATTTATCATCAGCTTGTGAATATCTTGTGTCGACGCTTAGAAACTGAATAACCTCATGAACCTCAAAACTTCCTGTACTGTTATCTTGCCAGCGCATGTCGTTCTTATGTGGGAATGCTAGTTTTACAGGCAATTGACACCTCTTAGCTTCAGAAGTCAAACAACAAAAATCAGCGTCACTTTCACACTGTGACATTTCATTAATTTCTTTTTCATTTACTTTGAAAATATAACGCTGATTTTTGTTGTTTGACTTCTGAATTAGTATTTGTTCGGCGTGTTATTGTGTCTTAATTATAGACCTCTTAGCTTTTTAACTACTGTGGCCGCTGTCGTGGTGGTCAGCTCTAAAAAACAACCAATATTATTTCTGGGAACAGTAAAGAAACATTGATCTGTAACATCAGCTCTCTATGACGACCACCTGTAAAGAAGACCAAATAATTTTGAACCATAGTTTTCTTGTAGAGGATTCATTATGTCAAGCTACTTATTTATTGTTTTTATTTATTCTAGAAGCTTCCAACGTAAACATTTATAATTTAAAAAAAGCTGTACACATCACATAACTTCCTTTTACCGCCTATTAAGCTATACACATTTTTTGCTGCTTTTCATTTAAATTTATTTCCTCGAATTATTCCGATTTAATTAACCAAAGTTGAAAATGACATCAAAAATTGCAAATATCGCGGTCAGTTAATTTTATTTTTTTCATAAACGAGTATAAAACTTTCCCAAATCTAAGTATAAGAGCGGGGAGACATTTAAAGTTAAGATTTAACTGTTTGTCCAAAATTAATATTTACTATTATTATGATTATTATTTGACATTGTCAAGACGTGAATATTTTTGTTATATAAAACAGTCTGTAACTGGAAGTATATGATTATGACCAACAATTGCGAAAACAAAGGCCGGATACGGGGATGGGTGTATACACACGTTTGATACTGCTGTTTGTAATAAGAAAAGCGGGATGCTTGAAGTTATACGGCTAATTATTTTCGAGTTAAACGAGATTTACACGCGTACGTACGTACTATGTACAGCTACTGAACGTACTGATGTGATAGAAAAAATCTTTTTTGAATCTATTCAAGTCCATTTTACAATCTGTTTTGGAAGAAAGACTACTTTATTTTGTCCGTTCGTACAAACGTCTCGCACAATAATCGTCGAAATGGATTCGGAAACCGTCAAAATGTATATTTTCTTTTAAGTATGGTACCTGAAATTTTTTGCGCTTACAATACTTCTTTTACTTCTTACAACGAAGTAAAAAATTATTTTCCAGTTATTCAAATTAGTCATTAGGACTAATGCTAAATCGCCGGTCATCTAATTTCCTGAGGTTCACTACATCAGTAAACGAGGATCAATTGAAAAACTTGGTTTAACCAATATTCTGAATCCGTGGTTTTGTAGCTGGTTTGTTGATATTATTAACTAAGATGATTTATTAATAATAGTAATTATAAAATCCCTGATTCATTGCACAGTCTAACTGGAGTAGAATATTACACGATTTAAAATCACGCAAGGTTGGATCAGATCAAGTCTTTTCAGATAGATCATGGTCTCTATGGTCAACAAGTAAAAACTAATTGGTAGAAGATAATTATTGAGGCGTTAAGTTTTCTGTAGTCATCGAACTAGAAATTCGTTTGCGGCATCTCATTAAAGCAAATTTTTATATTGGAGATGGATGTTTAGATTGCTGATTTTCTACGTGCTGAATGAAGATCGCTTAGATCGCAGATCTCGCAGATGTAGCACTTCGTGGAAATTTTTAGTTACTGTGCAATTACATTTTCATTCTTTGGTTTGAATTTTGGAAGGTTACTGTTTTTTCACTGGTTTTTCATGTTTCTTGCCCCAGAATTTCTAATGGTGTTTACACATTTTCCAACTATATTATCTCTAACAAATATTCAGCTGATTGCGTAATTTTAAACGAAATTGATAAGAACTTTGAGACATGATTTATAATATTAATATGTGGTCTGAATTCCACTGAAGCAATATTTCTTGATATAGAATAGTATCTTAGACCCTGCATTTGTCAATTGTGAAAGGATTGCTTCCAATGTTCCAGAAATTTAGGAATAGTTTGTATTATTTCGTCATTTTTTTATCAATATTGCCATGCAGATTTTCATCATAATCCCGATTTAACTGAATATGTTTATTTCAATGAAAGACCATTATTTTAAGCCGCCTTTAAAGAACCGTTACCGTGTCTCCTGAATACATCTGTTTATGGGCTGGTGGTTAACTCTCAAATTGAACACCTCCTAAAGTTTGTTTCAAATGTGGGGACCAAATACTTCTCTCAGACTCTGAGCAATTTTTCAAGTTTTCACACCTTTTTTCCACAAAAAAGAAATTATTCTTTCTCCCATCTTCCATATTTACAAAAACATTGGTACAAAAATACGCCTGTATCAGTCAAACAACTGAATCGGGTGTAACAGTATTACACGGAAGAGATTAATAATAAGCCTCTTAAGACTTCTCTCTGACCGATAGCATTACATGTACGGATCTGAAGTAAAGCTGAATTCATTAACTTTATAAATACCTTAACATAAATGGAGAAACGAATGCAGAACATTGGAAAAAAGAAACTAGAAACTGTAGCAAAATGTGTGATATATGTGATTGTAGGGTGTAAAAATTTCAAAAGATATTTTAGAGAAATTCGAAACTTTAAAATACCATTACAACATTAAAACACTTTTTTCCCTCTTTTATCATTTTAGTTTTAATACCAAATTTTGCGAAGCCATCCATAACAAAAATAACAACGAGAACACTTTTATTCATGAAACTACTGTAGCAGGAACTGTGATGCGTCACAAAAATTAGTGTTAATTTCTTAACTGTCGTTTAAGTTTAGATAGCGTAAAATTGACAAGTATGAAAGGAAGTTTAAAAAATTATCACTGTAACCGAATGATTTTCCAGTATATAATTTTCAATCGGGTGTGATAGAAAGTTTTTTTCAGTATTTGTATTGTTCGAAGTGGCATCGATGCATATGATTTCAAACGGTTTCGTTTCAATTGCACCAATATTTATCTTGTTAATCTCGAAACATTTTAAGCATTCGAAAATGCAGAAACAAAACGCAATGTTTTTCTTAGCCTAAGGCATTGTTTCTTTCTCGCCAACGCCAATCATAGAGCCTTTCCGTCACCATTTGGCGAAGCTTTAACAAAACTACAACATTCCTTCTAGAATTTTCTGACACACGTAATCTATTGTTCTGATAAATAGGGAAGCCGACGTTCGTTACCTTTTTTTTCCTGTGAAAGACAGATGACAATACGATGACAAATTGCTCTGAATCGATATGGAAAATGCCACGTACAATGGCGACGTTTGCAGAACGAGTTCTCTTCAGCATTGTTGTCATATTTGAAGAGGCTTATTTCTGCTAAGGGTATGCCGCTCTGCTCAAGGAGATTTAAATTAAGATATTATATAATTTTAGACGAAAAAAATCTTACTTATGCTTTGGCTACGCCATACATTAAAGAAAATTTATTTTTAATTCCAAGACAGATGCCATGAATAAAAACTTGAAATGTTTTATTTCTTGATTTTAACTATGGAATATGAATTGGAATGATGTATAGAAACCAAATGACTTTTCGTGAGATATCGAAGAAAATGAAAATATGAAATTGGTTTTACTTACCATCGAAAAAACACCAATAGTTGTAAAATAATATCAGCCTGACCTTTTACGGCATTTCCTAATTAAAAATTACACGTAGTTGTTCCATGTATAACATTATCCCTTTCTTAAAAATGGAGGAAAAAGAAAGAAATAGAAAAAAACCTTGAAAGTAGCATAATTAAAGGGGTCTTGTGACGCATTAAAATTAATTTAAATATTTCAGAAATGTAACATTATTTAGGTGTAGATTTTGATTAAAACTCTATCGACTGCGAAGGCGATCAGACGCAAAGTCCTCTTTTTCAGTGAACAAAAATGTTTTTGCTCTTGAAGAGAGAGAACCACTTTCGTTTTAATTATTTTCACTGTCGCATTTGAAAATTTCATTTAGTCTTCCAGACTGTAGTTCTGAAAATTTAGTAACATTATGCGAAAAGAATGCAAAATAACTTGATTTCGAAGCAATGTAAATGCTTTGTAATTATATTGGAATATTAGTTTTCTTGGGAAAGGAGGGGCAGGATTGCTTAGTTGAATTACATTACGATACCGTGATCAGATTCCAGATGTTTAACCAAGTCATTAGAAGAATAGTGAGGAATCATCTAGTTTGGTGATTATTTGTTAGAGTTATTTGAGTAGAACATTGTGAGGGTTATTTGGTTTCTTCGCTCAGTTGTTCACTAACAAACACCTACCAAATGTGAAATACTTCGGAATTCTGCAAATACAGATGTTTAATAATTCTCACAGGCAGTATGGCGACTGTTACTCTGCAGGCCATTCGTTCCAGTTACACACACTTTTAAGTTTAATCACATAACACATAAGAAAAACCACGAAAACCAATCATGAATCCTGCTCGTTCATATGGCTTCGAACTGGGAACGAACTACCAATATTCAGCATGCTTGAGTATTATCCGCTCTTTGGGGGTAAGGACTTGGTTCTTATCGTTTGTTTTTCTTCTTCCAGTAGATAACGTTTTATTTTTTTTCTGGCCGTTTTTGTTATACAAGGTGTCCACAAATGATGAATGGAATTTGAGGTATCTCACAAAACGAAACGACACAGTACAGCAAACAGCTGCAATGCATCAATCATAGGCGTATTGCCCGAGTTTCGCACAGCACAATTAGCACTTGCATCACTGATTTCACATAGAGGATGCATAAACGATATTCTAGTCTCTCCTTCATGTGCTGCAATAATGCGTGCTTGGAGCTGTAACAAACATCTTGAATGTCCTCAGCAGACGTAAAGATCTGCCTGTAGACCATGCCCTTGATGTAATCCCACATACAAAGATTAATTTGTTGATAACTGAAACCACGAAGGAGACCTCATATCTGTTTACGCTGGACCTATTGGACCTGATCTCATTTTACATTCTAAGGTATTTATTGCCAGTCTTTGACGATTGCCAGTTTCTGTCCTGTAAAAGGAAAAAAGAGTATCTTGTATTTTTTTATTATACGGGATGAAGAACATTTGTGGAATGACTGTACTAGTCGGCCCATTTCAACCTGCCATTCATTCAGCCCTATCTATATAACTTACACGCGTCGCACGCGCGCCGTAACATCGTGTTTTGACGGCCGCGCTCGTGCACCCCGTCACTGGAAATGACGCAAACCATCCGTCACGCGCTGCGCGGCCGCACCCCAAAACAAAAGTAAGAGTCCGCTGTTTTTTTTTTTTTTTTTTTTTTTTTTTTTTTTTTTACAAGGGAAGTGAAATGGCGCCGCTGCAGTCGCCTATGCAAACCCATTGTGCGTGCGTGCATGCGTGTGCGCTGGAGGAAAGCTGAGGGAGGGTGGCAAAGAGTGTACCTTCTCGCCAGAAATTTGGAAACTCCTTTGCACGTGAAGTTGCATGCCGCGACTCGTAATCACGCCACAGTTTCTGTATATAGCAATGAATATAGATATGTATTCTTATGAGAGCGGCTTTCTTAAAGGAGAATGGATTGTGGCGTGGGGCTTGGGTTAGTGGCATTAGCGACGGTGGCAAAGTTCTTAGTTCTTTTTCCCCTTTTACCCCCCTGTAAACTTTTTCCAGATGGATTTGTTAAAAAGAGCTGTAGAAGTCGCAGTTAGAGAACTTTGTTGTACTAGGTGTTGTATAGTATAGTCTTAATGTGTCATAAATATTAAAGTAAGATTTTCCTTTCTGTTTCTCCTTTATAGGTTAACTGCCTACGGTATTTAACAAATTCGCCTAGTTCTTGAAGTTTAATGAAGTTCGTATTTTATTTCTGAATGTAAATTAAAAAATTTGTCTTACGTTGCATATTATTATTTCATCTGGAATATATTATTTATCCTTTTCTTTACGTATGACTTGAGTAAAAGCTAGAATTACTTTAGAAGTTCTTTCTGAGCAGTAGATATGGCTGTTAGCAAAGAAGTCGACGATTTAGGCTTCGAAATTCTTGCAAGAAATTGAGGTTTAGGATTTTAATGTCTTTATATAAGCCAGGCGATGTATTCGACGGTTCAAGTTTGTGGAAGAATACGAAAGCATTGGGCTCTGTTTTTCGGAGGAGGACTGCTGATTTGCAACTTCGTTACTTCATCTCCCTTTCTGACTCTCTAACGATATTTCAAGCAAAATCCTTTCTTAATGGTCGGCGAATAATCGCTCTTACAATATCGCCGTTTGCACACGTTATCGATCTTACACGCAAACACAGATATAAACATTCAGTAAACTTTGTTTTCACTTTGCGTAAGTTACAACTAAAGCTGGAGTGCATAAATTAAAGAAAGGTCGATTTTTTCCTCGAAACTAATATTAACAATGGGGAAATAACCCTTGAAGTATTACAATTCCGATTAAGGAAATATCAGATAAGGTGATTGGTTTCTTCGCTCAGTTGTTCACTAACAAACACCTACCAAATGTGAAATACTTCGGAATTCTGCAAATACAGATGTTTAATAATTCTCACAGGAAGTATGGCGGCTGTTACTCTGCAGGCCATTCGTTCCAGTTACACACACTCAAACGTATTCGCCAAATTGCCTTTAGAGTTTTGTGAATTAACTTACCAACTACATATTTAAGATCGAAAATCTCGTTCTTTAAGTAGTGCGGATAATGGATGTTTTGTTATGTATGTGTGAAAAATTTAAAGAAGTCACAAAGAATATGTATGGTACGCTCCCAATAATTTTCAGTTAGTCGCTCGTTGTGATTCACTCAATAAAACTTGCAAAATAAAATGCTAACGAAGAGCATCTATTTTTATATATATTTTTATTTGGGTGGATTTCTTTATTTATTTTAGTCAAATCTTGAAATGTGTGTATAATCCTCTTCTAAAGAGAGCTTATCAGCAGCATAGTGGTATAATCGTTCAACACTGGTAGTTCAACTCGATTTCAAGTCCTGGCAAGCAGCTTGATTGTATGGGTATTTTGTAATCGTATCGTGAATACACGACTCAGTTTCTGTAAAATAATCTTCCTTGAAGACATCCCTTCGCTTCCACCGAACTTCTATAAAGCTAATTTTCTTTAAATTTTGCATATAGATATATATATATATAAATTTTTTAAAAATTTGTTCTTTAAATTTTATCGTTTTTCGAATTGGAATGTTGGTGTTTTGAAGCGTTCTCGTTTTAACGTTTTTAAAACTCTTTTTGCATTTATAGGATTATTTGAAATTGATTTCTTATGAATTTAAATTTTTGGTCTTTGGTTCTAAATTTCTTACTTTATAATATATATATATATATGCGATAACAATGCAGTTCAGAAACAGTGACAAACAGTGTATGTAAATTGTTCAACAATTTTAAAAAATTACATTTTTATTTAATGTAATTAAAGGATTTTTTTACAGATTTTTCTTAAATTAGAGTAAGTGTTTAATCAGATATAATTCAAGTTATTGTTCGCACTTTTAAATAGGTTTGCGCATATCACTATCCGAACGGATTAAATCATTCATTGCTGAAAGTTCGATCTTGTTTAAAATATTGGCGAATGGGAGCTGAAGTGGCATTTCGTGCCCCCCCCTCCATATATAACGTGAATAGGAGCCTGTATTTCTCAAAAAGTAGAGAAAGTATCCCTTTCCTTAGCCAGATAATCCTCGTATACTTAAGTCTTAATAAATTAACATAAATTAATCTGAAGGATCTTGGAAATTATTTGAAATTCGGGCGATGGATTCAGACCGAATTTACGCAAGTAGCAGTAGACTTTGGTATTGTTATTATTTATTTTTACGCTATTTTATTCCGTAAAATTGAATAAATCTTTTTATTTATTTATTTATTTTTATTTTACTTCAGTTCTTGATTTATTTCTCTAGAGGTTAGTAGTAATTTCGTTCTTATTTATTTATTCGTGCAAGAAAATTGGTAAATGTTTTTGGTATTACTATTTTATTCTGTTAATTATTAATTACACAGAAATATTTTAACATTTATTCTTTTGACTGGTATCAGTTTTCCTCTATTTTTTGCTGTAGTAATATGTGAAGCTTTCCATTATCGCCTGAATTTATTTCATTAAAAATTTTTTCCCTGAAATTTACAAACATTAATACAAGTTTATATATTTAAATTCAAATGCGTCCTGATATTACATTTTATCTAATATGTATTTCTAAATGATAAATTATCTGCTATGTTTGACAAAGTTACAAGCTTCTCATATTTTATCAATTTGCGTCCTCCATCAAAACCTGACACGTAGTGAAAAACCATGTAATCTCAGAGTTTTGAGAAAACAGGAACTACGCGTCAAAAATTCGAGTTCGCATATTAAAATCTTACGTCATTGAAATAAATAATAAAACAAGGACCGAATCTGCCTCATCGCATGTGCTTTAACACTTCTCTCTACACCTACCTACTTGCAAGCGAAAGAGAAATACAGTTTGAAAGTCTTTGGAAAATTAGTTGACTTTTACCCGCTGGTGTCTAACTGATAAGGATAAGTAGTAGGAAGGGGTAAGGGGGAAGTTATCGATAAGATATCGGGGTGAGTCCGCGAAAATGCGAAAATAAAAGGAGAAGTTCCCCTTCTTATGGACGGTGAGATAAATCGAGGAAGTGTTCTTTTTTCTTTTTTTTCTTCCTTCCCTCTTCCTCTTGCTTTTCTGTGCTTTTTTCACTTTATTATTATTCCCAGCGTTTCATCTGCAGTTATCTTTTGCTTGTTGTTCGATATGGGTTTTGAAGGGTTGCTTGCTACCAGTTGGAGGCGCCGTTCTTTTGTTGGCGCTGGGTAAGCCGGGATTGGTCGCCAATGGTTTTGCTTTCGTAATCGGTATTTTATTTGGTAGAGATGGAATTTTGTTTCGTTTTTTACACTTACGGAGCGTGATTAGATATTTTTTGCATAATAATTTTGGGGTACTGCGTACTTTCTCTGATTTTCAAAGTTTAGTCCTGATTGGTGTAGTAGTGTATCTTTGGGCTCGGATTCGAATTCAGGAGAAGGCGCGGATGTTTGTAAATATGTAGTGTCTGTCTGTACGTGAGGGTACTCAAAGTACACGCTTAAACGAAAGTCCTCTCTTGTGATTTGGTGGTAAGGGAAGAGAGATGGGAGATTCTCGTATGAACTTAACGGCGGGATTGCACCTGTACGACCAATGATGCATTTGCAGTGTCTTGCGCAATTTTTACTTGGGCGTGCTTATTTTAACATTCAATGACTAATTTTTGTGGGGTCCTGTGCCTTTTAAGACTTTTTTCTGCAGCGATTTTCGAATTCGTGTGCAGCAATATGTTTCGATTTTTCGTGTGCAGCTATATGCCTGATAAAGCGATAAAACAGAATACTTCATTTCTCACAGCTGTATTTTGCAATCTTACACCAAGGTCACTAACTAGCTGTACAGAAGAATTTTCATGTAGTTCGTGCAGATTTGTTTAGATTTAATTCCCTGATAAGTGGCCGCGAGTGCCGAGCGATAAATTCGATGAACAGTAGTAGTTTTACCCGGGCTCGAATCTTCGCAAACGCGCTGGTTACCTATGAATTTTCATCATGTCTAACATGATTACGAGCTAGTTTTCCTTAAAAGGTTCTCCACGAAGGCATCCCTCATCCTCCACAGGCGGATAGCCCTTGACTTGCTTTGCCTCATTCAGTTAACTTAACCTAGATAGGCAGTATGTTAGAACTGCACCTGACCAATGACACAGAACTAATAACTCTCGCACCTATTGTCATTCGATATGATATAAAGTTATTAATTATCTTTTGAGTCATGGTTATATTGCATTACTTTTAATACATTGCGATTCTCTATGACTTAGTACTTAATAAATTATGATTTTTTTAACTTGGATTTTGGTGATGCACACAAACATATTCGCCAAGAGGAGTCATGTTTACGTGGAAGATTTCTGTAGGGAAATTGACTTGTATTCACATTTTACGTGGAATAAATCACCATTAATAAAGAATTATGGAACTGAGCGATTTAAAATTTCTGTTCTTAATAAATAGTTTAAATCTGTATTTTATTCTGCATTACTGTATTCTAATTTACACCACATTTAACATATCCAGTTAGGCATTCTGATGACAGATATTGCGTACGTTTGTACAAAGTCGTGTTTGGCTTTGAAAGTGGATATAAACTTTTTCATGGAGTGTTTTATAATGGTTAAAACCTTTTCATGAAATGTTTTACCCATTATAAGCCAATAGATAATACGTGCTCTTTAACTGTTAGTCTAGTATGCCAGTTACTGTATGTATGATATTTTTAGCATAAAATTTTTTATCTTTCTTTCAAATAAATTATGCATTGCTTTAAATTAATATTATGTAACAATTGTTTTAAATTTTACTAACAGTTTCCTTAACAGTACAGAGAGTGGCAGTGTAAACCGTAAAGCAGTAATCGCACGATTCTTACTTGATTCAGTTAGCTTACTCAGTACTGAACTTAACTTCCATGGCTTAACATAGCCACTTATATACGTTTACCCATTCTTCTGCAAGTTACAAGAAAAATTGTTTCTGGAGTGGGGGTGGGCAAATACTTTTAACCGCGAGCCAACAAGATCTAGTGCCTCATGCGGGCAAAGCCGTGACGATAATTTACGGGTGGCTCTATTGTTTACAAGTAACGATGAGGGGGGAATGGGAAACAACTCTGTCATGTAGAAATGTTATTAAAGAAGTTACAATTACAATTTTAAAAAAATACAAATACCTCAAAAACGGGACCTGTTCCTTTTGGTCATCAGATGATTGACAGATATACTCTTTTATTTTCAAATAAAAATTTAGAGGTGAAATGTTCTTTCCCTAGGCTCCTTTTTCTGATCAGTTTTTTTTTTATGTTAGTAATGTTAATATTTCATTACTTAGTTTCTAAATTGAAATTGCTAGAAATGATAGGAGTATAATGTTCGGCCAGTGTACATGGTTTCTATCATTTATAACGTTCCCAACGTATGTTGGTCGCTAGTATAGGTGTGCGTATATATGCGCATATACACTGTAGCAACAGATGCATATTAATGCTGCTGATTTCGGTAGCTTATGTTCAAAATCGGGTAGGAAAAAGTTTAAAACGTCGTTGCATAAGATTTTATTACTGGCCGATTAAGGACCACATTCGGCTCACTGTCAGCTTTTGCGTAACTCTGTTTTAGAGCTTTGGAAATGAATTTTTTGAAAACTTAAAAAACGTCCATATATTGGCGAGAAACGCTAAATGCCATCAGCCTAGCGACTAAAATTTTCGCCAAAGTTTGTCGATAGTGTTTTTGCCTATGGCGGCTTCTGATAGAGTTATTTTCACAACTTCGACGTAGAGAGATATATATTAGGACCTACGTAACATTCTATATGCGAAAAGTATGTCCTGTAAAATTATATGTACGAAATATCATGTAGAAAGAATATGCATGGCTACGAAGTCCATTAAACAAAAGTTCAGTGCTAAAACTATTATACAAAATAAATCAAATAATTAAAAAAATGCTATGCGTAATATTGTAATAATAGACAAAAGCCAAGTCAAATAAAAAAAAAGGAAAAATATTTACATAAATTTACAACAGTATTGATTTGCAAAAGATCATATTTAGTTCTACGATAGCAAAAGAGTAATGAAATGATGATGTAAAATGAAATGAAAGCGAAAAATACTTCGGTTATTGAACTAAAGTCAGTAATTAAAATCGAAAAGAAGGGAGGGGGATAGTAAAAACTAATTGTAATTTAAAAATCATGGCAAGTGACTGCAAAATTAAATAAAATTTAACTTTATTATATTTAAGTTCGGTGATTAAAATGGAAAAGAATTATGAATAACAGAAAATTGACTGCAACTTAAAAATCTAAGTATCTAAGTACTATTAGATTAAATAATAAAAAAAAAAAATAGTAATTTTATCGCATCCGAATGATATGAAAATTTTATGAAGTAACTTATAATATCATTCCTTAAAAGTTAAATTAAAGTTTAAATCCCAAACACAAAGGTAAAGTCATTTTGCATTTTAACTGAAATTCCATTTTTTCTCATCCACTAATCGAATTAAAAAAGATCAAAGGAAATAAAGAATTTCCGATTTATAGTAAAGGAAAATAAAAAAAGCTCCTTAATGAAAGGAAAGGGGGAAAGAAGCGTCAGATTAGCTACGTAAGAGAGAAAGAATTCTTTAAAGGATTAGCCTTGAATTAAGAAGTTAAGAGAAAATATGAGCTGATTTTAAGAGAAGACGAAGTAATATCTTTGAAGATATTAAACTCAAAGTACGAAGTACTTGAAATAAGTAAAGAACGGAATTAAAGAAATAAAAAGGTAAAATTTTATTTATTGAGGGGATAAGAATTGATGCAGCTGAAGTTAAGCAGCTGTTTTTTTTTTGTTTTTAGGTGTGTGTGTGTGTATCATAAAAAAGAAATTTTAATTTTTTTTTGTTTTTTTGGTGTGAGTGTGTGTGTGTATCATAAAAAAGAAATTTTAACTTTGTTCGAGTATTAATGCCCAGGAAACATTTTAAAAGAAAGTTTTACAAGCATTTTATTTTATTTTTATTTATTTATTTATTTATTTATTTATTTTTTTTATTTTTTTTTTTTTTTGCTTTTCGTTACGGTACTAGGCATTTATTACCCACGTTACTTGGTAGGTGTTAGCTTTGCGCGAAGTGTACAAATTTTATCTTCCGCGATACATCTTGTTCTAATAGTGCTGCTTTTTGGTAAAATACTGTAGTTCCATTAGGTTTGTCAGAAGGAAGAAACATAAAAAGGCAGCAGTGCTGTCGCCGGTATTCAAACTTCGGACCTCCCGAAGTGCTAGCCGAACGTGCTTCTAAATACAACCCAAAAGCACGCGGTTAGCAAGAAGAAAATACCGTGCAACATTAAAACTTTCAAATTATGCAAAAAGTAAAATTTGTAGTTAGTGTATGTTTTGGAGAAGGTATATCGATTTCAGGTGCGTTCAGATATAGGTCTGTTTTCTTTAGGAGTTAAAACATTTATGCCGACTCCACTGTAAGTTTGCTTATTTTTTTCCCTAATTCTAAATTTTATACTGGCATGTTTCTCTCTCAGTTTCTAAAGCCATTGCTTTAAACTGTAATAAATCGCTTAATTGCTTATTTAGTAGAGAGTATTCAGTTTTGAGCAAAGAGAAATGTGGGAGTTGAATTGTACCCCGAATCTAAACCACAGGTGTTTCCACACTAATCATTTACACCTCATAATCATGCATGGGAGTCAACAACACGGTCAGAAACTGTTTGGTTCCCCCCTTAATTACACATATATTTCCTGTCCTTACGTATGCGCTATACATTCGTTAATCCTAATTTAGAGAAAAATGAAGCAACTTCTCTAAAATTAATCAAAGCAGTCCAGTAAATAAAAACATCTACAAAACAAAGTCACAAAATAAAAACTTATGTGAATTCTAAATTTCATTTGACATAAGGTGCTTTTTATTAATGGTATATTCTTCATGCAGTATTGTTCAGTGAAATTTTTCCTATTAATGAAAGTTGTATTCCACAGTAGTGTCGGAGTTATTATAAATAGTGTTTAGGTGTAAAGAGGATTCTTTAAAAATTTAATTGTGAATTACTTCGCTTGCAGTACACTGGAGACTTCGCTTAGAAGCTTCGTTTCCAGCCATGAGTTGTTATTAAGATTCAAGATGATCATCACTATTGTTGACCGTTGTATCTCAAATAATTTATGTTTTGGAAATGCCAAGCTTGAATTAGGAGTAAAGGAACCTTTTTACTGGAATACTCATTTATATATATATATATATATATATATATATATATATATATAAGGTCACCTTACGTTTTTTAAAATGCTTAAATTACCTGTTTTTTGATAGGCCATCATTTCTCCCTTTCTTTCCCTTCACACGGCTGATTAGAGGAACTTTCCTTTTTCAGTCTTTCTTTTTGTAATTTTGCTTTATGTATTTTTTCTATTTAAATGGAAGAACTTTTTCTTAATGGATGTTTTATGAAGTCAGTGCAGTGATTTTGCAGACTAAGTTTTCTTCTAACCAGATCGAAAAAGTAACCGTGCTTAGGAAGTCCCTTTTTTACTTCTCCAACAAGAATTGCCTTCTTCCAGTGAGAATGATAATGGGAACGATTAGACTATCTTCTGAATATCGGAATTGTAAATTATCTCGATATCCCTTTTTAAGCGTTTTTCCCCCTACCGAACATCATCTGCAAGAACATTATAAATTCGCTGAATTTGTTGTAGTCTTATTTAAAATGGAATAACTGTGATGAGCGCTTAGGTTATTTTCCAAATTCCTTTTGGATTCGCTCTTAGAAGATGTAAATCATCTTTTTAAGATTTAGAAAAATGCCGCATGAGTATAGATTTTCTCAAAATTGATTTCATGGAACATTTTTTAATTGTGTCCCAGATGAGAATTATATAAAATGTTCTATGGAATGGTCTAATAATTAAATATTCTTATTTATTTAAAGTTATTTTCTCATTCGTTGAAAGTTATTTACGTAAAATGGCATATTTTACTCTTTTAAATGTTGCACTATCTGCTGGCGTCGGCATCGATAAGCAGGGTCGGTGTTAGGCATTTCGCCTCCTGGTACTGTCTCTGCGAATACTAAATTGCGCTGCCCGTTGCCTTCCTAAATTCTGAAAATTTTTCCACCCTAGAATTTCGCTGCCCCAATGCCTGGTTAAATTCTAAAAATTTTGCAGCTCCTAAATTCTGCCGCTCAGGTTGCATCTACAGTAGCGCAGGCCATGTCCACAAGGCAACTCAAAAATTGGCCTTCATTATTACATCATTGTCAAAATTTCCATTTTATTGTGTCGATTTAGTGTGGGTCCTATGAAAGTAATCCTTCGTATATATGAGCTTATATAATTGAGAATATTCCGTGATATATGAAATGTAAGTTATATAAGTACTCTTATTTATTTCAATGAAAATCTTATTTGGATTAATTGTCAATTAAATTAAGGCAAGTCATACTTATCTGAGTAATCTGCCTAGAGTGAGGCTTACTGCAGAACTTATGCTCACTTTTTGCATAGGTTAGGTTATTTGGATATTGAAAGTATATTATCTTGCAAAATAGTGTAGTAGTAGTAACGGAGGACGTGGGCACCATCCCTCTACCATTACGGTTAATCGGTTCTGCCCATGTCCGCGTTTGTCTAGTATTTATTAATAATTCTTGAATGTTTACACGGCCATATTGTAGCTGATTTACAAATAAAGTCTGTACAATAATTGTATTCACATTATTAACATAACTTATTACATAAATTTTGATTGGAGAATTTTCTCTAATGAATTTCTTTCGTAATTTCTGTTTATTTTTAAGCAGTCTATGTATTATTTCTTTATCGTGAAGTTTCTCTTTTGTCATTTGCTCCATTTCAATTAAAATGTTATTTAAGTTCTCTTGCAAAATTCCTTTCGTTTTGCTACAGTTGTTTCATGATTTTCTGAGTTTGAAGGTTTCTATTTTATTTATCTTATACCTTATATATTGTGCTAATGGCTTCCAGAATAGTACTTTTTCTTTTCAAAGATTTTCGTCTTTTTCTTTTGTATGTCGCTGGATCCTCTCTCTTTGGTCGCACCGAATCAATATGGGTATACTTTCTTGTAACTTGATTTTCAAGTTTATAATATTGTCATGACAATTTAACTACCAGTGCGTCATGTCTTCATAATCGCGAATTGTCAGTATTTATTTTTTCATAATTTAAATGCATGTACATTTAAATATAATCTGTATGATACTTTTTGCTAGAAATTAATACTTTTTTCAAATTATGAACACTGATGTTATTTGCTTTATTATAAATTTCATTTATTACTTTACTCTTTTATTTATTATACTATTATATATTTTTTTTATTTTTATAACTTGTTATATGAAATTCTATTACTTGACATAAAATCTGTGTCCAATTTTGTTAGGATGTCCATTGTTTTTGTAATTTTTTGCACTGTGTATTTTTGTTTTAACTAAGAATTTATTGAAAGATTGGAATATTTGTTGTTGGCATTTTAATATGAAAATCTTTAGTGAGTGGGAAGTTAGTAATGTAATGTTCAGGCGTTCCCAGCTGGCCACAAATACAGGTACTTGTGCTTGAAATACCAAACCTTTCGAAATATTCTGGGAAAATCCGCGGCCTGAAACAAAGCGCACTAATTGTGGGTTTGTAATTAGTCGTTGTGGGTTTACCTTGGCAGACTGTTGATGTGTTCTTTTACCCATTTCACATTTCACTTGCTATTTTGATATGGCAATTGATATAAGTTGCGGTTTAGATGAGAGGTTGGCCATGGTATATCTATATATTCGGTATCGTGTTCTATAGTAGCCTCTTTAGCTAGTTGGTACACTATTTCACTGCAGTATATCCCGGCATGACCTTTTATCCATTCTAGAGTTATTTTGAATGAAACATTGAGTTGTAAATCGTTCTATATTGCTGCAATAGTAGATGAGGTAGTTTTCGGATCTTTAATTGCGTAGAGTGAGGAAAGGCTGTTAGATTTTATAGTTATATCATGTCTGCAATGTTATTTAATGTATTTTATTGCTTTACTTATTGCCATCGTCTCGGCTTGGAATATACTATTATTTTTGGGAAGATGACCCTTCTACTGGTGAATTATGATGCCATTACGAAGTGTCACGAAAGCGCATCCAACGTTCTCATTAATTTTAGATAATTTTTTTGCAAAATAATGTAATCTTTTTTTTTGTGCTGCTGTGATGTAAGTGGTTTGTACGACTAGCTAGCAAAGGGGAGAGCCATGGTTCGAATCTCGGCAAGTGCACAGTTTGCTTTTTTTTGTTTCATAGTTCGTAATGGGTAATCGACTTTACACTTTTCCTTTTTTTCCTGCATTGTTTAATAAATTTTGATTATATGTTGTATGTAAGGGAAGTATGTCAGTGTACTTGAACGAAGTAATTCGTCTCTGGAAATGCACTGAAACTTAAAAAGTATTCCCACTTAAAGCTTCTTTTTTCATTTTCTCACAGAGCACATGAATAAGAAGAGGAAAAAAGTGCTTTTCTATTCTGAGATTTTACTGTAAACACATACCTCTAAAAAGGATGAATTATTAAGTAGGTCAAAAATTTTTAAAGCGGAACCTGTGGAAGAGACAAGGACTGCCTAGTGGTTGCACACTTTCTGCACAAAAATAGATTATCCCTCGCCATAATATGTAAATGGGTGCGATGAAGAAGGAAGAGTACATCTCAACTCGCATCATTGGCGTTCAGAAGCTTTTCTTGTGCGTCTATTTTCCAACAGTCATTGGCTTAAAGCTAAAAAAAAAGGTTCTTATGATCCTTCAAAAGTTTCAAAGAATACTTTAATGCAAATAGCGTAAAAAAAGAACTTGCCTTTTGCATTTTATTGGGACCATATTTTTTATTTTTTCCCAAAATATCGTATTAGGGTGAAGAAATAAAAAAAATGGCAATTGCAAACGATCGTTAAAGGTTCATTACGCAGAAATGGAAGATTTTCTTTTCGCGCATTTCTTGTAAAAAAAGGTGAATTGTATGCGTTTTAATTTTCCATTTTTCTTTAGGACTTCTATATTTTTAACAGCTTTTTTTCTTTTGGTAAAGGTGGCAGTGAGTAATTTATGACCGATGTCACTAGCTCTGATTGCTTATGATAAATGTAACTGTTTTGATTTTTGAGACCATACGTTTTCTGTGTTTTAAATTTCGTTTTGCCTCTCTAAGACTTAATGGAGTATTCTTCTTTAATTGCTGAACAGTTGTGCTTCGATTCTAATCCATATCTTCATTTTCTTGTTGAACAATGTTTTAACAATTAAAATGCTGTGGAAGTAGATACAGAGTTACGAAATTTTGAAACTGCCAACTATCTAACATTACTGTACACACTTAGTCAAGAGTAAATCTATAATTTGAAAAAAAAATGAAGCATACTAATTTATTTTCCACTGGTTATTTATATTATTATGTATTATGTTTATTTTCTGCAACTGAATGCGAAATTGGACTTCCGCGCATAGGTTAATGCATGATATTTGCAAATTAGGCGATTGACCTGGGCGCATGCTGGAATTCGAGTGTATAGTATTTGAAGTTGATGTGGTTTCTGATAGATGCATCATTTACGTGAAGGGCAAAAATCGCGGTTAATTGGTTGATTCAAGGGGGGGGGGAATGCAAGCATAAACAGAGGTCTTCCTAAATTTGTATGTCTCTCAAAGTGGAATATTAAGTATTTAGAACTATTTTTTAAGCAGTGATAGCCTGCCTAAAAGCAAAAACTACATTGAAAAAGACAACTTTGTATCCTTATTGGCTTGAAGAACCATGAGCGCCTACAGAAGAATTGGTTTTAGACTTTTTAAGCTGCCTCACAAATTTCAATCAGCCGTTCTTTTGTTGCGTGAAGGCTTTATGATTTAGTTTGGACTTCATGCGAGAAAAGTCAATGGTTTTTGTCCCAATTACTTCATAAGTTCGTATCATTCATATAATATTAGTATTTTCTTCGATAGATGACGTTATATTCGTGTTTTCGTAGCTTTTCCCATTACTTTCTGCATAAAATTGTCGGGGATCCTCCAATTTGCAAAAGGGCTTTGCTCCTGAAGACGAGGGATCTGTATCTTTTCGCTCTCGAAATTGATTGTTTTATTCAAAATCTGCGCGATCAAAGGTTGCAGTTTTGCTTAGTTTCAAATTTCATATTGCCATGTTTCTCTTCCATATTTGATCGAAAGAAACGATTGTAAACTGGAAGACTTCTTTTGTAAAGTAATGGTCAATATTTCCTGATGAAAACAAGCCCTTCTCGAGTGATAAGTATTTAATTTGTCTCAAACTAAGATTGCATGCGGGCCGAATGCTGGACCTGGATACAGCTGACGGTCCAGAATTTTTTTGTTTCATTTTCTTCACCCTCCCTTTTTTTTTTTTTTTTTTTTTTTTTTTTTAGCAAAGTGAAAATTTTTTTATTAATGAAATAAAAAATATTTGAAATAAATTTTTAATTTATTTTGCTAAATATTTATCTAAATATACATAAACAATAATAATAATATAAAAAGAAAAACATAAAATTTATAAATCTAAAGTTTGGTATCTGCAGACACTTTAGAATTCAAACGTATTGGAAGATAAATATTACAATTTGAGACTGATATTTATTGAAAAAATTCTATCTTGTTTAATTAATCATTAAATAATTTACTTTAAAACAAAAAGAAAGAAATTACGAAAGCTTTGTAAGTTTGCAGAGAAATCTTTCCAAGCAAAACCAAACTTGATAATAAGTAATGACAACATAGTCTCTTTTTCTTATTTATTACTTTTTTTCTTCGACGCACGCGTATGTTTGTATGTAAGTCATTGGTAATTGCTTTATTCCTTGCTACAGCTGGACACTTGATGATGTTTGAATTCTGATAAAATTTGTAACCCTGGAGAGAGATTATTAGAAATTATCTTCATCACATTTTGTAATAGATGCTTGTGGGTCATTCAAGTTCTTTTTTTATGAATTTTTCAGCTGTGAAAAAGAGCTGTTCGCATTCAAACCTCTGATTGCAGAAATTCGTAACTGACCTTATTTATTTATTTGACAAGTGCAAGTGAAAGTTAATAAATTCTGTATCTTCGAAGAAGATTGATATCACATTGTAGAGATATTACGTATTTTTCTGGAAGCAGAAGAAGTGAAAAATGAGCAACGCCTTCTCCGGGAATCGAACCACGGACCTCTGAAATACACGCCCAGCATGTAGTCCACTACACCAAGAAGGCACGCTAAGAAGGTAGGAGAAATACCTTATAACATAAGAAATTAATAGGTTTTAAGGTGCATTATGTTCGTTTTCAATGGCAAGGAAAATAATGTATCCTCAGACTTCAAACTCTCAAACTTCAAATAATTAAAATCGTGAAATCATTGCAACACTGTATTTGCAACTAATAAATAATTGAAATGTATTTGAGGGCATCAGTGTGAAGGCACTGATTTTATTTATGTCTTTTAGAGAAATTTTATATAATGTAACAATGTTGATGGAGATTTCTGTTGATGTATAAAGCGTATCCAAAGTTGTCATATGCAAATCATTCTGATACAGCTTCTTAAACATCACCGCTTACGATACTATACATTCAGTTTCATTTGTTTTGGCCGTTCTTCCTTCGTTTATTTGTTTCTTCCAACATTTTCTCTAATCTATAATTACTTTTAATTTCCGAAATTTTACATTCTGCCTGAGTTCTGTGTACATTTTATGGGAGAATTTGAGAAAACAATTTATCATGTTGATTAATGATGCTCTCGGTGCTAGTAACGCTAACCTCCATAGGATTTCATAAACGAAATTTGTCAAAACGAAATCTTGTCTTGTCAGGTTGGGCTGTAACTTCTTCCTGCCGTTGCTGAAATGCGAAACAGCTGCTACCTACTTATTCCTGCCGTTATTAATTACTTTTCAGTTACGAGGATTTTTGATTCTGATTCCCATTAATAATTGTGTTTATGTTTCATTTAGCGAGCATAGATAAATTTTCTGAGTTAGTGAGCTGGGCTTTATGAATATTTGTTTTTCAAGAATGGTGCAAGTATGGAATAGCCCTTTGCACTGGAAACTGCTATTTTGTTAGCTGTAGAAATGTGTAATTATTCAGATCATAAACACGCTTACCTTGATTTTTAAAAAAGTGTAGATTTTTACGTTTGTTACAGTGAATTTATCATTTACAAAAGTCAATATGTATTACCATGCTCCAAAAGTAGGCAAAAATGTAATCTTACGTTGATGAAGATTTTGAATAAAAGTTTTATCGATTTCTAGGACAATCAGACATAAATCCTTTTTCATTATGAATAAAAAACTTCAGTAATCATTCGAGTACGTCCCGTGCCAGTGGTAACTGATTTAGAGATATTGAATTCCTAAAAAAGAACAAGTTTTATTCTCGTCTTCATAAAATCATTCGGCGAGTAAGCAATTACCACAGCAATCTTGTTGATATCTCATTTTATTCGCTTAACAATTACAAAATTACTTCGACTCTCATTCTATCTCAAATTCTACTAAATTAGTTTGCGATACACCCCAGACCTCAACGACACTCTATTTTATCATCTCAGCTAATGTTACATTACTTTTTATAAAACCAAACAGAGGGTTACTAGAAAGTCTACCACCAGCTTTACATTGATAAGACACACATTACAGCATTTTTCTTAATAGCAATCTCATATATCTTTAATACATAGTGAATTTTCAATCTGACTTAAACTCATTAGGTTTTTTTGTTACATATACTGCTGTTTTAATTTAACAGAGACAATGAATAAATATGTGCATTAAGTTGCTATTGCTATTCATGTTCTGAAATTTTGTGGTGGTTTACCTTCTTTTAACTAAAGAAACGGAAGACTGTGTTAAGCTATTGATGACGCAGTGTCAAAAGTATGTACGCCTCTGATAATTCTGTGAAGGTTGTAAATGTTCATAGTCATTCTTACTATATCTGTGAAGGTAATAAATATTCATATTAATTCTTACTATATCTGTAAAGGTGATAAATATTCATATTCATTCTTACTATAATATCAAAATTTCTTTTTTTTTTATCATATCGATCTTATATTGGTGATGATCTTACGCCAGTATCTGTTCTACACTTTATCGATGGTGCACAATATCGATCCTGATCTTTGTCGACGCTACTGTAACTGGACGAACCGTTACAGAACTGGTTCAAGAAACCGATTCACTTTACTGAGTGAATTTTCTCATTCCAGAAAACGGAGCTATAGCTCTTTTATAGTTCACGAAGAGCTGTTGTTGGAAGTCTGCCAGGAGTAAAGATCTGCTACTTGTTCGCGAACTGATTCACTTTTACTGAGCGAACGAGCACCTGATTTACTCTCCCCCCCCAAAAAAAAAAGCGGAGCTGTTGGAAGCGTGCCAAGAAACTTCGATTACACTTTAGGGAAGATAAGAATATTTATCCTTCCATGTTAAAAGTGAGTTTAATTTTTATCATTTTCAAACTTTTTATTATCAGTTCTGTGTAGATAGGAGATTTTAGATAATCTCAAAACTACAGTTAAATGAAATCAGGTCCTTGAGTTAGCACTTGATAGAACCAGTTTTTTCAATCCCGCTACTGCATCGGTTATTTATACTCTTTGCATCATCGTGTGTGACCAGTCTCGATCTCACTGCTTGTTCGATTGTTCCCGTTCTTCCTTGCATCTTAGCTAGCTGCTCCTGATTCACCTGTCGTTCCGGATAGCGATCATAAAAGTAACTGGTTCATTTCAGTGAACGAACCGTTCTGATCCGAACCCATAAAAGAGCCCTCTTGCTTATTTTCTAGACACTACGCAGTATCACTCCTGAGAGGTGTCTGATTTTGTGCAATGTCGATTCTATGTTTTGTCGATTTTACGCAATTTTGATCGCATACCAGTTTGGATTGTACGCCCTGTCGGTATTGAGCAGAATCGATCCTTTGTCGATTCTGTGCAGCGAGGATTCTGTGAAGTGTTAATTATATGCAATGTCGATTCTATTCTATGGTGTACCGAACCTGTATAGTTTCAGTTTCGTGTTCTGTCGATCATATACTGTATCGATCCCGTGCAGCATCGATTTAACTCTGTATCAATCTCATGCAAGGTCGCTTACTTGTGGCCGAGTAATTAAGATTATTGAATGCTGAGAATTCGACCCTGGTTCGATCGCAGGCGAATGGGCTGGCTGCGTGGTTGGTTTTTCTTCATGTATAATGTGAATATGAGCCAGTGTCTTTTAGTTCTTCGCGAAGGTATTCCTCTTCTTATATCCCTTTAGAGCTTTGCCATATTCAATTAGCCTTACTTGGGTAGTGTTCAAACCTGTGAGTGTGTGTGAATATAACTTCATGTAATACTTTTTTACTTAACAATTTATTTTTAAGGGAAACACCTCGGCCGTTCCACCTGAATATTACTGTACTTAAGGGCTTTTCGTATTCTTAGTGAGCGTTAATCATCTTAAACCTTACCGTTATACACGTTATTAGTCTTTCTCATCTAACGCAGACGCGACTGTGTAATGGGTAAATAAAACCGTCGTTCTTCTCGCCGAAAAGTTCAAATTATGAATTGTCCACAGAGATTAAGCGTCTTCATTACTCGAAAGTCGGAACTGTGTTGATAGTAATGAGGCAGAAGTAATGCGGAGTTACTTGCGCATCGTTATTACCAGACGAAAACGAACTCCCCGTGAATCGAGGCTTCACTGATTTTAATCAGTTATCTTTGATTCATGAGACGGGTAATTTTTCACCCACCCACGCCTCATACACCTCGTGATCTTTCTCCGAAGCATCTGTCTTAATCGTCGGAGCTGCTTGCTGGATGTATCTGCTGATCTTGAAAGTAGAATGAAGCGAAAAATTCTCCTTTTATTCGTAAGCAATTGGGACAACAAGCTTGAAATATGGCAGCTAGGCGTAAGCCGAGCGTTGCGAGAGTATTGTCTGTTGTTTGTTGGCATTTAAGGGGGAAAGTGGTCTGAGTTGCTTGTGATATGGGTATTGAACGACCTCTGTAATTGATAAGTGATTCAAGTAATGTTATGTGATTTTAATTTATTTAAATTAATTTATCTCCGATTATAAACTAAAAATTATATTTGCTGTGGTTTAAGTATATTAAGAAAATATGAGAAAACTTTTTTACTCTATTTAAGAGTTAGCGATTTAATAACAGTTAATGATGTTATAATTAATTGATTCAAAGGCTAATTAAAAACATTGGTTTTAAAATAATACGACATTTTAAAACAGTGTAAACTGTATAAATTTTAAAACTTAGACATTCTAAAACCTGAATTTATTCTTCCGACATTATTAATTTTTTAAAAATAATTTTTATTTATTTATTTTATTACATAAAAGCATGTCGTGACTGTCTGCTTTAAGGGCAAAGTGATTTTGTGGAATTCTTTGTAGGGCAATGCAACTCGTAATAACGTTGCACATGGGAAAAACCACGAAAATGCCCATGCAGTCAGCCCGCTCGCCGGAAATTAAACCCGTATTGTGTTTAGTGGACTTAATCATTCGGTATCTGGGATTCGCCAGACTCCCACCAGTGGCCGAGCGATTAAAGACAGCTGAATACTCGTAGTTCTTGCTGGTTTTGAACGCAGGCGAACGAGTTTAGGTAGCTCGTTTTAGTGATCTGTAACGAGAATACGTACCAATTTCTCTTTAAAAGTCTTCCACAAAGGCATCCTTCACCTTCCGCAAATAGCCCTCATGTGCTTTGTCATATACAAATAGACTGACATAACATAACCATTACGTGGGTCTCACCAGCGGCTGCGTGGTAAAAGTCGATAACACTGGGAGTTCGACCTGGGACCAAATCCAGGCGAACGGGAAAGCTGAGTGGAGGTTCTTAAAGGTTTTGCGCATGTGTAATGTGGATTCGTGCCAGTTTTATTTAGAAAATCCTCCACGAAGGCATTCCTTTCCCTAGACCGACAGTCCTATTTTGTCCTTGTCCTAAGGAAACCAAGTACTCGCTTTCTGGTGGGCATTTGTGAGATACAATGAGAAAAGGATTTTTCACAAAAAGTTTTTTTTAAATTTTTTTTATTTGAGGGAATAAGCAAAACTCAAATAATCGTTTGATAATAGTCGGCTAAATATATTTTCAAGAAATCTGATTAGTGTCGTTCTAAAGATATAAAATATCGCTATTATTTTAAAGTGTGTATGTGTTTGTTGTGTTTTCGGTCAATACAATGTCTTATCATGCGAGAGTGTTTTAGAATAATGGATGTGCGAATATTTTGATATTTACAAATCGGACGACTAAAAAATAGATTAATTTACATTAAGTATAATGAATGCGACGCTTAATTAAAGTTTCTCTCTTTCCCTATGCAATGATGGTTATTTTATTGAAGTATTATATTGATTTAAGAAAATATAGGCTAACAAATCGTTAATTAATTTTAAAGAAATTTTAAATAAAATTCTGTATGTATGAGTTTTAAAACTAGCATTGCGTTTATTCTAAAAGGTATGTTAATTAATAGTTGAGAAAAAGATTGTTTACAAGGTTAATTATGGTTTAAGCGATTTCTACATCAGTATAAATTATGCAATTATTAATTACTGCTAAGAAAATTGTCCGGTTATTCATTTTAAAATGTGTTAAAAAGATAATTTTTATTAAATTTTAAAGTATAAATTTTTTGTTTCATGAATATGTAATAAAACTGGGATTAAATAGAAATGTCTGAATTAAAATTACTTAATATAAAATAGCTTATGTATGATTTCGAATTATAAAAGTTGCATGTATATTTGCTTTGATTTCAAGTTAATTAGTTACTCGAAGTGAAAAGAAAATTGTTTATATGATACATGAAAAAGCTATTTTGTGTATTTTATTTATGATTTGTTAATTGGTAATCAGACTTTATGTTTTGTAAATGTTGAATTTAATGGAAGCGGTAGCAAAATATCACGATAAAAAGAAGTAATGTATAAATTGCGAATGCAAAAAGGTACCGTAACCGGATTAAATGTAAAAATGTTGGCAATGATTCATTGCTTCCTGTTATTTCTGTTCTAAGATCTTTCCCATTGCGTAAGTTAAGTTATATGATACTTCTGAAAAAGTTCGTATGTGTTATGCTATAATATTTCAAGGTTTAAAATTAATCGCATCAGTGCAGTAGCAGCTTTTGGCATGTTGTAAATGTATGAAATGATTAAAAGTCAGACTGATTTTTTAAAATTAATGTATTCTCTTATCTTCGTAGATACGTCGTTGCATTTGTGTAAAAAATTATTATATTCATGATCTTCGAATTTTGTGTTGCTTGTTGATATAAAAACGCTGATGTCTCCGTGCTAGATCTACGCTATTAATTACTTTGTAGTAACGGACAATGGATTAGAAATCTCCGTAATTGTTTTTATGTTCCTCTGACGCTATTGCTGTTAGTTCACAAATACTTTGGAAGACCTGTGAGTCAACTAAATTTACAAGATTTTCTTAGGTAATTTAAGTAACAATTAATGTATTTAAAGTTAAGCAAAATATAAATTTTAGTTTGGTTTAGATTTTTAATAAAACTGTGTTGATTTTGAGGGCCATCAGACATAGGTTCCTCTTCTTCAACAAACACCTTTTCACTGAAACCTGAAAAAAATATTGAACTCTTATTATTTGGGGGTGGGGAGTTCCTTGCGGGAGAGGAACTTTTTTCCCTGAAGAAGAGTAATTTGTTGCTTTTTTCTCTATTATTAAATTTTCCACTGGCTTGTTTCTCTTTCCAGATTGAACAACTACTGTAATTATTCTGCCCTTTTTATTTCTCACTGTAAGAGAATTGTGCGACAGTCATAAACGTCTTATTGCAACTTTCTTTGCCATTGACGGAACCAATTTGTACATTTTGTTCTCTTCGTTTTCGGTAATAAATTGATTTTGTTTTTGGTTACAGTCACTTAGGTATACCCAGGCAGTATATTTCCATTTATCGCCTGCTAAATAGTTTTCGTATAGGGCGCTGCAAATTGTTCTGAGTTAAACCACACGCCCCGGCAAAAGCTGGTGAACAATATGTTTGCCTTTTTAAGCTGTAAATATCGGTATATTATTTATTGATGCTACGTATGTGTTTAAAGACTTTACAGTTGCCAACGATTAAACTTTAAAAACAGTACGTTTCTTTTTCGGGTATTGGTTTGGAATCTTCGTTCCATGTAGCTGTACTGATTGGTGGTTTTTCCCCTTTCTGATTAATAGTGTTACTTTTTTTGTCCTTATCACAACGCTTCTGAATTATGCAACGAATATTTGCTTGGAAAGCGCAAAAACATATCCTTCAAACTACAGCAAGTAGCAGACGATCTTTTTCATTTCAAATAATAATCTGTTGCTAAAAATTTTTATTCCCAATCATTTGCTTTTATTTTAATTCTTCATCAAAATCGTTCTAAAAATATATAAACACTCTTTGTATTATATTGGATATTTCCTACACGTCTACTGTTATGTCAGCTTCGCCAGAATATTTAGCGACCGAATTTAGGGAGATACCCAGGAAACAGTATCGGTGCGGGGCGATCCTGTTTCCTTTTTGCGACCCTATTTTGGTATGTGACGATCCTGTTTTGGTGTATTTGTCTGTTGGTGAATGAATTTTGTATTTATAGCGAGGTGTAAATGCGTGTTATATTGAGCCATGTTCGTAACGTGGCCATGTTCGTAACGTAAATAGTAAGCGTGGCATTGTAGGGAGGTCAAGTGCATTATTTTTTTAGTTCGGTGAAAAAATGTATTATGTCATTATTTTGATTTATAAATATCGTTTTCTTTCCCGAAAACCGCTAGCAACAAAGTTCAAACTGTTACTCTCTTTATTTCGTAAATTTTAAATTGCTGTAATAATAAATAATTTAGGTTTTTTATTCTTTGTTATTATCAGCTTTGTTTTATTGTAATTTAAGGCCACGGGGTCGTCTGACATTCTAGTAAAGCCACTTAGCTTAAAAATTGTACTAAAGTTTGGGTAGTTTTCACTTACTAGTAGACTGAAAAAAATAAGGATGTTGCATAATATTTAAAAAAAGTTTTAAAAAATTCGAAATGTAGAAATTTGTTATAATTTTAATGACGAAATGTATGTCTTCAAACGTATTCCCCATTAGTAATCCGGGCACAGTTTCTAAGAATTTAATTACATATTTGGTTAAACACGAAAGAGGTACGAGATGCGTTTAAACCCTTCTTGAGGTCTGTTGCATTCTCAGGAACGTTGAATGTCAATAGCAGTATCAATCCAGTACCGTAGCATCTGCATACACAAGCCGAAACATCTACATAATTACATTATCAAATATATTCATCAGTATAATCAGTTTAACGTGACATTGCTACTGCAATTGAGCTCTTGATATCCATCGCTCATAGCATTGAGCAATCGGACTTAGCCTATGTGTAGTGAGGGGCTGTCAGATCATTCATGTTACTTTAGGCTGGCTCTGTGGAAGCACTCGGGCATTGCGTGATGTTTCCGTTAGTACGATTTCCTACTGAGTGGAATATTCTCTTCTCTTCCCTGAGGACTACCCCCTGCTTCGGTCGGAAGATGAAATTCTGGACCACGAAGTAATGCATATATTTCGAGGTGATTTGGGAAGTCACGTAGGTCGATCGTTTCCTGTGAGGGAGAAATTTCTCTTTTCTGTTTTAGTTTAGTTCTTTTCTGCTCATGTTTTTCTTGTTTTCATTGAAAACGTGACTGTATATATAGAGTACGTCTGCAAAATTTTAGGACTGAAGAAGGTGAGTTTGTCCTTCCATATGCATTCATTCTAATGATATGCTATTATAAATAATTAAGGTATATAATTAAGGTCATAAGACTTCTATACACATAAGCTTCTGCATATATAATTTCTATGCACCTTGCCCACAAGCCTAAACCCAGCTTTTTTTTTATGGTGGCCATTAGCCGTTTTTTAAGCTTTTGCCTGTACTAAGGTCAGAAGTGATGGTCATTTTACTATGGAGACACCTAATAGGCGGTAACCGATACCTCCTATGATAGGACAGACGATTTAAATTCATCGGTATCGCAAAGTCGGCTCCTCTAACCACTATACCGTCTGGGTGGCCCTGTCTCTACCTTTGTTTACGCAGCCGTTGGTCGTTTATGTGTACTTCCAATTCTAAAAATATTTTAAACGACGTTGCAATTCATTTTTTTTTTGCCTTTTTAAATTTGAACAAAATTAATTTAATAAAGTACGGAATCTAACATATTTTTCGTTTATTTGGTCTCTATACTTATATTTAGGAAAATGTTATACTCTTAATAAAAAAGAGTGAAGTTCTAAAACGGCGATAGAGCTTAAGCACTAAAAATGCGATCGAGCTATCCAACTTACATTGTCACCGAATTATAAACCGAGAAAATAACGTATTATTCTCTATCCATTGTTATTTGTGCTTTTTCCGACATTTAGTATTTGAAGTAAACATTAACAGTGTCATTCATATAGAAAGTTTTCATAAAGAATGCGGCCATCGAAGCTTGTTTATTCCTGACTTACTAATAAATTGATAATGCTTCTTGTACATATGTTGTTATTCATGGCATTCTTATTTATTTATAGGTGATTAATAAATTGGTAAGGAGGAGCAGAGACGCACAAGTAAACATAGGTTGTTTGCATTGTAATGCACATTTATATTCTGTGCCTGTTATATAGATTCTAACTCCGAAATCGATTTTCCTTACTTTCTAAAGGTTTCATAGAAGAAGTCGAAAGCAGGCTTACGCTGGAATTTTTGTTGCTTTATGACGTTGGAAAATTTCTGTGGAGTCATCATTGGCTGAAATAGGACATCTTCAATTCGAAACGCTGCATCTTCTCTTATTACTCTCATCGTATCTTGCTTCAAATAGGAAGAAATGGCGCAATAAATCATATTTATGCATTTCCATCGATTTTAATCTACGAGCTCAGACACGGGACTCGTCAGATTGCGCAAGCTGTTACTGCATACCCGGGAATTTAATATCGGTCCCGTAGATCTATAACCCATTTATGAAAACTTCCTGATTGCTGTTTTAAATACATACATATTTGAGTTGCGTTTTTCGTTGGTGTGTGTGCCTCTTCCGCTTGACACCGCATTCGAAAGAGGGTGAAGGCTTGGGTGTGGAGTTGGTGGGGCGAATTTGCAATTCAGATTCAAGTCAGCGTCACATTCTTTGTTTCCTTACGACGCTAATAAAACAAGATGAGAGGGATTTTTTCCCCTTGCGAATCGTCTTCCGAGCCTGTTTTTTGGATGGGAAGACGAAATTCGTCGATTGATTTCGAATCTTCCCGACTTCGATTATATATTCATGAGCTCTGGGGGTTGATATAGGTCGTTTCACTCACGAGAGGTTTCGTCGCGTCGTCAGCAGTCTCTGCCCCATTTCTGGAATGGGTTCCTTAAGTGATTCCTTTTTTTGTCTTGAAAAGACACAATTGCCTCCATCAAAGTATATCTTGGGGAAGAAATTTGGAGTGCGCTGCAAGGAAATGGAAAATTTTAGCATAAATATTTGGAATACATTTAGAAATGAAAGCGTAAGCGCACTTTGTACATTTTTATCTGTGTTACAAAAAGGAAAGATTATTCGGACTCTATTTGGTGGCTGTTTTACATTGCAAGGAAAATTTTAAAACTGGACACTTTGTTGTGAACTAGACTCGTGTCTAAATTGTAAGGAATTGTCGAATTTTCCCTTACCCGCTTCCCTCGTGTAAGACGTTAGCACTTCTAGCTGGCATTTGTAAGATCTGTGGTTTGTTTCACATCGAGGACATAGTTGATTTTACACACTTACTGTCTCGCCGATCCTGACGAACTCTTTCTACAGATTCTTTACAATCTTTGCAAGCACTGTATAACCTAAAGGCACTAAAACTGAGAAGAAAAGTCACTAAAATACTGTAACACTGTAGGACCTAGAAATGTGCTACTGTACAGTCTGTCAGTGTATGATTTTTTTATCCTCTGTTCTTTGAAAAGTGCCGCGAGGACATCAGATGTTCGTTAGAAATAATTTATAGGTTTCCTTATACAAATACACGTTGAAACAAGGCCAACATTTGTACATCCATCTAGGCGTATTATGTATTACGGGACCTTGCTAACAAAACTTCCGCTGTGCATGGAATTTCGAGAGAGGAAACCTCGGGAGAAGGTCTCCTGCTCTATCACCCACCTCTCAAGATGTTTTTGCGTGGTCGTGTATTTTGAATGCCCCATTGCCGTACAGATGCTGTACACTTACAAGCACCCATGCCATTTCCGGAAATCGAACTCTACTTATGTCTGGCAATTTATACAGGTTCTTTGAGTTATTTCTGTGGAAATTTCTTTTGCATGCTGTCTTAGCCCTCTGTGAACCCTTAGAATTATGCAGAATTCTATCGCAAGTATTTTGAGTGTTGCCAAAGCGCTTTGAAGTTAGTATGAAGCCCTAATCATCGCATTCAGAAGCCTTCAACGAGCGCTTTCCCTTTTTATGAAGAAAAAACAGCATTATGAGAACTATAGGATCATTTTAGCCCATCACAGACCGGATTTACTGGCTTGACCGGTTGACTGAGCAGACTTTAGGCTTGTTACCTGAACTATAGGATCGTTTTAGCGCATCACAGACCGGATTTTGTGAACCTTGGCGGAAATAAATCTCTGACCATCCTTTACAGTAGAGCCTTATCAGCTCTTATTGAGCCTACATGTGGCCGAGTCAGTGTACCACTAAACACGTGCAATGCTTATTTTAACTAACACGTTATTTTTATGCTAATTCTTCATTCTTTATATTTCTTTCATCACTCGTCACTAGAATGCAAATTAAGTTGAGCCAACATCGATAATCCTTTTGTATTTTTGATGATTGAATTTTTGTGTCTGTTTCGTGCTGGGTTGGAACCTCCATTAGCTGTAACCGACAAAGCATAATGTCTGTAAATTAATGTGTGTGTTGTGTTAGTTTTGGAAGTAGCAGTGGTAAGTATTTGCTAAGTTTTAGTTGTTTTGCAAGACGTAGCTTTTAACTGTTTTGGATAAATTCTAACTTTTGCCTGTACTACTGAAGTTTATATTTTTATTGCGTGGATAAAAATTTCACAGAACGAGGGAAGGTTAAATAGATGTAATTAAACAGAAAATTGAATTTATATTTACATAATGTAGTTTGGTCAAGACTGAAGTCACATGAAATGGGCTGCGTCATTTCTTCTTACAATCAAAGATACCATTTAAGAAAAGGCTTATCTCTGATGTGGATCAATCTAGGATTCCCATCGCGTTGTACTTCAGTCATACTTGTACTCCAGACATTGAGCATCACATACTAAAAACACTAAATGTTTTATTTACAAATATCGGTTATCCATATTAAGTATTTCTCCCGCCTTCTTGGCATGCCTTCGTGGTGTGGTGGCCTGCACACTGGGCGCGTATTCCAGAGGTCCGTGGTTCAACTCCCAGCGAAGGCGTTGCATATTTTTCATCTTGCCTGCTTCCAAAAAATCCTAATGTCTCTGCATCCACAGTATTAATGTCTGCCAGATATGGCGGCAGCCAAAGCGCAGCTTCCGAAAGTTTTTTAATCCTGGCCTAGGTGTGGCACTGTTGAAGGTGGATAGTACGGCATTTCGCAACAGGCTGACTGCTTGGAAGTTTTATGCATTTTCCTGTGCATTGCGGGAATTGTAGTCAGTTTCTCTTAAAATATCCTTGATGAAGACCTTCTTTTCCTTAGTCAGATATAACCCTAGCTTGTATTCCTGTGACAGATAATTATGAAAGTTGACCTGACAGCTGATGGAGGAATGTTATGCCAAAGAGAATGTGATTCTTCTTTTTAAATTAAACTCCAAGTTTTGTTTTAAAATGTAATATTAATTTAACATTAGTTGGTGGCAAGATAGTAAAAAAAAATATTCCACATAAATAAATTGCGTATACTGTTTTTCAATACTTGTATTAATGTTCACAATTTCAAATATCATTTAATCGTAAGCTGACTTAAAGCGCCGTCTTTATTTGTAAAGGATTAATTATAAGTTCCACCACTGCCGACGGCAATAAAAATTAACTCGGACGCGCAATTAAACCTGGAAAATTACTCCTCTTTTTAAATAATTGTAGTAAAAAAGAGACGTTATATTTAAACTCCGATTGTCGGGTTTAAAAAAACTTCCCTTCTTAGAAATATTTTCTTTATACTGTCTTTCTAATATGTCATTAGCTACTAGCATGAAGGAAAAAAAATTAAACTCTGAAATTGCTAATCTTTTTTATAATATAAATTTAGAATATTTTATTTTCATAGTCATTAGTTCCTTAAGAGGTTTTTTTTAAATAGAGCGTGGTTAATTTTTAAAAGTTTCGTAATATTTTTAGTAGAAATATTTCTGTGTTAGAGTATTATGCTTGTTAATTTTTTTCCCCATCAAGAGTAAAAAGTGATAAAATCTACGCAGACTATTTTTTTCTTCCTTTTTATTTTGTTAATTAATTATTCTTCTGAAGTGGTAGTTTTTAATCACAGATGAACTTTTAATAACCTTTTGCTGCTCTGTCGGATCTTTGGCACTTTTTAATAAGTATGATTTCTTATGGGGCCGAGAAGGTTTTGCTAACGAGAGAGTTTTTTTCGAATTGCTTGAGGACTTAAAAATATCTCAGAAAAAAATCTTGATGCTTTTGATTTTATCAATATAACGTCAGTTAAATGTAATATTTTCCATTTATATTCGTCTGTGAACTATCTAAAGCTGCAAAATAAGATTTCGCATTCCGATTATAGAATTTTCTTTATCGACGCAAATTTTTGTCTTTCTTTTTAGGTTACTAGAGAAAACAGCACACGAGGAAAACATTGTGCAAAACATTGTGAGAGAAAAGAAAGCAAGGAGGAAAGACAGCGGTTCTAAAATATTGTAGTACAAAATACCATCGTAGAAAGTGTCATGGTAAAAAAATTAAGCACCTACAAATCATCGCCTGATGATAAGCACCGCAGGTATGCATTTTCAGACTTCACAATTTAAAAGCTTATTCTCATGATGATTTTTAAGCGCAAGAAGAAATGAAGAATACCTTTACTTCTATATTTCATATTTTGGAATTAATTAATGTGCACTGAAAAAGCAAGAACTCTTATATGAAGAGGCATTTAAAACTTTTAAAGTTTTAAAAACAGATATATCTTCAATGTTATCATCATGCGATGATTAGTAGGTGCTTAATTTTTTTTACCCCGATATATTCTTCGACGATGTTTAAAACTGTGAAAATTTTTAATCGCGTTAATTTCCACGACTGTATTTTACCGCAATGTTTTAGATCCGTGATGTTTTCTCCTTGCTTTATTTTCTCTCACGATGTTTTGTCTGAGGATGTTTTCCTGTTTTTTCTGCGAAGTTTTCGTTCCCGTTGATTTGGCGAGCACCCTCGTTTTAGAAAGGTATTCAAGTGAGTTTTCTGTCCCATACGAACTTCTTAAATTTAGGTTTTAGTATAGCCCATTTTAAACTTGCTAAAATTTTAAACATAAAGAAAGTTTTTTATCTTTGTTTCAAAGTTGCGTAAGATTTTTAATTTCTAAATCTAATAAATATCTCTTTTATGAATTTATATTTCTAGTCTTCTAATATTCCTTCGTATTATTAGGGAAGTATTCCCTGATAATTTAATTGTTAATAATCATATTTCTAGTCTTCCTTAATTTTGCTTAGTTTTTGTGAAAAATACGGTAGAAGCTTGGAGCTTGGTGAGTAAAATGTTATAAGGTATTTCTTCCGTCTTCTTAGCATGCCTTCGTTGTGTAATGATCAGCGCGCACGGCGCGTAATCCAGAGGTCCGTGGTTCGAGTCCTGGTGAGGGGCACTACTCATTTTTTACATCTCCTGCTTCCAAAAATTCCTAATGTCTCATAGTGGCGACTAAATTAAAAAGGTGGTGGATGATGATTCTCCACCATCAGAATTTGTTGATTGAGTCCCCTAATCTCCAGTCGCCCTTTAAAAGGGGTAGTATTATATAAGGTATTTCTCCCACCTTGTAAGTATGCCTTCGTAGTGTAATGGTCAGCACACTCGGCTCGTATTCGAGAGGTCCGTGGTTAGAGACCCAGCGAGGAGACTGCTCATTTTTCACATCTTCTACTTCCAAAAATTCCTAATGTCTCTACAAAGTGAAAAGGAGCTAGAAAGCATTTTGAACATTAGGAAATTAATCAAATAACGAAAATTCCTCCGCTTCTTGGCCGCAAAAGAAAGAGGTAAAACTTATCTAGTGTTTTGAACAGATAGGTGTACTTATAAATAGACAGAAGAAAATGAAATAAAATTTTGCTTTTAATGAATTTTTGCTGAATTTGATTCCAATGCACATGTTGAAATACAATTAATATCAAGAAATTCATTCCTCTCTTGTATTTTTGTTTTTGAAAAAAAGCAAAAATAGTTATAAAGATTTAACATATAATATTAAAAATATGACTTAACCATTTTGTTAGACTTAAAGCGACTTTTCGGTATGTCTAAAATTAAAGTACGGAAACTTGAAAAAAGATCTATTTCTTTTAAACTCAGTGTGATAAACAGAAGGCACTTTTGATATTTACACATCCGCTAGCACTTACGGCGAGAAACTCAAAGACAGAACTAAATTTAAATATCTAATAGACAAAGCAGTTTAATCGCGAAGTTGGCTCGAAATTCAACGGTGTGAATTTAACTATCGGCAAGTAACAACACCGAAGACAACTCTTATCTAGAATAGCAAAACCTAGAAGTGTGGGCTTCAAACTCTGAGTGAACAATATCTCACCCTTGCTTAAATACACGCGAGTTAATTTTGAAATCTAGTGAGAAAATGAAAAGAGAGAAGTGACAGTAAAGATTTCAAACATAAAATAACTGTTATGTAAATTAAATAGGCCTCACATACTGATTTGGTGTATATGGTTGGGATAGATGATTAGATGCATTTGTCTGTATCTCTCCCCATTAAGTGATATTTTTTCGTCTTTCAGAGATAAAAATGTTGCACGGAAAAAACATTAATGTAAATAGCATAACGAAAGCAAGATACTATGTTTTGTTCTTTTTAAACAAATTGTTTCCTTAAATGTTTCATAAGGTAGAATAAAAAAATAAATGTAGAATGTCTAACAGCTTAGTTATCCTTCTCCAAATAAAATATAAAGTACATTTTTGAAATAAATTCCAGTTTCGAGCCTTTTGAACTGGACAAACTTGGTGTGACTGTAAACGAGAACAAGAGGAAAGAGGACTTAAAAATTTATTTTAACAAATTCACGTAATTGTAACAATCTGTTTTTGTAATTAACGAATGACCATCAGGTATTTGCCGCCAATTTTTCTAAGAGAAGTAACATTTTCGTGAAGGCCTTCATAACAAGCACTGGCTGGAATTAACTTCACACGGATAGAAAATCGAGAAATTTCTAGGTAAGCTGCCCCTTTTACCATTAGGAAACTATTTTGGTATGTCATGGGTATAGATATTGTTTAATAAATTGTACGTGGAAGAAAAACAGAATTACCTTATTGCTTCACACATCAGAATCGCTTTCCCCCCTTTTTAATACATGCGTATTTAAACGAAAGTAGAGCCTATTTTAAGTACATAGCTGAAGGATTTTTTGAATAGGTAATCTGCTTTTGATCTCACCATCTGATATACTAGTTGTTTGATTTACAAATTGACAGACACTGCAAAACTCACGTTCTTATATCTAATGAAGAATCGAATGTTTCCGTAAGCACTCTATTTTATTCCTACTTTTTTTCCGCTCCCCCCTTGCAATAACAGCGCCATCCCAAAACTCCCCCCCCCCGCATTATTTTCCTCGTGCATGCTACTGGAAATGTTCCATATCCATTGTCTCCAGGTGACACTTCTCTCCTTCGCACCCTGCTGGTCCCCTTTTCCCTAATTCCGGAATAAAAGGGATGGGGATAATATTCGACTCCCCAACCTCTCCCCCACTTAATGGTGCTTTCCCCCGCTGTTGCCACGGTAACGCCGATATCATGCAAAAGAGTTTCTCTCATCCGGCCTTGTGGCCGCTGCTTGCTATTGCGAGTATGATTCGAATGTGAGGAGGAGGGAGGGGTGAGGCGAAACAGCGGGGTTGGAGAGGGCGAGTGTATTTCGGATAATGCCATACGTCGCCGTGTTTTTCCCCCGAGGGGTGGCAGAACTGATGCTCGGAATATTTTATTCCGAATTCCGATATCAGATTAAAAAGTTTTCGTGGGAAGAAAAACGAAAAGGAAAATGGTTTCGTTATCAATCGACACTGTAATTAAGAATTGAATTTTCCACCAATGCGCACCCCTTTTTTTTCTTTTTCTCCTTTTAATCTCTGACGTAATCGTAAATGATTATTGTTCTTCCGAATCGTATTTGGAATTTATTTTTACGCAGCATGGATCAGTTTGAGATTATAAGTGTAGTTTTTAAGTGTTATATCTCTATATCTCATTAAGACGTTTTGCATCTAAGCCCTGAAATTATTCTTTCAACTGTAATTCGTTTCGTTTTTATATCTGGGCTTCAAAACGTAATTATTGCCAGGCCAGTGCTGCATTATGAATCATGAACAAAATTTCTTACAGTGTTCTTAATGGAAGAGTTTAAAAACGTACTAAAATTATTATTTTTCGGATCTTTATGTATTAACCGTTTCTTTTAGTAGCGTTTTTCATTTAATTTTTTTTAAATAATTCTTTCGACGAGAAAGAGGTGTTATTTATTTTGTTTGGGCACTTGTGATTTCTTTAAAACTTTTTGCTGCAGGAATTAAAGATAACTAAGTTAAAACTTTCAAATGCTACGCGGTATTTTTTAACGAAATCTTAGGCATTCAATTTATGAACATGCAATAAACTTAAATTAATAATTTATGAAAGAGAGTGCGAACTAGGTTATATGTTCCCAAATAAGAACACGACAGATTCTGCAGAATTTTTCTTTTCGCAATAATTAGATACGATGTTTGCGCAGTTAAGGCAGTAGAAAAAATAATAAATAAATAAAATTAATAAAGTAAACATAAGTTAAATAAGTAAAAAAAGTTAAATAAAAGTTAAATAAGTAAAATTCAACTAATAAGTACAACTGTAAGTGAATTCGGCGTATAAACCGTTAATAATGTACTGTGATTTTTAATAAAATTTTGAAACAAATATTTCAAATGATGATTTGAATGAACTAAATGAGAAACACGCAAGTGGAAAATTTAATGTAAAATTTAAAATTAGGCAAGAAACTACCTTAGATTGGCGTAGATTTTTATTAAAATTTTCTTGATTTCTGAAGCGAACTGGCGTGAATCCTTCATCTGTAAAGCACTTTATTTGCGGTTAGAGGAGAGTTGGGAGAATCAAACAACTATATTTATTAATTTATTTTAAATTAATTTTATTTAAAATTTCGTATCAAAAGCATGAAAATATGTTTGAAAAAGGGAAATCACCAGATCTTGGAAAGCTACTTATAGTTGTTCAGTTGACCACAATTTTAACTTTAGTACTGCGAAAATAATCCCTACAGCTTTTTGAATTGGAGAAAAGTATTTTCTGGAAGCGTTCCACGTTACGAGATGGTAACCTTCGTAGTTAATGGCTTCCGAAAGCATTTAGAATTTTAGTTAATATTTTAAATTCCTAGCATTTCTTTAATTTTTCTTCAGTAAATGGCACTACGTTGATTTCAGCTATGTCCATTGATTTCCTTATATATTTAGTTATTACGATTTCCACCTCAGCAAAAATTCTATTTTAGTCTCAAGAAAGTTATTATTACAGAATAATAATGTTTAATTTATTTAAATTTTAATTTGCTCAAGTATTTTTTTAATTTCATTATGCGCTGTTATGAAAATATTGTATTATTGAACATTTCTATTAAGTTCATTTTTGACTTCATACGAGAAAGAGCTTCGGAAGTTTGCAACTGAAATGTCTTTTGAACGGAATTTTGTCACCGAAGTTTGGCATCACACTGATATATTTATGTGATTTTTTGAAATCTTGTAGCATCAGACGCTTTCAGAAAATTAAAGGCCTTTTTGTTTTGTACAGATAGAAAAATAAAATATGTACTACATTCTATGTGGCTAGGTCACAGTATGGATTATTATAAACTTACATTTAGTTTACATATGTAGGAATAAATACTTCTCATTACTTTCCCACCTCTTCCAAGAAATTTTTTTTCCTGCTGAAGTACTTTAAAATCGTATATGTCAAATCAGATCCGTGTTCCCGGGGTGCTCTCCATCAAAATTGATGACGGAGTTGGGCTAAATCGCATTGTCATCTGTAAGGTGCTTAAGGGTTGTTGCCAACGAAAGGCATATCTTGGGCTTCTTGCCACGAGGTAATTCGTGGGCTTGTACTGATGTTACTGTCAAACAAGTAAGTAACAAAAACAACAAAATATATAATGTGGTTTAAATCACATATTTTTATCTTTACTATTAAATAATGCAGGATTTGACTGTATGTCTCTACGTTCTTCGCGTTGTGGAAAAACGATGGCACGTAGAGTAACCAAATTTTGAACACACGTAGCTCTCCCCCCGAACGCGTGCACTTTAAGCCCAAATTTTGTATTTAGAATTGGTTTTCGATTTATTCCACATTTTGCTCGAATTTCATGAATTTTGTATTAATAAATTCAGCAGTTTGAAAGCAACACTGCCCGAAATAAAATATTTTATCTCCAGTTTGCCATTCAGCAAAATATAAGATCGTTAGCTTTCTGTTTAAATCAACAAACTTAGATATTTAGTGAACAGTTAAAGAATTATAAATTAATTGCTTAAAATAAAATATTGCTTGAATTTTTTACTTTTTTAATCTGATTATAAATTAAAATGGATTATAAGTCATGAGCTACCTAAGTAGAAATATTAAGTTTTTTTATAAAATGACATTAGCTGGGCTCACTAAAATCATTATATATTTTTTATGATTACAGCTTTATGCGGTTGGCCGCCCGAGCGGCTAGTTATTAAAAACAAAAGATTAGAAACATTGGATTAAAACTGAAATTACATTTAACTGCTTTAAACCGTATGCTGTCATTGAACTGAACTATTACGTGCATAAGTTTAAATCTGTAGTTATGCGAGCTATTTAAAATCATATTTTATAATCATTAAACAAACACTTGAGACAAATATTGTTATCATTAAACTGAAAGATTGGCAAACTTGCATTAAAACTATTTACACTCATTTGTTTTAAATCATATGTTGCTGTCATTAAACCGAAACGTTAAATCCATTAGATTTAATCTGTAGCTATATAAAGTGTTTAGAGAACACATGTTCTCATGTTTAAAGTGAAGCATTTTAGACATAGAATTAAATCTGTAAGTATATAGAGCTTGAAATTAATTCACATGTTATCGCAATTAAATTGAAGCATAGGATTGAATCTGTAGTTTTAAATTATATGCTGTCATTACTGAACCGAAATGTTATTGCACAGAGCCAGAGAATTTCCACCAGAGTTATATTTCACAGTTCAATTTCCTTCCGCATCAGAAGGATATTGTCGTAGGAAAGGTATGTGAAATATGCCTCCTACTCCTCATTTCCATGGTTTGCACCTGCGGCAAAAACCCGATTCAGGAAAAGTCACTTACGCTGAGGTAATTTAACTGCGCCGTTAGCAGCAACACTCACAAGCAACCCTTTCAATATCCTCTGTGCAGACAGAATATCAAATATATGCAGAAGTGGAAATTGCAATTCTGTGGCCTGAGGGCCGAATCTCCTCCGAACAGAATTCATATTCTTTCTTCGGAAGGAAAAACGTTAAGGTAGGTTTATCCTAACGAGCTTCGACAATGGACTTGGGGGCTAGGTAACGAGCCAGCATGTTAATTTTCCGACTCATTTGTTAATTGGAAGATCTATCTGCATCGTTAATTAGCGTTCTGAATGTGTGTTCTTTGTCCTCGTTTGGCTTAATTAGAAGCTGTAATATTAGTTTACGTATTTCGGATACTGGATGTTTTTGTCTCTCGTGTTAGTTAGCGAGTTTTAAATGTTAATTAATGATCGCTTATTGTATGCATTGTTTGTTAATTTATGCTGGTTGATGTAGGGACGATTTAGAATGCTAGTTACTGTCTCTTTAGCCTCTTATATCGGAAGATTTTAAAGGGAATGCTGAATTGTTGATTGATAATTTATGTTTTTACATGTAAGATGTTAATAAGTATTTTTAACAAATATATGTGATTGTATAATGTAGTAAAGAAAGGCCATAAAAAGGGCAGACTGTATTTACGTTGGTAACGATCATGGTGGAAAATGTTGCGTAATTAAACTTTCAAACGGGTAAAAAAAAACGTTAACTGGATATCTAAATTTATTTCTGTATTTTTATGAAATTAAATGAATGTTTGGATCTTAATACGTATTATTCGATTAAAAAATCTGAAAGAATGTTATGATCTATCCGATACAGGTATACATTTAGGAATTAGCTATTGCTCATCGAGTTGCATGGTTTCTTGTCGGATGGTTCATTATGGGAAAGCACTTCAATGTGTTAGAGGAACGATGGTTCGGAAACGGCCGTTTTTCAAACACCCGTTGAAACTATCTAACGTACTAACAATTACCGAATTACTTCAGTAATTCTAAATTCTTTTTCTGCGAGCGGCTTCTGTGTCTGGACGTCAATCTCTGTGGAACAACTTCAACTAAGCTCCCGATTAAAACCACATCTTAGTTTTTATCTGTGCTGCTTGCCGTAAAATCTACCTGAAACCTCTAGTTTAACTGAGTATCGTGGCACGAGAACGGCAAACACGAAGAACATTAACATATACCAAACTGTTGATGAAATTGATGAAATTTAAATCATAATTATCACAACAGTAATATGAAATCATTCCACGAACATTATCACAGCAAAGAGGCAAAAGTTGCTCCTGACGCTGGCTTAAATTAAATCTTGGGCCTTCTTCTGTAGTTGTCAGCACATCCAGCTAACAATCTAGAAGGTTTCACATTCGATTCTTGGAAAAGGCATGGTTGATGTTTTACGAAGGCGTTTATTCCCTTTGGCAAGAAATTGCCAGCAAGGTCGGTACTGATCTCCGAGGGTCGATAATTTAAAAACGGGTGAATGATGATCAAGGCGCAGATTGGGAATGGATAGCTGAATATGTAACGCAGTTGGTCGACATCATCAAAATTCCATTGGATTACAAAAATAATTATTAATAAAATTGGTAACTAATTCTTTATTGACATAAAGCTGTAACATTTAGTAAAGAAAAGAAAAAATCATGTAAAATGAATGTAATGGAAAGCATATTTATTATTACAATGTATTTAATATAATTTAGAAATCCATAGAAGAAAACACACACACAAATACAAAAAGAAACTAATGAAGACGCAAAACTAGGATGACGAGGAAGAAAGAATTTGAATATTTTTGAACGAGGTAATTGAAAAATAACGCAGATTTGCGCCAAATATTATTATTAAAAAATTCAATCAATACATCAAGCGCAGCCATCACATATCCATTGCTATATTTGATAGGCACGCGTTACATTCATTGACATCGTGGTACAATTGAAATCTGTGGTTTTGTTTCTAAAAGCTTGTACTTCTGAAAGTATATACAAAAATGGTTAGGCACGAAATTGATAAACCATTTTTTTTTTCAATAATCTAATTAATATCTTTGATTTATTTGTATTATAATTATGTTGTATAGTGTATATATATATATATATATATATATATATATATATATATATATATATATATAATTTAAGGGGATCTGTGAAAAAGAACCATTCCTTTAAACGTGTCGATGAAAGGAAGAAGTTCGTAATGCCTGCCTGAAGCAAATAAACATCATACACTGTGCAGAAACCAAATAATCTAGCCCTCTTAACGAGTATTTGATACAATGAATAAGAAACACAAAGACTTGTTAGCTTATCGTATGATTTTTATTCCTATTCTATTAAAGCTACAATTATAGAACAATTATTGGACACCCTACAATAATAGAACAGTTACTGGATAAGAGTATGTTGAGTTGTAAGTAGGGCGCTGGGAGAGAGGTCGTAAATATAACTGGATTTTTAAAGGGATCATAAGATCAAACTTTATCTGATACAGGAAAATAGATATATTTGCCATCTTTAAAAATGTGATTTTGGCAACAATTTTCCTCTCTTATTGTTGTTGATAGATTTTTGATGAAATCGCATCATTTTGAATAGTTTCATTCTTTTAGAAACATGGGTTTGGCAGCAACTTTTCATCGTATTTCTTATGTCAAATTGGCATATTTCATTGTCATTTATATATATAAATATAATACATTTTTATTGATTTTTTTTATAAAGTTGTTCTGTAGAGTAAAATTCTGCGGGGAATTTTATGTTTTTTGAGTTGCTTTCATGTTATTTTTTGATTATTTCACTGTTTGTAAGATATTGAAAAGTTTTGCATGATTTTTTTTTCTTCAACGGAAAGTTGGCTAATTTTTTTAATTAATATTTGTATTAAGGGATATAGCTTATTTCACTGTAATTTTTTTCTCTTGAAAATATAAGATAAAAATCATTAATTATACTTTGCTTTTCAGAATTTTTTGTGTTTTGTATTCTTTTATGTTATTTATTGCTCATTTCACTGTTTTTAAGGTATTGAAAAGTTTTGATCGATTTTTTTAGTAAACAAAGTTCTTAACCTCCTTTATACCATTTGAGTTCTTAAGATTTTGCAAAGGGAAGTTCGTTAATTTATTTATTAGGATAATTAATATTTGTATGAAGTGATATTGCTTATTTCATTGTAATTTTGTTATACATAATAACTTTTTTTTATGAAGTTGATCTGCAGAGTAAAATTCTACGCAGTTTTTAAATTTAACGTTTGGTGTTTCCTTCGGCCATTTTTCCGGTACATTTAAAGGCCCACCAGCGGCCGAGCGGTAGAGTCGCTGAACACTGGTAGTTCGGTCCGAGGTTCGAATCCCGCGAACGGGCTGGCTGCATGGGCGTTTTCGTGGTTTTCCCCATGTGTAACGTGTATACGAGCCAGTTTCCCTTAGAAAGTCCTCCACGAAAGGCATCCCTCCCCTTAGGCAGATAGCCCTCGTGTGCTTTGCCATAATTAAATACACCAACACCGGTACATTTAAAAGCCAGACGTAGGCTGGCAGCGAAGCTGCTAGTTTATAATACAGGAAGACCGAGGAACAGTCCCTGATTTAGGAAGGATATAACTTTATCACAGAAAGGAATACCCTGCCCAACTTTTTGCAGTACTTACAGAAACTCAAAATATTTCTGGTGAAATTTCTGGATATATTCTCAAAATATATACATTAGAATCACAGACACTCCACGTGCATGCCACGTAATTATACAGCAAGCATCGAGGCGATAATATACTTCAAACCAAGGTTACTATACGGTCAGCTTTGGAAAGAGCCTAACATGACTTTCATGTAAGAACCTTTCGAAAGTTTCCTTACGAAGGTCACGACCTTACCTCGTTTGTCTTCTAACTTTGACTCAAACCACACATTCTGAAACATGTCCAGTGTTATGTAGTTAACAGCGGATGTCGTCCTGAAAATTATTCAGCGTTGTAAGTAATGCAGATACATTTTCACGGACTCCCAAAGGTGAAATTACCAATGTTTAAGTCCAATGATTATGAAGGCCACTTTCTGAAAGGCTGATCATAAGGTCCAAATCGTCCTCTCCATCGGTTTTTCCGGTTGTTGTTCAGAAAGCTCCTCACAAATGATAATACTGCTTGGTTTGGAAAATCTAGCATACACCAGCTTCTTTGTTGTGAGGTAAGTGTCACTTCGGGATGTGAATGTTCTCCAAGTGGCCACGTCAGAACTAAATTCTGAAGAGAAATATATCAAAACATTTTCAGTTAACTGAGGAGCTTTGAACGAAATTTCATCAAAATATTCTAGTATCTCTTAATTATATGACATTTTGAAATCAGGGACTGTTTTTGTGCTCAAGGAAAGAGAATATGAAGAGATTTACGCAAGAAATTCCCTTTTCCCTGTTTAAGGTAGTGTGTGTGAAATATTATACCCAAACTAACAGTTCTGTGCAAAAGCATGGTATTTTTCGAGAACTATGCAGAATTATCCCCCCCCCCTTTGTTTAAGTTTAAAATGTTCAACGTATCACTTCAAACTCTTGTGCTTTCCTTCTCTGCGGAATTGCTTCGTAGTTAATGACCTAACCCCGAACAAACTCCTGTTGGATTTCTTACTTCTTCATCGTTGTGGATAATTTCACTTAAGGAGATGGCTCAGCGTTTCTTAATGTTCCGCTGGCTATAGCGTTTCTCGGAAAAAAGGAGGTAAGAGCGGGAGGTGGAAGGGAGAGAATAAACATGTAACATTAAATTTAGAGAAGAAAAGAGGAGCCAGAAATCAAATAAACGAGAAGGAAAAAAAAAAGGGGGAAGGTAGAGGATGACGCAATAATTCTGCGATGACTTAAAACTCTACCCGTGTGTTCATTCTTTTCTTTAGTTGCTTACTCTCTCGAACTAGAAACGAAATTGAATTTAATTCTCTTGAGTGTTTTCCGGGGACTTTTTGTATTGTTTGTTTTTAATTTCAACCCGTGTTTTCTGTTACTTATTTATTTTTTCCCCTCCTTGGCTTGTTTTGCCGCTGCCCTTGTACTGTTTCCTATTTCTTTCGAAGACTGTTGTCGTCCTGTGGTATAGTTTTTCTTTTTATTTCCCTTCCATAATGCCCTGCATGTCTAATAGCTTTCGAGACTTTATTTGCATTTAAAAGTATGAGACGCATAAAAAGGCGTTGCGAATTCCACCCCTACTGTCTGCGAGTTGTGTAACTAATCTGCTTTTGAAAGGAGTTCACCATTTGTGTTGTCATCTTCTCTTAATTAAATATGCCATGGATCTAAATTTCGACGTTTAATAAAAGAAGATATTATACTTTTTTTCTGAATTTGCCGCGGTAGTGTATTGCTCTTCCAGTTATAGAAACGTTTTAGTACTTATCAAGCATATTTGCTGTGAGCTATACTAACGAAGGAGTAGATTTATTTTACCTCATCTGCTGAAAAGCACACTCCATTCGTGTATCTTGCAAGTGAGTTTGTAACTATAATATTTAACTTAAATATGTTTCGCTGGGAGTGACATTCTAGTAGTCTACCATTTGACTTGATTTCGGTCGATTTGCACAAAGACAGATTTAAAATTCAAAACATTTTTACTTGTCCATTTCTAGTGGGTTAAAGCCCACTAGCGGCCGAGCGGTGATGTCGCTAAACACTGGTAGCTTGACTTGGATTCGATTCCAGGTAAATGAGCTGGATTCATGGGCGTTTTCGTGATTTTCCCTATTCATTTTCCCATATAAAATTCTCCATGAAGGTAACTCTCCTTTTAGGTAGATAGCCCTGTCGCGCTTTGCCATGAACAATTAAACCAAACCAAACCTAGGGGGTTAACAATTAAACTTCAAGAGATTTCGTATCGAAAGTTATGTGTAACATTTAAAAGACCTGACTTGAAATATACCATTGTCAAAATCAGATCTTGTAAAACAAGATAACTCGTTTAACCATCAGTTAATCGCGACGACTGGATACTTACCAATCTCGAGTGGCAGCAGAAATTCATCCGGCATCCGACCAACACTATAAATCTTTTCAACCTAATTGGCGCTACCTCGTATGAGTTGTTCATTTCATAATGTGTATCAGATTTTTTGTTACGAGCGCCGCTGTAGAGATTACTAACATGTTTATGAATTGTTTATGTACGTGAGCTTGAAAAATCATTTATGCTCTTATAAGGTTTCAAACCATGCTTCTTCCAATACTACTTGGCTTTTTTGACCACGTACATCGAAAGAGCTTACAGCTTACATAGAAGAATGTCATAAACTTCGTACAGGTTGTGAAGTAAATGAATTATATTATCACGCTGTTGTTTGCAGCATCAACCGCATTGATAGGTATAGTGGTTAATGATGCTGAGATCCATCAAAATTGAGGAGTGTTACAGTTAGTGCAGTGTGACTAAACAACCAATGGTGAAATTCTGGTGACCCACGCACGTATTCCTATCCTGTTAATTACAACATAAATTGTATCACGTGAGACTTTCAAGTTATGCCCTAATGTAACGTAGGCTTAGTTAACCCCCTCTTCATTTACAACCAGTAAGGGGCTGCATGCTTTAATCCTGTATGTTGCTACGTCTGTCCCAAAAAGCAACTACTTATCTATGTTAATAATATATCAGAAATAATTTAATAAGGTCATCTGTGTTCCCTAATCTAGTCATATTTGCTATTTCTCCACCATATCTCTCAACTGGTTCACTGAAGTCTTTTCTTGTAATCTGTTTCGCAGTGTATGGTATAACAGTTTCGCAGTATGGTATAACAGTTATCGCAGTGTATGGTATAACAATGGTATAACAGTTATTCAAGTATGCGGATAACATTTGTGTCCCAATCTCCTGAGGTAATGTTTCCAGTATGAAACGGAACTTATCATGTTCTTATAACATGTAAAATAAAATTACTTAAAATTAATCTTAGATTCGCATTGGTTTCATCTGTTTCGCGGGAATCAGAAAACTTAAGTCTTTTCCATTAGGGAGCAATCCTTAATCATTTTTTGTAACTAAACTACCGCTAGCGAAACTTGATTTAACTCTTTTCCAAGGAGAAAAAATAGTTTATTCTTTTATTATCATATTACGTCTCCTTCTTAAAGAAGACAACTATGGAGTATTGAAATCAGAAACTACTGTAATGAAATATTTTTATTTTTTGCCATAATTATATTGCATTAGAATGCTTCCTTCCTACGTAGCGTAAGATTATTAATTTAATTTTTGAAGTTTTAAGTGCATTTCAATATTAAACGGAACATTTTAGAAGCAATTATTGTGCTTCTTAATAACAAAAATCCGTATTATATTAATAATAATATTTCTAACTTAGGAAATGTATAACTCTTAATTTATACTAAAATTACTGTAATTAAAAAAGGAAGTTTCCAAAGTCATATATTGCGCTCTTTGCTTCAGAATAATCGTTTTATTTTTGTGTTTGAAGCATTTCTACCGGAACTTCTCCAAGTATTTTCCGCTTTACTGTAATTGTTATTCGCGCAACATGGATGGTGTTTCCGTAGTCGATTAGCATAAATGTTGCCGTCAGAGGTTTAACTTATTTTTCCAGATGATTTATTTTTTTTTATGGCGGGCACTAGACATTTTTAGGCTTTCGCCACTACTCGGTCAGAAGTTGTGGCCATTTTATTACCGTGTTACCTAACAGGCGGCCGCCGTTACCTTTTATGAGGGACAGACAATTTACATGCATGCCTTCCCTCGGGATTCTGCCTTCCGCCGGGCCCTTCTGTATCGCAGTCGTCTCCTCTAACCACTATACCGTCTGGGCGGCATTTTTCAGATTATAAGTAATATTTTTCTTTAAAAGGTTGAGTGACAGTGTAGGCGCCGGTGCAACCAAAATGTCTAACGCTGGTTGTCAATAATGAATAAAATGTATTCTATAAAATATGTATTTTTATTGTATTATAACTATAAAACATATTTTGATGATCATTTTTGTGAATATTTATTTCTAACGCATAAGTTATGTAACTGGATCTAAAGGGAAAAAAAAAAAAAAAAAAAACTGGGGAAGTTTTACTATTGTATAGTATTGCATCTGCAAGGGAATGAGGCGATTTGCAGAATTTATAACAGGTGTCATTCCAACGCTAAACCATTTACCATATGCTTACGTCGTAATGTGATTCTTTTTATTCTAGGGATTATATTTTATCGAATTTGAACAGTTATTTCGAGCCTAAAATTTAAATCGCATGAGCTCTTTTTTTTTTTTTTTTTTTTTTTTTCAGTATTAAATCCAAAAACTTATCCAAGCCTACATTAGGTAAGCGCTTTGTCTCTTTAAAAGTATTTAATTTAGCTAAACACGCAAACAGGATAAGATCTTGTAAACACGATCCCATTAACTTGCCCTGCAAAACCGTTCTTCAGTCAACAGCGCCCTCTTTGGATGGATAATTGAACTAATCCTGTCCTGTTTGGAACTTCCACCCCCCCTCTCCGGCCATTAAATGTCTGCCTACTGCCGTGGTATTTAAATGCTTAATTCATCTTCGTGTTTTTAAACTACATGTCTTTGTTTTTAAAGCCACGCCCAAAGGATGCGCTTTCTGTTTTAAATCTTCGTCCTCTGGAGGCAGGAAGAAAAAATTTTTACCTCCCTTTCCTACCTTCCCTAGCTTATATCCTCGTAAAATAAATCTAATTATAATTGAGTTTATGGGGAAAACTTAATTTTTCTGCGTATTCTCTTAGAACTAATCAAGTTAAGAATTCGAAAGAAGAGATTAATTTTTTTTAAACATTTCCTTCGTTTTAATCGGATTTTGTCCAAAAGCACTTTAAGCGGCGCTGAGTAATATATCGTGGGAATTAAGTCATTTTTTTCGCTATTTTCTGTGTTTGTTTGGAAAAGTAAGTAATGCCATGAAATTTATATTGGCCTAACTTCTAAGGAAAAAAGTATTTTTCACATTTGTTTGTGGCTATATGTAATAACTAATATACCTAAGCGAAGTAATACACTTTTTTTTATTTATGGTAATTGATGAATGTAGAGTACTTTGAGATAAGTATTTAACTATCAAAGGTGCTACTTTTCTGTATCGTGAGTGTTAATTTAGTTAGTTAATTCTGAAAATTGCATTAGTTTTGCACTGCATATCATTTTGTTAATTCTTAAAATTATTTTTTAATTCTAAATTGAGTTACCAAGGGAAACTTTCTAAGGGGAAACATTTTCCTTCGAAGATTATATCTTGTTATGTATAACGAATTATTAATGTATTTTGTTAGTTATATTTCCGTTATAAATGTTAATTATCAAAAGTCTTGCTATCGTTTATGCACTTATAATAATTATTTGTGAATCCAACGCACGACTGTTCAGTCTGCGTTTTATTATATATTTCAATAAATGTTTTAAACTTTGGATCACATTCTACGTTTATCAAGCTGTAAAAATTATCGAAGTATAAAGACAGACAATTTGTTTGTCGGTAATGAAATAGTAATTATCCCTTTGCTGTAAAATGACGAGCTATACTCGTGATGTGATTAAGGTTACTATTGAGTATGATAATAATAGGGCGGTTACCATATTCTTCGAAATTCTAGACGAAATGTTCAATAAAAATTAAATGGTTGTTTCATGCAGAATTTTTCGTTATTAAATCGTACCGAAAAGGGTTAATTAAATACAAACCGAAAATATTTCTCATTTTGTGTCTCTGTACTATTAAAATATTTTTGCAAAAATTATGTTGGTGTAAAGTCACTTCACTAACTGTTACATCCTAAATATAAACAAGTTTCCATTTTGAGTACAAATGTTTTGCAAGCGCAGATTTTAAAATTCGACGAACTTTGTTTGTCCATCCTTGGTTAGAACCGCTCCGCTTCTAATAAGCCAGCTTAATTTAAAAGGTCGATCATGTATGTAAGGTGAAGAAAGTCAAAACAATTGTACCTTTAACATACAGTAGCCGTTTTAGTGTTGTATACTTAGTTGGGTAATTTTCCTATTCTCTGTTAAAATAAGTAACATGCTTATCCTAAATTTCTGTTAACTGCGTCATTTTAAAATAATTTCTCATATAATGTTCACGAAAAGTCTTCTAGCCAATAAGAATGTTCAGTTTTGCGAATCAAATCGTAATTAAACATAGAAATGAATTGAAGCTTCACTAATATTCATGCTGTAAGCTACGCCTTTCTCTCTCGCTTCTGTGTACTACTAATAAATATATCATTTGCGGTTTATATTTCTTTCTTATGTAAACATGTAATTGGAGAGTAGCGGATTTTTCCGCCTCTGCGGATATACGCCGATTCGCAGTTAGAAGTGTACGTTTCACATATTGTGTATTGCTTTATAATATTTTACATCGCGAATTAAGCAAAAAAAAAAAAAAAAAAAAAAAAAAAAAAAAAAGAGGAGTATTTGTGAGTATTTATGACTACATTTTATAAAAACAAGTTTTCAGGCGTAAAAGCATAAGCATCATCATGCATCTTCAATACAACCATTTCAAAATAACCAGTGACATGTCAGTGCCATAATCAAAATTTCGATTATATGTATGTGATATTGTAGACAGGGATGTTGATGGCGTAGACGTAGAAATATTGCCTTATAATGATGTCTGATGGACAGCAAACTTGGCAGTCGAGTCAAACTAAATATTCATTTTTATTTCAATCTTAAAATCGCTGGGTACTCTAATTGTGCCTGATTCCAAACGGTTACATTTTTGATAGCTTTGAGGTAAGAAGACAAGCAGCAAGTACCTACCTTAGCTCAGGAGTTGAAGCAAAGTGCGCAGTTTTCCAATGTAGTAGCTTTCAGACAGAGACACTAGATATTTTTTTGGAAGGAGGAGAGATGAAAAATGAGCAATCGCCTTCGCCGAGAATCGAATCACGGACCTCTAGAATGCTGGCCCAGCGTGCAGAACCACTACACCACGAAGGCACGCTAGGAAAGCGTGAGAAAATACCTTACACGCTTATTAAGAAAAAGGTTTCGGTTTAAGTTACGAGGTACGATATTATCATTGTGTAAGTTATATAATGTGGACAAGAAATGGCACAGTCCAGAAAAAATTATTACTATTTTTCGAATAGAAGCGGGAAGCACCCAAGTTTAAGTTAAAAGTTAAAGGGCTATTGCTAATTTAAATTATATTTTTCGATTTACGTGTTTTTATCGTACTAAATATATGTGTATATACATATAATTCATAATAAATTATAACAAGAAAACTTTCCATATACCATCTCCAAGGAACACAATTTCATGGGAATGGGGAAAAATGTTTTTTTGATTCATGGTTTTAAATTGAATTTGTGTTCCTTGGAGATGGTATATGGAAAGTTTTTTTTATTATAAATTATTATGAATTATTAGTTTATTACTTTGCAGATTTAGCGCAAGTCATAGGCTTTTTAATGTACTTTTAATCACTTTATTTTGAAAAAATATATATATTGTATGTGTATGTATGCATGCATATATGTGTGTAATGAAGTACCGTATTTACTGTCATATTTATTCCTCTTGCATTTTTAAGAATATTATTAAAACTGATAAATCTTTTGAAATACATATCTTTATATGTGCTTTTTAATATGATGCGTTTATTATTATAGTAGTCTCTTCAAAAATATTATAAACCGCATATTTTTCACTTCTCGATTTTCAAGCGGTAAAATTAGTATTTGTGGGGGGAAATATGTGAGTAAAAACGGCATATAATGCATTCCCCCCCAAAAAAAAACAGAAGTGAGTAGTACAATTTATTATTTACGTTGTCCAGCTCTCAGCTCTACATAATGCAAGACAACATTTACATAATACAACTTTTAGCGTTGAAAAAGTTGTCAGAATATATATGGTACTTCTTTCTTTTCATTTAAAGTAAAATTAAGAAGTGCCATATACGGGATGTATAAACTGATTTAGGCTTTATAGATATACTGTTTCTGATTTCGTCTAATAATTTAGAACTATTTAAAGTATTATGTAAAGCGAAGTATTTTGCACATTTTATGTGTGCTTGTGAGCCTAGTGATATATTTTGTGCATTTTAAAATTTCAAAATAACAGCCTACTAATTTGAAGTTTTGACTTAGCTGTACATCCACCATATCCATTTGTGTTAGTTATAGTGTGGCAGCCAATGTTATGGCTGCATGGAAGTAGTGGTAGTATTTTTCCTCAGGCGCATTTAACCAGTTCTTTTGTGTTCTTTTAACTGTGCCTGAGTTGTGTACGATTATATTATTTCTCTTTCTTAAGAGCTCTGGGAGTAGGTATTATTGATTTGTAATTCGCCATTCTTCTTCTAAATTGGAATTCATGTGAAGGTGTGTACACCAATTTGCTTACTTTGAGAAAAATGGTGGTATTTAAAAAGATTTTTAGCGTTATGAAGACTTAGAAGGGCCTTAAAGAGGAGTTATTATACTTTCAGAAAAATATAATAATTTCGATAATTTTTCTGAAATAGCTGAATTCTGCAAGTTTCTGAATGAACGTTAAATATCTGGAACGTTTGCTTTTCCGAAATGCATTTATAGTATGACCAGGAAACAAGATTTACAGGCTCTTAACTTAGCTTTTGTTTTTAAACGATATTTGGTGGATGCTTGGATATGGAACTTCAGGTTTCACAAGTCAAAATCAAAATTCGGAAGAATATTTTAACAGCATGTGGAAAGGAGAACTAAGTATTTAAAATGAATTAATAAAGTGATATTGTGGCTTAAAAATAATAGGAAGTAAATCTATCTGCATGAGTAAAATGTTTGCAAAATAATTTCTCTCCATTTTCCAAATAAAATGTTCTCAACATTGTTGTAATTTCACTGCTTTTTAATAATTTTGTTTTCGTGTGGGTCATGCGGTTTAAGCAAAAATATAATACTTTTAGGGATTTCACAAAGGAAAATTAATAATTTCAAGTTTTCCTTGAGCCAAAAAATGTTTGGCAATCAGGGAATTAAATAGTTTAGGAAAGTTTCGTTAAAGTTATCTGTCCTCCCTTTCAACCATTATTTTAAAATAATTAAAAAGTTTATTTCAGTTTTTGTTTGATGCTTATATTGGATGGGATTATTTGGACTGTGGCAAAGTTCACGAGGGTTATTTATATGCTTAAAATAAGGGATGCTTTCATGGAGGATTTTGTAAGAGAAATTGGCTCGTATTCATGTTTTACTCTCAGAAAATTCAGACTCTCAGTCCTAATCCCGATGAATAAGCTGCTTGCACGAAAACTCTCATGCAAGCAGCTTATTCATCGGAATTAGGACCCATGTCGAACCACCACTGCTCAGCATTTTTATCGCTTATGCTCTAGTGAGCTATTTTAGCTTAATGTCGAATGATTCTAAATATTGAGTACTTTAATGGAATGACCCCGTTTTAATAGTTATGTAAGTCTTGTCATTGTAATTTGTGAAACCAGAATGCAATCAGAACAGTGAGTAAAATGTTAAAAGTTCTTTATTAGGAATGGTTCGTGTAGCCTTATTAGATTGTCCGTTCCAGTCACCCTAAGAGCGGGAACTTTCGCTGTATATGTCTGTCGTGAAGAGTTGGTTAGTGGCTTGCAAATTCTATTGCGGCCACATAGAAGAAATGCTGAAACTTTAAAATATTGCAGAAATATACCACTAACCATTTTGGACGATTTCACAGTAAAAACAACTGTTACTGTAGCTTAAATTTTGTTAATTTAAGAAGTGATAAAATGAGCATTGTAACTTGGTAGTGAATGAAATTAAGTAATAACATCGAAACAGACGAAGGTTATCTGCGTTTGGAGAGGGGTGCTATTGAGGAAGATTTCCTGAAAGGAAATCATTTCGCAGTTTGCTAGAAACAAATTTCAATTCCTCTTCTTACGCTCACGGCTTATGTGATTTAATTGTCATTCTGTATAGTAATTTAATCATCAAGGAAGTACCATTTTAATCAAAAATTTAAATAGTTATTGAAAAATAAAATATTTTGTGTAAATCGTGTTTATCTGCTAGTAGTAATTATTGCACATATTCGGCTCATTTCGATTTAATTATTATTGCAGAACTTTCGAAAATGATCATTTCGTAATATAGTCAGCTGATAATAGAATTCTTGTGTCACGCGAATCAAATACGATAATAACATTCGAGAAATAATAGAGGAATTACATCATGATGCAGAAGCGAGAAATAATTTCGTAACTCCGTGTTTGTTAAATATTATTAAACCTTTCCTTTGTTATGTTACCTTTTGTGTTGCCAGTTCAACCTGGCGTAATTATACGCCATGAATTCCCCGTGCTCACTAACAACCGCAGAAATTCGAACAATTTGCAGAACGATGCCATTTATTCCGAATAACCCTAATGGCAACACGATTACCTCTTGTCTCTTTCCATCCAAATGAAAGTATCCACTCCTGTGGCGCCATCTGTGGGTTCGTCGACGAAACTGGGGAGCTCGGATCGATTTCCTTTGGAGACAGCCGGCGGTAATAACAACTGCTACTTCGACTTAAGACACGCAACGCGAGAAATCTTTCGCGCCAAAAATCATCCTCTCCAATCAGATCGCTACGCCATCGCGTGCTTTGTAGGTAAACGATTCCTTGGAACATTTGCACTCGCGCCGGAAATTACATTTGTTGGCGGAGGGGGGTTGCTAGTGAAGGAGGGTTATAAGAGGGGGGGTCGGAGATGTGTAATGTCAGCGAAGAGAACTGTTCTGCTGCGGCTGTGAAAAGATTTATTGAATAATGTAATAAGATTATAAAAGCCAGAGACTTGAAGCAAAGATTAATTCAAATTTGTAAATTATGGCGACAGTAATTTGGTTTCGTAATGGATGTATAATAGGATGAAAGTGCAATTATTTTAAAATTTGAAAATATATTTTCAGACAGATGACTTCGTTTTTTATTTATTTTGTGAAAATTGCATTGTTAGCGTTTATAACTATTATTACAGAATAATAATTTAATTTAGTTAATGACATGCAATGAAGTGTAAACAAATTTTGTTGTCTGAACGGCATAGCTGTAGTAATAATTACTCAGATGTTAATAATTTAGAAACATATTTACTTCTTATTTGCGAACAAATAGTGCTTTGTACATACGGCAATTCAAACTTATTTAAGTGCATTTGGTGATAAAACCGAATCTGTCACGACAGAAACAACTATTGGTGTGGGCGTGGGGGGAATGAATAAATAAAATGAAGAAGAAAGAAAAGTCTTATTATTATAATAATAATAAGTATAATTGTGCATTTACTTGCTAAATAACTTGCGCAGAAATCTTCTTTAAAATATTTCGCGAAAAGGAGAAGCAAAACTTTCTTTTTTGCAAGGATATGAAATTTGTCTTGTAAAAATAACACCACCTCCTTCGAAGCGTTAAAAAGCTTCCTATCTGTGTGCTTCATGATAGAATTTAACACTGAAAAGAGTGTTTACCACTCAAAAATTTTCTCAGCAGCGATCGAATGAGCGAGATCGCTGAACACTGGTATTTTGACCCGGATTCAAAGTCTTGTAGATGGGCTAACTGTATAGATGTTTTCGTCGTTTTCCCATGTATAATGTAAATAGATCCGGTTACTCTTAGAAATCTCTTAGAAAATTCTCCATGAAAGTCATCCCTTCTCCAAAGAAAGGTAACCCGTATATGTTGTGGCTTAACACTAGAAGCGCCGTTGGGGTCATTTTGACCTTTTTTTTTCCAATTTTACGCGTTTTTTTGTAACATACAGCTGAGCTTCGAAGCTGATATTTTTTTTACTTTTTCTAAAATGTTTCCAAGTATACTATGCCACTTTTTCATATTTCTACGTTAATTATTTAAAAATATAATCGCAGATATACCTAAAACAGCCAACTGGGCCCTCATAAGAAAAACGACACTAGGAGCACTAGGTTATTCAAAACTTTGTGCAGATGATTTGTGGAACAAGAATTGAGGACCACCTGTGTTCAAAGAAACAGTGTCACGCAATCAGTTCCGTGAAATAATGCGGTATCTCAGATTCGATGTCCGAAGCACCAGAGCTGATCGTCTCGCCACTAACAAATTTGCTCTCGCTTCTGTAACCTGGTACAAGCTAATGGAAAACTGTTATGTATGCTATAATCCTGGACCAGAAATAACCGTTGATGAACAATTGTTGCCTTGTAAATCAAGATGTAGATTTATTCAGTATATGGCGAATAAACCAGACAAGTTTGGCATCAAATTCTGGCTAGCAACTGATGTAAAATCCAAATATGTTTTGAATGGTTATCCTTATCTGGGCAAGGATGAAGAACGACCAACTAATTTACAACTTGGGGAAAGTGTAGTTCTCAAATTACTGCAACCACATCTAAACTCCGGACTCAATGTCACAAATGACAATTGTTTTACTTCTGTGAAACTTGCAGATGAACTTTCTGCGAAATAAACCACAATTGTGGGGACGATGCTTCTGAATAAGCGAGAATTACCCTCATTGCTCGTGGCACTTCTTCGGCACGATATTCATCTTTTGCACTGAAAAATGGAGACAAAACACTCACAATATATACGTGCAAGAGCAAAAAGAATGTCGTGATTCTGAGCACGATGCACAGTAATGTGTTTGTTGACGACAGCATACAGAAAAATCCGAACACTGTCACTTGCTACAACAGTACAAAATGTGGCATTGATGTCGCAGATCATATGCTGAGGAAATATAGTACAAGTAGTGGAAGTCGCAGGTGTCCTGTACATGTTTTTTACAACGTCCTTGACATTGCTGAACTCAATGCTTGGATTATATTCAAAGAATCCTTGGGCACCTCTATTTCCCGTCGAGAATTTATTCTTGCACTCGTGGAAGAACTACGAGTTGGTGCAATACACAACAGATGCCCCCCAATTGCTCAAATATAGACACTTAAAGGAAAGAAATGTGCATTTTAAAGTTGCAAGGGACAAAACAAGACTGTTGTCAGCTGTGAAGGGTGCCAGAAACCAATTTGTGGTAAATGTGTTGATGTCTCTGTCAAGCGTTTATATTGTATCACCTGCGGTAATGTACAACAAACTTTGGAAAACTTTGCGTGTTTATTCCCAATTTATGTTTTTTGTAATTTTTTGCATATGTTCTATTTTCCTCTTTTTGCATTTGTATCTTTTGTTTGTTTTTCAAAGATTTTGTTTTTGCTTTTGTAATCTTACATTGAAAGAGATGTGCTAATTTGCGCTAATTCCACGAAAAAAGTTCTAAAGTATAAAAAATAAATAAAAACCTCTAAAAACTCTTTTATGTGGTCATTTCAGCATCATTTCAATCATTTACTGTGTTTCTACTTACATTTCTTATGAGGGTCAAATTGACCGCCAATGGCGGTTTTCGGTTAGTCTGAAATTCGGCTGTTCTAGTGTTAAGGAATTAATCTAAACTCACACTAAAAATTAAAAAATATATTAAAAATTTAGAAATGCAAATAATCATCTAAATATTTCATTTCTGTCCTTAATAACTTTGCAATTTGATTTTCGAATTCAGTTTCTGTAGCTTAATATCCGAAATTTTGTTTTGGTAAAACCTATTTTCTTACGAATTTATATATAGGAATTAAAGATTCATAACATAAAGTCTTATATTTAAAACTAATTTGCCAAACGGTAGAAAAACAAAACCTTCTATGACATTTTTCAATGATGCATCAACGTACCATGGTTGAAAATAAGAATTAATTTCTCAGG